>NC_042616.1:454691428-454997769 GCF_901001135.1 Rhinatrema bivittatum
TCTTCCGTGGGGGTAGGGGCTGTCTTAAGCCAGCACTCATCCTCAGGAACCCTGCACCCCTGTTCCTTTTTCTCTAAGAAATCCTCCCCGGCTGAATGCAATTATGGGATCAGCGATAGGGAGCTACTAGCGATCAAATTGGTGCTGGAGGAGTGGCGCCACTGGTTGGAGGGAGCACAGCATTGCATAATCATCTATACTGACCATAAGAACTTGGAGCACCTGGTCCCTATTCTTTGCTGGATTCAACTTCAAATTCAGATACAGGCCCACAGTCAAGAATGTTTGAGCGGACGCTCTTTCCTGCTTGTTTCTGATTCAAGAAACCTTGGAACTGGTCCGACAGATCATTGACCCGGCCCAGGTCCTCCTCACATCCACCATGACCGTCTCTCCAGGGAAGATGGTCATTCCCCACAAACTCCGCGAAAAGGTGTTAAATTGGTACCACGATTCCCACATTGCAGGTCGCCCTGGATGAGCCCAGACCCTTGCATTGCTTCAACAGTTCTAAAGGTCACCCCAAATGCAGAAGGACCTATGTAGACTCTTGTCCCACCTGCGCACAGCAAAAACCATTGGTGGGACAACCCTGGGGGCTATTACAACTGTTGCCAGCCCCCAAGGAACCTTGGACCCATTGGCCACCGACTTCATCGTGGATCTCCCCCTCTCTAATGGAAATACAGTCATCTGAGTTGTAGTTGACCGATTCTCTAAGAAAGCCCATTTCACACCATTAACTCATCTCCCCATGGCTCTAGAGCTAGCTCAACCCTTCATTCAATGTTTTTCGACTCCATAGGCTACCCAGACACATTGACTCAGATTGAGGTACCCAGTTCATGGCGCATTACTGGCAGTCACTGTGCAAGAAATTCAACATCACGCTAGTCTTCACAATGGCCTACAACCCTCAAGCGAATGGACAGTCTGATTGGATCAATCAGATTTGAAGAACTTCTTATAGGCTTATATCAATGCCTGCCAGGATGCCTGGACAAAGTGGACATCTCTGCTTCTGTGGGCAGAGTTTTCCCACAACTCTCACCCATGTGCCGCCACGGGCTCCTCGCCCTTTTACATTGTATATGGTAGACCGCCATTGCCTCCTCTACCTCTCCCCCTAACAGTTCCACTACCAGCAGCTCAACTGTCTGTGCAAGAACTCCAAAAGCTCTGGAGTCATACTCAGCAAATGCTCTGAAAAGCAAGCAAAAGAGCCAAAAGGTTCACTGACTTTCATCAGAGGCCCACACCACAGTTTAAACCAGGGGAGAAGGTATGGCTAAGTACACAACATATCAGACTTTGAGTTCCTTCCACATAACTTAACCCCCCCCCCCCCCCCACCCCCCCCCCCCCCCCCCCCCCCCCCCCCCCCCCAAGTACATCAGCCCATTTACAGTGCGCGCAAGAGCTCGAGCCAGTAATCTATCAACTCTGGTTACCCACATCTTTAGGGATTCACAACTCCTTCCACATTTCGCTCCTGAAAACTCTGATACTCTCATGACCCTCCAGGAAGATCCCACAGCTGCAAGAGGTTGCCTCAGAAGATGATACCACGTATGAAGAAAGAGAGATCTTGGATGTGAGAGAGCGCGGCAAGAGATGGGAGTATTTCCTTTCCTGGGAGGGATATGGACCAGAGGAGAACATGTAGGAACCAGCCTCTAACATCCTGGATAAAACTTCCTATGTGAATTCCATGCCACTCACCCCAGGAGATCCAAACCCTCAAATGGGGGATTAGAGGAGGGGGTACTGTTGTGTTCAGTGGTCCACAGGTGCGCCCCGCGGACTACCGCTCTTACCTCCGACACTGGTCACTCCCTTCCAACACAGCGGTAGACCGCAGGATGGCCCAACAATGCACTGTGCAGCAATCGCAACAGGATACCATCGCACCTGGCCTCACTTCCCTAGGGGTGCATGCGTGCCGACTGCCAGCCTCTTAAAGGGCCAGTGGCGGGAATATGGCTTAAGCGCCTCCTGATGATGTCAGAGGCTACCCAATATTTAAGGCTCCCTCTTGCACTCCTCAGATGCCTTGACAATGGGTCGACTCCTCCTGGACTAGTGTATTACCTGTGTTCCTGCCTTCGCTGTGGTTTCCTGTGTCCGTGTCTGCTGTCTGTGGTTCCCATCATCTGGTTGTCCTTAGATCTCCTCATCTGTGGTCAGTCTTCTTCTCGTCTGTCTCCAGAGTCTCTTCATGTTCCTGTGTCCTCGTCTTCCTCCTCCTCTTCGTCATCCTCTGAGGATTGATCTTCTGGCTTTGACCCTGGTCTGGACTCCAATGCTGCTTGAACTTCTCCTGCCACCAACCACAGTCTGGACACCAATCTTGATTCCTCTCCAACTGCCACCAACCACTGCCTGCACACTGACCTTGATTCTTCTCCGCTTGCCTTTGACTATTGACGTTGCTAGTGCTCTGCCTGCCCTGCTCTCCACTTGACCCTGGCCTGTCCTCCCGCTGTTTCCTCAACATGCTGGCCTGTAGCGCTTCCTGCTTGCCTGGACTTTCATCATCGCTTAGGCCCCCACCTAAGACCAGCCAGCCCCAGCACCAGAAGGATCAACCTAAGGGAGACATGGGCTGATATTGGCAAAGCTTCAGTTGGGCCTATGCTTCCGCCAGCTCCATCTGCCGACATTGGGGACCTGTGAGGCTCCTCCCAGCAGGTAGTGCCAACTCTCCCTCGGTCCAAGGGTCCACATTCATAACACACAGACACACCTGACATAGAAGAAAAGAGAAGTATTTTTTCTGAGAGTTGGGTTCGTGTGTTTTGCAAGGAATTCTCTTGCCACCACTTTCAGCTTACTGAGAAGGAGAGATTTTGGATTTTGAACACTTTTAGGAACTTCTATCACAAGAAGTCCAAGTTATACCATCAGAGGGGGAGAGAAAGACAGAAATAAGGAGATCCAAGATCCACTGGGAGTCCCAGTGGACTCCCAGTGGATGCTCCCAGCGTCTGGTCAGCATCAGGGTGAGTAGAGCTGCTCGCGGGGCCGTCCTGTGAGCGGTGAGCCTAACAACAACCTGTGGTCATGTTGGTTTGGTGCATAGATGGATGCTAATATCATATATTTCTCATTCAATTGCCCCTCCAATATAGGGTTCAAAATATTTTTCTGCATCGGAAAAGGGACTGGCTTTTTTGCAGCAATATAGCTACCCCACAGCTTTTGGAAATACCTTGAACCGCAAACATTTGCATTGCCACTGCTTTCTTTATTTTTTTTTATGTTCCATTTCTGTCATATGGGTCTGATGTAGAAAGACTACATTTTCTCCCAACCTATTCAGATGTGATAACACTTTTTCTCTTTTGATTGGGGTACCTAAACCTGCCCAGTTCTTAAGGCCACACAACCCCTTTTTTTGACTATTTCTGGTACCAGGGTCACCCGACCTAACTGTACTTTCAAAGACTCTGGAAAAGAAACAGATCAAAAGAGACCAGAAAAAAATAGTTTGCATAGTGCAAAGAAAATATTTTAATTCTTGAAAAATGCATATGTTGGCTAGAATAAAGCAGGATGCTTACAGTGATGAACCTTCTCGTTCTAAACAACATCCCTTAAATTTGTCAGCAGTTTGCAAGACCTCAGAGCACAGTGTCTCCTGTCAGTCTGCAGGATAAAGTGAAAATTTCTCCTACAAATGTCCTTCAGTCTGTTATGTCCTCACCGGTTGTCAGATGATTTGTAATAATTCAGTTGAGAGCCTGGGGGAGGGGGGTGCTTTTCTCCAGGTGCTGCTGATTATTTCAAGCTCATGTTCCAGGGAGGGGCAAGGAAAGGGGAGGGAGGAGGTGGGCTGGCGAAGAGTGGCAGAGCGTTAATAAGCAAGCAATGCCGAGAAAAATAAAACTGAGTGGAAAATGATAAAAAAAGAGAAAAGGCTGTTTAAATATTTATCTTCCTTTGTGTTTGATTTTGAACTTGATGACAAGAGCCTCTGGAACATTCTTTTGTTGACAATCCTTCCTGACTCCAGGCTACACACACTGACATATCCCTGTAACCAGCTGCTGTCCTTAGAAAGTGGTTTGCCTTACGCCCTCAGGTCCGCACAGCTGACCATATTTTTCCGGTGCGTTATCAAAGCTGAAGTCAGCACTGATACACATTTTAAGGGAATTTATAGGGAATTTATTTAAAGAGAAAAATGGAAAAAAAATTGGTGACCAATATAAATGGATTTGATTACTCGACTGTACTGATGGTGGGTTGCAATTCAAGTACGGTAAAGAGGTCTCTGCCCCAGAGAAGGCTTATAATTTAAGTTGATACCTGAGACAATAAAGGACAAAGTAACTTATCCAAGATCGCAAGAAGCATCCAGGAGAGAAGTGTGATTTGAACCCTGATTTCCCTGCCTGCTACCCTATATACTAGGCTCCACTGACATTTTTTGTAAAGAGATCATTGCATAATATGGCAAACAGTTCCATGCATAATTATTTGAGTAATGTATGAATGCCAAGCATGCCTCTAAGAGTTTTGTCAATGCAAAATGGGGGACTACAAACACCGCAATGCTTAAAGAATACAGTTTAAGGAAACCCACAGAACTGGATCTAAATGTCCCTGATGGCCTAAAGGAGAGGCTCTCAACCTGGACCTCAAGACCCACCTAGTCAGTCTGGTTTTCAGGATCTCTGCAATGAATATGCATGAGCTATATTTTCATACAATGGAGGCAGGGAATGCATAAATAGCTCCTGCATATTCATTTCATTTAGATTTAATTTCTGTCAATGCCTTCAACTCCTGCAAGAAACCTGCTGCCTAAAAACAATTCACCAAATAAGATCTGCGGCATTTGCACTGCTCCAGGAACCCTCCAAGTCAAATATATTGGTTTCTGCCTCAGGCAGGAGCAAATCAGACTTGGGTGGCTGCTAGTGCCATGCCATTCCATTCATTTCTATGACGACTTTTGAACACTTTAATATTCTTTCCCTGAATTTTCATAATTGCTTTCTCTTGTTTTCTTCATGCCTCATCTCTTGCTCTATGCAAAAAAACCCCCAAAAAACTTAGCATTGTTTACACACTTCTCACAGTCTTCCTGCTTTTCATTCTGAGCAATCTCCTTTTCTCTCTGGTTTTAAGGACGTTTGCTTTTTAATAAGCGCTGCATCTGCTCCATGAGGGCTGTAATGTGTGTCCTAACCCAATATAATCTCTAATCTCCTTATTTCTCTTCCTTCAAAATAGAAGTCCCTGTCTTTTGGCAGTGAATTACACTTTGTCATTGATACCTGAAAACTCCACACTTTCACTTACTAAATTTATCCATGCAAAGTAACAGCTGATACAGTACAGTGCGCTCCAGTGAGGCGCACTGTTAACCCGCGGTTGGACGCGCGTTTTCAACGCGCTAGCTTTACCCCTTATTCAGTAAGGGGTAATAGCACGTCGAAAACGCGCTACCAACACCCCCAAAACTAATAGCTCTCGCAACATGCAAATGCATGTTGATGGCCCTATTAGTTATTCCCGCGCGATTCAGAAAGTAAAATGTGCAGCCAAGCTGCACATTTTACTTTCAGAAATTAGCGCCTACCCAAAGGTAGGCGTTAATTTCTCTCGGCTCCAGGAAAGTGTACAGAAAAGCAGTAAAAACTGCTTTTCTGTACACCCTCCAACTTAATATCATGGCGATATAAAGTTGGAGGTCCCAAAAGTAAAAAATAATTTAAAATTTAAAATCAGCCCGCGGCTCGCGGGTTGAAAACCAGACGCTCAATTTTGCCGGCGTCCGGTTTCCGAACCCGTGGCTGTCAGCGGATCCGAGAACCGACGCCAGCAAAATTGAGTGTCAGCTGTCAAACCCGCTGACAGCTGCCGCTCCTGTCAAAAAGGAGGCGCTAGAGACGCGCTAGTGTCCCTAGCGCCTCCTTTTACCGCAGGCCCTAATTAGCATAATTTTCTTTACTGTATCGCGCGCACAGGACACTGGCCTGTGTGCCCGCTCTCCCATGTTTCTTTCTGTATTGGCCTGTAAGTAAACAAAACTTGGATAATTATTCGGTAAGCGTTAAAGGAGAGCACAGAGTAGATAATACAAATATTGGAGTTGGAAAGTTAGGGGCTAATGTAGTAAACTATACTGAATTTTGTTCAAAAGTTGCAATATTCTGCAAGTAAGTTTTTTTTATTGGGATTCGTATGCAATTAAGTCTGGTAGAAAACGTCTCTGCAGAAGTTTTCTATGGACAACTTTGCAAAGAAAATAGCCATACCTCACTGAGGTGCAATTATTTTTATAGTAAACACTGGTCTGCAAAGACCTTTCCAGACATAGTTTAACACTAAAAGTATAATGGGGTCCATATTCAGCCACTGAGCAGCTAGATAAGTTATCTGAATTCACCTTTCAGGTTAACTCAACTGGGATATTCAGCGGTGCATTTTAAATCTATGTCTATTGTGTAGATAGTAGTATTTTAATCATAAATTGTAAACTTTGGTCTTTTCGAGTATTTATGGTTGCATAATATTTCATCTGTCCTGTTTATGTAACACTTTAAAAATTAAATCAGCAAAAGGATTATAGAAATAAAATCTACTATGAAACATAAGGCCAAAACCCATTATGTAAATATATGTATATAGTTTAGTTCTTATTCAGTGGCTACTCGGCTCTTCTTGGCTTGTCTCTTGTATTCATTAAATGGAACATCTCTTGTCACTGTCCAGCAATAGTCTGTGAGCACTGATGGGCTCCATTTGACTTGATACCATTTTTCCATTGCTGCAGTGTCCTGGTGAGATTGCTTGCCATGCTCATCACTCACTGCTCCACAATTTGGGGGAAAAGAAATCTAGATAAGAGTGCAAAAAATGTATCTTTAGTGACATGTTGCAGCCAAGGTCTTTGTAGGCCTTGAGGAGGTTTTCCACCAACTCCTTGAAGTTGTCTGCCTTGTTGTTTCCCAGAAAATTTGTTACCACTAACGGGAAGGTTTTCCAAGCCGTCTTTTTCTTGTCATGCAGTGCCTGTTTAAATAAATGTATCATCTTGAAGAAATTCACAAATCTGAGGGCCAACAAAAACACCTTCCTTTCTCTTAGCTGCACTTAACCATGGAAATTTACCACTCAAGTAATTGGGCAGCAAAACTAGTATGGCACTCCTTTGGTCCAGACTATCCTTGGGGTGGGGAGTATCACATGATAAATAATATTTATTAATATGATTTATTTTCGGGTTCGTAGTCTGAGTGGGGGATGAGCCAGGGTCCCAGTCACCCTCACACTATAATTCTGTGCCCTTCCCAAACAACATCTCACTTGTGGCACCACAAACCAGATAAAATCATCACACCAGAATAAAACAGTAATTAACCCTTTTACCAGTTTTACGTAAGTAGACAGTAAATCCAACCAGAACATTAAATGGGAAAAGTACAGTAGTGAAGTATAATATGAACTTACAGTTTTCTTTTTTTTTATCAAGCAATACAAAAATAACACTGGGTATGGCCTGTTAGCTAGGGCATCCAACATACTCAGATGGATAGAAAAAAAAAAAATAGGAAGGTGGGGGGGAAAGTAGTGAAGTACACAACTTTCAAAAATTGACTTTATCCCTAAGTTCTCAAAAAGGGAGGAGAGGGACAGATCCACCCCAATGTCACCAGTTTGTAAAGGGTGCATTCTGTCCCAAACACAAAATTGTGTGGAAATAAAACAATCAAGAAAATGAAGAAGTTCCACTTGATGGTGGAGCTGGCTAGATGGCAAACAAATAGATGAGCACTGTAGTATGTGAAAGGTTTCTCTCTCCCCTGGGGACTTTTCACAAATTGTTTACTTGGTACTAAACAGAAAGCAGGCCTGGTTTCAGTCTCTTACAGAAAGACCACAGACCACCAGTTTTTCTTTCTCAGTACCTACCAGCAAGGGTTTATGCTTGACTTCAGGTGAAAGGCTGAGCAGTTAAGATGAGATACTGAATTTATGACAAAAAGCAAGGAAATAAATCTTCTCCCTCCTCTGCTAAAATACTCTCTGTGCAAAGTTTAGATTACTTAACTCAGTCTCTTAGGAGGGTGATCCAACCAAGTGCTCCTGGATCTGGATTTCTCTGGAAAGGAAGTCTCTCAGGTCCTGTCTTCTCTGTCCCTTGTTGGAATTTTACATGTAGCTCAGCTATGAAGCAAGAACAGCTGTCTCTCTCTCTATTTCCCCACAGTACACACTTCTGTCTCTCCTTTTTGATAATTAGCTCCTTAGGAGCAGAATTGATAGCAGGACTTTCAGATGCAATCCTCTCTTCCTGGCTCTTGGCACTAACTCCTGCCTGTCCCCACCTGCACACACAGACAGAGCCAGCCAAATTGTGCCTTTTCTACCTTAAATGGTTTCCCAGCATTCCTTTGGCTTCCTACTCTGCTGGCTACCTAGTGCTATTCTCTGGGCAGGCTAAACAGTACAGCCCTTTACCTAACTTGTTAACACTGTGAGTGCTGGTTGCTGGCTCTTGCAGCATGATTGTCAAAACCGAGCATTCTTTCACTGTTTGCAGCTTCCCCCATCAGAGAACAGACCGCATCATTCTTCCACGCCAACTCTGATGCCGCAACACAGGGAGAGTCCGGCTGGAGTAGGGAGGAATGCTCTAAGGGGCCAGAGATGTCATCTGGGGGTGCCTGTGCTCCCCAATGGAACCAAGGCCCCAATTTCATCCAATCAGTGGCACAAGATAGAGTCTAGCATTTGCTGGCCAGGTGAAGCCACAAGTAAGGAGGGAAACTACCTTGGCTTCCCCTTTCTCTTCAGAGGCATCGTGTAAAATTTAGGAAGCGAGAGCTCCAAAAATGCTGCAGCCTAGCAAGTCGCCATCTTGATTCCACCCCCTTGTGCCAGCCTTGATGCTTTTGACCTAACAGAGTTTCATAACAGATTTTATACTTAGTTTGTGTGATTTACTTGTAAGATAGTTTGCACTTATAAGAAAAGAAATACAAGGAATTTATAGAGTTAACACAGACTTAAATAGAAAAAAAAAAGGTGAAAGGAATACCGAGAGAAAACTACCTGTGAAAAAACAGGGTTTTTTTCTGTTGAACAAGATGAATCTTTGAGCCTTCAAAAAGAGAAAGGAACGAAGAAAATTATTTGCATATGTTTCTATATTAATATTAGATCATGTTCAGTAATTTATCTTAGTTTATCTGTTTCCTGAATGAGAGTCCAATTCCTGTATTGAATATCATTTACCATCCAGAAAGAGGGTTAAATAAAAATTCTTTGAGGATATTTAGTACACTCAGGCAGATAAGTTTGGACTTATCCATCTAAGCGGTGGCATCTGAATATACAGCTGCGTTCAAGAGCCGTTACTGAGCCAGATAATTATTTAATCCAGTTAAATAGTTATCTGGCTAAATTGTTGGCAAGACGGGAGCATAATAGGGAGGAGCTATTTATCCACCTAACGTATTATTCAGCTAAGGCTTACATTTATCAAAATGCTATATTTATAGCAGAAATAGCACCTGCAATAAAAAAAAGTGGCATGGTTAGACTAACTTCCCTGCTCCCACATCACACGAGAGAGAGAAAGAGAGAGAGAGAGAGAGAAAAAACATAAGAACATAAGAAATTGCCATGCTGGGTCAGACCAAGGGTCCATCAAGCCCAGCATCCTGTTTCCAACAGAGGCCAAACCAGGCCACAAGAACCTGGCAAGTACCCAAACACTAAGAAGATCCCATGCTACTGATGCAATTAATAGCAGTGGCTATTCCCTAAGTCAATTTGATTAATAGCAGTTAATGGACTTCTCCAAGAACTTATTCAAATCTTTTTTAAACCCAGCTACACTAACTGCACTAACAATGCCCTCTGGCAACAAATTCCAGAGCCTAATTGTGTAAAAAGAATTTTCTCTGATTAAATTTAAATGTGCTACTTGCTAACTTCATGGAGTGTCCCCTAGTCCTTGTATTATCAGAAATCATATCCCCCCTCAGCTGTCTTTTCTCCAAGCTGAACAGCCCTAACCTATTTAGCCTTTCCTCATATGGAAGCTGTTCTATCTCTTTTATCATTTTGGTTGCCCTTTTCTAGTGCAACTATATCTTTTTTGCGATATGGTGACCAGAACTGTACACAGTACTCAAGGTGTGGTCTCACCATAGGGAGAGAGAGAGAGAGAGAGCAATATGTAACTTTACTATTTATACCACTGTAAGAGGGAACACTCCTAACTCAGTGTGGGGTAAGTTTGGGGGGGGCAGTTTTACATAAACATGTAGGAGGTATGAATAGCAAAGTTGACATCACTGAAGGTTTTCTGCTGTTTGAATCAATGAAAAGTACAAGAGTGTATAATGCACTCTCTACCAACTTCAAGCAAGCTAGGTAGAGACTGCATTGAGCAGTTCTAAATTTAGCTGGATAAACTTATCTGGCTAACTGAAAGTTATCTGGGTATATTCAGCAGTGTGGCTATGCCGCTGAATATCCCAGCTAAGTTGACCAGGTATATTTATCTGGCTTACTTTCCTAGCTGGCTATCTTTTCAATATCTACCTCTTTGTTTTATTGAAATTGATCTTTTTGATAGCTATCTAATGCTATCTCATAACCTCCAACCTACCCGGAGCAGCATAATGTGCTTTTATTTTCTTGCATCTCAGCATCTCCTCCCAACCTCCAGCAACCCCACAGAGCTTGTGGGTTTACCCATCCTTTAATAGGTACGGTAGAAAGGTGGAATCACAGGAGCTGTGGTAGGGGACCCTCTCCTCATGTCTACCCTTGGGAAAGACAGCGGGGTCCACAGAACATTCCACCCAGTAACATCACCAGAAATACCATTGTGCTACTGTGATTCAAACAAACAGCAGGAGGGAGCCACGGTGGCAGGAATGTGTATGTGTGTGCTCCACCAGCTGGTTTGCTCTGGCACAGGAGAATATTGGGCTATGAATTCCTGCAGTGTTTGTGATAGTAATGAACATGGTAGATGTACTTACCTCTTCAGAAGTCTCCTATGAGGATAAACCAAAATCTAGCTTTTTGTTTCATTCCAAAATTATGTTAACACCTGGCTGGCAATGTTACTATTGCAAATATAAATTTGTGGTGCATGAAGTAAATGCATTCTTTTCTATTTTTAAATTCTTTTTCCCTACTGGTAATTATGGAATTTTATACCCAAAACTGCAATAAAAAAAAGTAGAAAAGGACTGTTTAGGAGGCCAATGTATACCCGTGCAGGGTTCTGTGGAAATGGGCTGGAAACACAAGATGATTTTCTCAGAATGTGCTTCCCTCAGAATACAGTTCCTAAACAGCCAGTTAAACCTTTTTCTCAGCTTCAGATACCAAAGAAAGATGAACAGTTCAAGAATTACTGTGAATAACAAGGTACCAAGAATAGCTGTACAGATAGCAAAGCCTGATTGTTGTGGCTCCGTTGCTGCAGCAGCCTAGTGGATACCACTTCCAGGGTGGTGCAGGGTGGCAGGATGGCATGACTAAGGTGATCTGGTGAGGCTGGCGTAATGCTTGGACTAGAACTCAGGAACAGTGCATGGGCAAGGCTGGAACTCAAGAACAGTAATATGGCAAGGCATAAACTTAGGAACCATATGCAGACAGGGCTGGAACTCAGGAACAGACTGGAGCTGCGTGCAGATAAGAGTGAACTGGAACTCAGGAACAGACCAGAGATGAATGGAGGTAAGAGTGAACTGGAACACATGGAACAAACTGAAGCTGCATGGAGGTAAGAGTGAACTGGAACTCAGGAACAGACTGGAGCTGCATGCAGGTAAGAGTGAACTGGAACTCAGGAACAGACTGGAGCTGCATGCAGGTAAGAGTGAACTGGAACTCAGGAACAGACTGGAGCTGCATGCAGGTAAGAGTGAAATGGAACACCTGGAACAAACTGAAGCTGCATGCAGGTAAGAGTGAACTGGAACACATGGAACAAACTGAAGTTGCATGGAGGTAAGAGTGAACTGGAACACAAGGAACAAACTGAAGCTGCATGGAGGTAAGAGTGAACTGGAACTCAGGAACAGACTGGAGCTGCATGCAGGTAAGAGTGAACTGGAACTCAGGAACAGACTGGAGCTGCATGCAGGTAAGAGTGAACTGGAACTCAGGAACAGACTGGAGCTGCATGCAGGTAAGAGTGAACTGGAACTCAGGAACAGAGTGTGTGTAAGCACAGAACTGGAACAACTGCAACAGAGTCTAGGGTAAGAATAGTCTAAAATAGGTCAGGACAGGACAGAAAAGGACAAGGACAACATAGAACATGCAACATGAAGCCCAAAGGCAACACGGCAGAAAAGCCCCAAGGGGCAAGATAGAGAAAGGCCTAGAATCAAGGAGAGACCTAGAGAGGCCTCGGGGCTAAAGCAGAGGTCAGGGATGGCCAGATATGCTGCAAGCTAGGAAAGGACCAGGAGGCCCGAAGGCCTTAAGGCAAAGCTGAGGTCAGAAGGCCCAAAGCCATGAGACAAGACAAGGCAGAGCTAGGGTCAGAAGGCCCAAAGGCCAAGAGACAAAACAAGATAAGGACTGAAAAGGCCACAAGGCAGAAGTGGCTAGAGCAAGGAGCACATAGGAACTCGATGACAAAGCACGGAGGCAAGGGGCAGACTGGGCTAACTAGTGTTGGAGCCTTGATGTACTGCAGGTAGGAGAGAGGGGCTTGGATAGCCTGGGGACTGTGCTCATGGAAGTCCCCTGGTGAAGTGGAGGCTGTAAGACTGGCTGGAGACCAGGGAGGTGCTGAAGACTACGGTACTGAGTGGGGCTTGTCGGAATCCTCTGGTGGTGGGGAGGCTGCACAGCAGCCAGAACAGTAACACTGATATAGCTGTTATGAGTCTCTGGTAGCCCAATAGTCAGAGGGAGTCAACTGCATCTGTAGTAGAAACTGTGGATACTAGTGATCAAAAAGAGATGCTTCTAGGAGCTTGTAGGAGGATTCAGGATGAGCTATGAGCTTCAAGAATCTTATTCCCAACTGAAAATCCCTCCAGGCAGTAAACTATCCCAGGCTGCTTTTGGACAAGGGACCAATAGAAAGAGGAGACAGAGCACAGAGAGAGAAAGGGCAAGGCAGGAACAAGTCCAATAAGGAACAATAACCAATCAGGCAAAATCTTAAAACCCTGCAGAAGATCTAAGTAATGCAGTATCACAAGATGACACAGGGTGGCAGAAAATATATTCATACACTGTGAAGACAGAACATTCCCCAATGTTTCACTATTATGAAAAATTATTTACCATCAAAGAAATATAAAAGACATGCAATAGTCCATAATGCTCAATAGTTTTTATGAGACATAGGTAGCACTGTCTCGATGACAGGTCTAATAAATGTCATTACTGTTCCTTGTCTTGTTGTCTTGATTTCAATCTTGTGGACCTTTCCATTGCTACTGAGAAAGGTTTTCACAATAAGTCTCACTGACCATTGATTCTGTTGAGCTCTTCCATCTCTGAGTAGAACAAAGCCACCCGCCTTGACAACTAGCTTTTGGATTGCCATTTGTAGCGATGCTGCAGAGTTGTGAGGTACGCATGCCTCCAGCAACCCAGAAAATATCATTGAGAATTTGTACCTGTCTTAATTGTTTCTGGTAGAGATTCTCAGTGTCGAAATTCCAAGTCATGCTGGATTCGTGCTAGTTTTTTTGGGCGAGAAACGTAGAAGGAGTCAGGAAAACTGGTGTCTCAGGATTGGTAGAAACTGGGACTAAGGGTCTTACATTAATGTAGGGGCATCGTTAGCCCTGAGCACATGGGGCCATTGCCCCAAGTCTGCTGTTGTTAAAAAAAACCAAAAAAACATCTATTTATTCATTCCTGTTCTACTGCAACTATAGTTCCTGTCTTAGAGACATCCTTTTCCCTCCTGCTCTCAGGGTACTTGAAATCTGAGCTGTTTGAACCACGGGGGGGGGGGGGGGGGGGGGGAGGGGAGAGCTCTTGTATCTATGGATCTCTGCATGGCTCAATTTTGAAGTCTGTGCAGCTAAAGCAGATGATGTTTGAATGTGCAGGGATCTGTAGATACAAGAGTCACCGTATTTCAAACAGCTCAGATTCCAACCATAGGGGCATCATGAGGGAAGAGGAAGGCTCCATGGCAGAAGGATGGAGCTGTAGCTCCACCAGGTTAGAGGTGCTGTGCTGTAGATTTGTAAAAAGTTCCTTGGGGAGGAGGTAGAGCAGGGGTTAAGAAATGTGTCAGGGATAGGGGCAAGAGCAGGGGGGAATGGAACTTAAAGACCGGGAAGAAGAGCAGGGGAGGCACAGAGACTGGGTGGGAGAGTAGAGGAAGAATGGGAACTTAGGGACTGTGTGGGAATCTGGAAGAATGTGTCTTGGGGAAGATCAGAAAAAGAATAGGACCCCGGATTGGGAGAGTTCAAGGGAAGAACAGAGGCTGGGTGGGAATCTGGAAGAAGAGGGACTCAGGAATTGGGTGGGAAGGATTGGGGAGAAGAGCAGGAGAAGAACGAGGACTTGCTGGGTGGGAGTCTGGAAGAGCAGGGGCTGAGAGTGAGAGCAGGGAAGAATGGGGACTCAGGGTCAGGCTGAGAGTCTGGGACAGCAGGGGTTCTAAGACTTGAGTGGAGAATAGGGATTTGGATATAGAGTGTGGGGGGGGCAGAGAGGGATTTGGGGAGACAATGGGGACTCACAATTGAGTGGGAATGAGTGGGGGCATGAGATGGGGATAAGGCTCTGGAGTGGGGTTCACGGTGTGAAAGACCTGAAAGACTGAAGAGAGGGCGAGACACAAAAAAATGGAGGTTATGAGAGAGGAAAGGAAAAATGTCTGTGAATGGGGTGAGGAGAGTTGGAATGAGGCTGGGATGGTGGTGAAAGAGGGACTGGGTAGGAAGTAAGCAACACAACAGGCTAGAGATCTGGGAGGGAAGGAGATGGAACTGGTGAGAGGAAGAGAGGCAGAAGAGGGTCAATGAGCATTAGAGGGAGGGAGAACATACAGAATGAAAATAGAGAACTAGGGAATGGGTAAAAGTTGGGGAAGGAACGAGAGATGGGGAATGGGAGAGATGGGGAGAGTGGAAGATGGAAAGATGAACGAAGGTGAAAGATAAAAAGAGAGAGAATGAAGACTAGAGGGTTGAATGAGGGATAAGGAGGGGTGAAATGTAGCTATGGATGGATAGAGAGTCGGAGAGAAATGATGAAAGGGAAACTTCGGTACCAGAGAGATGTAGGAAAAGAAGAGAAGAAAGCAGGAGAGAGGGGAAATAGAAAATAGACACCAGAAAAGTACAGGAAGAAATGCATCTGCTTCTTTTTCTCTGGCGTTGCACTGCATGCAGAGTCTGGCTTCTTGCGATCTCCATTTCAGTTTCTATCTGCACGATTCAGTTTGTAATTTGTGCTCCTTCTTTTGTAATAAGTAAAGGTGGTGTGGCAAGTTTGCTACAGAGGTTCTGTGTCTTTTTTTTTGGCAGGATTTTGTGTTATTTCAAAAAGTATCTGGCAGTGAAATGTGTTTATGTTGCTGTTATTGAGGTGACACTAGAATGTGAATTTTTTTCTTTGGTGAGTTGTAAGGGGAAATTTTCCATGTCCATTGTTGGGGGAATTTCTGTGCAGGGGAGTGTGTGCTACAGAACTGGAGGTGCAGGAGGTTTGAGATTTTGTCCCTTCCTTGTTTGCGTTTCAATCCACAAGTTGTGCAGGAACCACCCCAGGTGCAAGAAGAGGCCTAGCAGATAGAAGCACTGGGACTCAGGAGAGGAGCAGCCTGTGGTGCAAAAGCCTGGAAGCCATGCCATATGGACCCTGTAGTACTGCCACAGGCCTCCAAACTTCAACTGCACCAAGAAGGACCAGAGGGTCAAAACTACCAGGTAGCTAAGCCTGTATCCCAGTTACGCTTGTATCATAAGTTTAATAAATTGGGGGTGGCAGCGGGAAGAAGGTAGATGGGTGGAAAGGACTTTTGGGACCATACACCTGATCTTTTAAGCACCTAGCAATGCCCCTGCATTAATGACAGCAGAAATCTTGGCTAGTAGCATTGTTAGGACTTCATGGGTAAGGCGAGGGGTTAGGGTTGCCAATCAGCTCCAAACTTTCAGGACAGTCTGATCCAGTCCTGGTTTTACTCCACTGCATGCAGGGATTTGTCTTGCCTTTGTTAGGAAAGGCAAATAGGAAATCAAAACTACAAGTTCCTGCTTGCAAGGGGACTGGCTCTACCTGTCCTGAAAATCTGGAACCAGTTGGCAATCCTACAAGTGGGTTCAGTCTTGGAGAGCATAGAATCCAGGATGCGCTGAATGACTCCCAGTCCTAGATTCCCAGACTCTACCCATGTGTGAAGAATGAGAAGAAATGAATGTCCATGTATACTTTTCTTCTGAAGGTATCTATTAACAGCAGAACTGTTAAAATCTTATGAGCTGATTCTCAAGTCCCTGCAGTCTCCAATGAAGTTGGTTCCACAATTAGAACAGAGCTGTTTGGCAGGTCCTCTGATGGAGAAGAACCTTCATAGGTTCTTCTCCATCAGAGGACCATGGACTCAATGTGAACAGCACGAATGCTCATGCATGTGAACATCAAGCCCATTGTTGTTTGTGAGTCCTCCCCTCATTCATCGGGAGGTTACAGTCAATGGTCCAAAGACATCTAACCCTATGTACATGAAGGATAGTTCCATGCTGAGCCAGTGTGCTGGCAGGTCTGCTATCTTCTGTTCCTGCTGTTGACCTTATAATTTGCAGCATATGAAACATTCATGAATGACGGAAGGCGTCATTTAACACCAATGATCCAGATGCCCGTGGCTCTGAATGCTCCTTCTGAGAATTGTTGGCCTGCTTATGACAGAGGTATGCAAGCAGGCTAGCACCATGGTGCCAGCCAGAGATAATCAATGCATTTCTTTCCCCAAGGTCCACTTTGGCATGATTCAGTCAGCCACTGACTCCAACTAGGCCATTTTCATCAAAGAAAGGGTTCAACATCCAAAGAAGGTTATTTATGGGAATTTCTCTCTTGGTAATGCACTTGATTTCTTTAGCATAAACCTCTTGCTGTACACAACATAAGATGACATTCTTTGAACGTGAGAGTTCATCAACTGTGTGAGGTTTCGTACAGACATGCCATTGGTAACAAGCATTTTATGTACTGTCCGGGTTCTGACAAAAAGAGAGCATAATGTGAATGACGTGTGCCATATCTCACCTGAATGCTGTCCACTTCAGAAAATGGTCAAACCAGTGTGCTCCCAATTTGCCTTCAGGAATGTCATTAGTGGCAAGCATGGTTACCTGTGGGTGAATCTCTGCATCCGATCCAGGATTCAAGAGCTCAAAGGAATCTCTTTCAGCTGGGAATCCATCATTGTTCTTTGCGAGGAACTCAGGTCCAGTTGTCCATGTTGTCTGCATCAGGTGAGCTGCTGAGTCAAATCTTGTGGCATGGTCCACCGGGTTCTTATGAATGGACACATGTCGCCACTGCTCTGGTTGCGTTGACTTCCTGATGCTCGACTCTGCTGTTTACATATACATAGAATCTTCTGGTTTGATTGTATACATAGCCCAGCACTACTTCGCTGTTGGTGTAGAACCATGTCTGGCTGAATGTCTATTTCACTTTGTTTCCGCTCGGCTATTCTGCTGCCAATACTGCTCCACATAATTCAAGCTGTAGTATGGTGTGGTTAGACTGAAGTGCTAATTTAGCCTTCCCCAGGATAAATCCTATATGGGATCTGGCTTCTGCATCTGTCATCTTCACATAGGCCACAGCAGCTATGGTCTTTAGGGAAGCATCTGAAAAGAGACAAAGTTTTTGTAATAAGCTGCAGTGAGAGATAAAGACGTATATATATGTGGAATTTGGAACTGCTCGAGATCTCACAGGGAAAACTTCCAAACTTCTCCAGACCTCTTAAATTGTGGTAAATAATAAATTCTGGAAACAGGTGGAATTGCATTCTCAGGAACTTGCAAGATTTCCAATAAGTATCTCCTAAACATTTCTCTAGGAGATATTAAAGGCAGCTTTGAAAATTTATAAACCTGATGTTTTTACTCTTCACAGAATTTTCCAAATTTTCAATCTTTAAAGCCATACTGGTGTTTTCATTAATCAATGATGTTTGAGATTGCTGAATTGAATTAATTTGAACCTGAAGAGATGAACATTGTTGCTCTAATTCTGTAGAAACATTAGCTAAACCAGTAACTTTATTATTCAAGTTCTCATACTGTAAAGTCAAGGGAGATAGTTGTTGTAAAATAGAACCACGTAATTCAGTTATAGCATCCCAGATAGTTTCCAGTGAGAACACAGAGGGTCTCTTAGTTGGAAGGAGTGGAGCAGGAGATGAAAATAGTTTACTCACAGAACCTTAAGCACCTTGAACGATTCCTGTGTCACCTCCATGTCTTCTGTCCCGCAAACTCTCAATGTCCGGTTGCCCAAGATCATATAATGGATGAACAGTAGAGAAACTAGGGGCCCGGTCACTCCCCACTGAGACTGCCGATCCCACCTCTAGGTTTACCGGTGTTTCCTGTAATTCTTGGGAGCCTTTCTCCAATGCAGGATTACCGGCTGGCATTCCCTCAGTTGGGCTAAGAGGTGACAAAGAGCCTGGGAGAGAAGGGAGCTCAAATTCCCCTCCCATTCTCTGCAGCAGCTGAGCTCCCGACAAAGAGCTGCTTCACATGATGTGGGAATCCATCAGGGCCGTCAGAGATTACAATGGAGGGACTGTGGGAAAGGTCCTGCCCTCGGCTTTCTCTTCCTTCCCATTAAGGCAGCAGTTAACAGGAAAAAAAGTTTCAGAAGGAAAATAGCCCGAGAGAGGTCTGCATGGAGTTCTCGATCAATCGGCCATCTTGGATCTGCCCTCAGGTCCCTGAATTTAGAGTTGCCATTGATTCCTCTTTAGGAACCTAAGCTAGCATCTAACTTCACTCCCTCAACCTGGCTCCTCCCCTAACCCTGCCCACTCTTAAGGGACCTATCGAACCAAGACTATCGAACCGTCTTCCAAACAATACTCTTTTCCAAGCTCGACTATTGCAACACATTCCTCCTTGGCCTCCCCGCCTCCACCCTCAGACCGTTGCAGGTACTACAAAACATTGTCGCCAGATCCATCATAAACAACAAAAAATGCGACCACATCACCCCCATTCTCAAAGACCTGCACTGGCTACCCATCAACTACGGAATCCAATACAAAACCCTAACCCTCATACATAAAAAAATGACCAACAATAAGATGGACTGGTTAAACTCAGCTCTACTCCCATACACCCCTCACAGAAACCTCAGGTCCACCGACTCTGGGCTCCTCTCCGTCCCCACCTCCAAGGCAGTACACCTTTCCTCAACCTGAAAACGCGCCATATCAGTAGCCGGCCCCACGATATGGAACTCCCTCCTACCCCATCTCAGAACGGAACCCTCGACTCAAATCTTTAAAAAAAACACCTCAAAACAACATGGCTATTCCTGAAAGCCTTCCTACCAGAAACTTAGCCTTCCTCGCCCAGGCCACACTCACTGCATGTAAGTAAACCCTTATTCCTCCATGATTGTACCTCCGATGAATGTACCCCACCTATTCCTTGTTTGCGACATGCAAGCCACCCATTCTCCTTTGGCACAAATGCATCAGTCAGTTCCCTATTAACCTCTCCATATGCACCAAATTACCCTGTAAATAGCTAAATTGTCCATATCATATTGTAAAATGCTACCCGCCCTAAGTCATACATTTTCCTTGGCACACCTGTAATATTCAGTTGGCACACCTGTAATATTCAGTTCCCCGTCAACCGTTCCAGATGTCCCAACTGTCTCTGTAAATAGTTAAATGTAATGTCTCTGTAAATAGTTGAATGTTCCAAAACGCATTTTAAAACGTTTACCTTCCTAAGTTACTCTGTAAGTTACACTGTGAAAAGAAGCAGCCCGTGCCTTATTTACTGTTCAGTTACATGTGAACCGATGTGATATCTCGATCGAATGTCAGTATACAAAAACAAACAAATAAATAAATAGATTTAGGGACTCAGTTGCAGAAAATTTTCTATTGGCCAGGTCTAGACACCTAACCCTTAAGATAGGCACTTAGATATCACACTCATCTTAATCACCGCTTCATGCAGGTTACTCCAGTGCCTTCTTGGAAGCCCAGTGCACTCAAACCACTGCTCATTTCACATAAGGCAGTGACATTAAGTGATTAAGAAAATAAACTAAACTAAACATCACTTTTTACTAAAACTTCTTTCCTACTATCCCCCACCCCCACCCCAGCAAATATTCTTGTGCTCTTTCATATCCAGATGTTAGAAATAGTAAAGGTTTAGAGAGGGAATTTTCACTCTGCAAAACTGATGCTGTCAAGCAGAATTCAGAACAATTGTCTGTTGCTAGTGACAACTTACGTTTTAAAAGCCCTGCCTCGGGGATGGAAAAATATCCCTCCCCTCAACACCTTAGTCTATTGCTCATTTTCTGTAGTGTCCTCAGTTGGCTGGACCTCATGATTATTTATTTATTTAAATTCTTTTCTATACCATCGCTAAGTAATAGAGATGTGAATCAGAACCGGAATCGGTTCTGATTCCGGTTCCGATTCACATCGTGATTTTTTTTTCGTCCGGCCCGATCGGGGTTTTTTTATCGGCTGCGCCCGAGCTGATAATAAAAAAACCCACCACGACCTTTTAAAACTAATCCCTTAGCTTCCCCCACCCCCCCAAAACCTTTTACAGGTACCTGGTGGTCCAGTGGGGGTCCCGGGAGTGATCTCCCGCTCTCGGGCCGTCGGCTGCCACTAATAAAAATGGCGCCGATGGCCCTTTGCCCTTACCATGTGACAGGGTATCCATGCCAATGGCCAGCCCCTGTCACATGGTAGGAGCACTGGATGGCCCGCGCCATTTTTAAAGATGGCGCCGGCCATCCAGTGCTCCCTCCTTGTGACAGGGGCCAGTCAATGGCACAGCTACCCTGTCACATGGTAAGGGCAAAGGGCCATCGGCGACATTTTGATTAGTGGCAGCCGACTGCCCGAGAGCGGGAGATCGCTCCCGGGACCCCCACTGGACCACCAGGTACCTGTGAAATGTTTTTGCGGGGGTCAGGAGGGTGGGGGAAGCTAAGGGATTAGTTTCAAAGGGTTGGGGTGGGTTTGGGGATTATTTTTGTGTGCCATTTTTCCCGCCCTCCCCCAAAACGATAAGAGAACCCCACGAACAATATCGTGGGGTTTTCCTATCAGTTTCGGGGAGCCCCCAATTTCTGACGATTTTGAAAATATCGTACGATATTTTCAATCGTCCGAAATACGATTCACATCCCTACTAAGTAATATACCATCGCAACAGTTTACATGTAGGCACATAAATTAATGTAGGTGGAAGCGTACTATAGTACATTCTAATAGGTGCCACAAAAGGTTCAGTTACAATAAATCATTAAAGACAATCAATTGTTTAGTGAAGTAGGTCATGACCAAGTGTACCTGTAAGGTACAGTTCACGGATAAAAATCATATTTATAGTGTTTACAATTACATTTATTGTGAGGAAGAGTTCATAGATTATTAAAATGCACATTCTTAGAATAGTGCTGTGTGCTGGTGTTCTTCTGCCTATTCCTGTATATTTTCATTCTCCAGTCTCTCTTTCTCATCATCTCTTCTTTCCTAGAATCAGATATTTTTTGACTCTCCCCATTTCTGCCCTTGATTCTCTACGTTGTGCATTTAAGGGGATCTGGGACATCACTTGATTACCAGCATGAAAAAAAAAACTTTCACACTAAACTTCAAGGATCTGTTACCTTTGTCACTAGAGTTTTATGGAAAGGCATGAGGAGGGCTATTTTGGGAAGGTTTTTCCATGGTTAAAGAAAATAGGCCTTTGGAAAATTGCCGCCTCTCAACATGAGGGAACGGGCACACGCTGTCCACAGCACTCATACTTTTCCTGCGGGGAAAAGGGATAGCACCAAGACCATCCCAAAAAAATATGCACCAGCTTAACTCGACACACATACTTATCAGCGAGAAATTTGCATTTGCAAACTTTACAGGTATTTTTGTATCCATGGTCTCTGCTGGGTGAGAAGTGTTTCTCATTGAAAATTAGCTTGCAGGCCCATGGGTGGTCTGAACATTGCCCCATATCTGTCATAATACATAAGACTTGGGCACTTGTTCTAAACTGGTCCATTACCATCTACCACTGAGAATGGCTCTATTGGAATTAGAGCCTTGATCCCGGCGGCAGTGTCTCCTCCATGTGATCAAGGCATATTGGCTTTTGGCGGAATTGATTCTCAACCAACCGAGATTACACTCAGAGACATATGGAGCATTGTCACGAGAACTGAGACATCTCTGGTACAAACAATCAAACAACTGTGCGATTTTTCTGCTGGATCTGTGGGAAAATTGTCTGATTTGGAGTCTAAATTGGATCAAGTTGAAATTCATATTTCCTCTTTTTCTAGTAAGTTACTAACTTACAAGTGTCAGTAGCAGCAAGTGTGAATGACTCTTTATCTCTACACTATAAGTCAGAGCTACTTAAAAGATATTTTCATGAAATACTGCAGTTTGAATCTGGGAAAGAGATTCAGCTGCCACAAAGATTTTATGTACCTGCAGACGAGGAAGGCGCATTCGATGTTTTAGCTACGCCTTGAAGCTTAGATCTTACTGGATTCCTTCGATATTCACAAGATATAATTTCCACTAGGGCAACCTTAGTTATTTCCTGTTCTCTGGAGTCAGACAAGGAGTTAATCTTGAGAAGTTACTTCCAAAATAAGAATTAAGTGTTTTGTGATCATACGGTATCAATATTTCCTGATGTTGCAAGGGAGACCCAGTTGAGAAGAAGAGCTTTTTTACAAATTAAGCCAAAGGTACTCTCACTGGGTGCAACCTATGTTCTTAAATTTCCCTGTAAATGTATTGTCGTATACCAGGGTAATAAATTTATTTTCCTTAACCCATCACATTTGGAAACCTTTCTATTAGATAACGTTGAGGTCAATGCTTAGTGTGGTAGTCAGGTTAATGAATATGTTTTGTACGTATCGCTTGGATGGCTATTTGGTGTATAAGTATGCTTAATAATTTCTTTGTCCCCCACACCCACCACCCGAACAAGGACCTGGGATTTTATTATAAAATGTGTTTACTTTTTATTTGGTCTTTCATTTTCTGTATGGCCTAAATGCTAATAAAAAGAGTATTAAAAAAAGACTTGCGCAACTGTTCTATAATGCTAAAATTGAAAAATACTGTACACTGTATTCATGGTCTATTATGCAGGCATTCAATGGCCTTAGCCAGGCATAAGGTGCATACACTTGAGAAGCCTCGGTCAGGCACACTGTTGTCATAGGAGGCCACCTGTGGCCACTGTCCAGCTCCAAAGACCTGCAAGATTGCCCAAAACAACAACTGGTCAAGCACTTTCAGAAAATTGCTTTTTTAACATCTGTTTCTTCATAGACAACAGCAGAGTTCCAAAGTCCTGAGATATCAAGAGTACTCCATACATACACACCAGAATCATATATGTGCACATATGTTATAAAATATCCACATCCCTGGGCACGTGCCAACACACATGCGTCAATGTGTGCCCTTGTACTTCTTTGAAAGTTACCGTCTTAAGGTACAAGTTCCTACATTATCCTGTTATATGGGTAAGAGTCATGGATCTTCTATAGCCTCGTATCCGGAATAATGCAATTCTTGAAAGGCATCAAGCATTCACATCCTCCTGTCAGGCAGGGGTGGATTGTAAGAAAATATCAGCCCAGGGGATTTTTTCAAAATAGGCCCAAGAGTTATATGCCCGGCACCCTTGTGTGCTGTCTGTGCAGCACATGTTTCAAGAGCTCCCAAAAGCATGCCAAGCTGACCCTTGAGAGAGCCATCATGTGACCTGGAGCCAAACTATCTCTAACACACATTTTTCCTAAATAACTAAGAATATACCCTAGACCTGGAATGAGCCAACTGAGCTGCAGCCCCCCCTTCCATCCAGTCAAATGGTTTGTCCCATGCCCACCACAAGTCTGGTTAACACAGCAAATGACAGCAGAAAATGACCCAAGTGGTCCATCCAGTCTGCCCAGCAGGTTTTATTATTGTTTATTTTATTTTTTTTAGTGTAATAGCTGCTGCTCTGTGCAGGTTACTTCTTTTCTTCATTTCTGTCCTTTAGCTACTATGGATTCTCTTTGTTTATCCCACACCCTTTTGAACTTAATTACCTTTCTTGTCTTCACCACCTCTTCCGGGAAGGCATCTATGAAGAAATATTTCCTAACCCTATTCCTAGCCCCTCAGAGTTTCATATCATGACCCCTAGTTCTCCAGGTTTCTTTTCATCAGAAAATATTTTATTCTTGTGCATCATTAATGCCTTTCAGAAATGTAAAGGTCTGCATCGTATCTCCCCTCTCTCTCCGATCTTCCAGGATATACATATTCAGGTCCTTCAGTTTCATTTCATATGGCTTTTGATGCAGACCCCTCACCATTTTGGTTGACTATCTCTGGGCTGTTTCCATCCTGTCACTATCTCTTTTGAGATACGGTCTCTCCCATGTATATATATCCTGGATTCCTGACCAGTTGTTAAAGCCTCTTGTCAACCAATCAGCTCTTGAACAGGTTCCAAGTGAAGAGGCAACCACACTGCTAACCAGTGTCTCAGACACATATTCTGCTCTTGTGCTGCTGTTCATATGCTCACTTAGGAGGTAATTTTCAAAGGAGTTACACATATAAATGCAACATACTACTGTAGCAATTTTAAAACCCCATTTACGCACTTAGGGGTAGATTTTAAAAATTTGCGCGATCGCGTACTTTTGTTCGCGCACAAGGCGCGAACAAAAGTACGCTGGATTTTATAAGATAGGCGCGTAGCCGCGTGTATCTTATAAAATCCGGGGTCGGCGCACGCAAGGGGGTGCACATTTGTGCAACCTGCGCGCGCCGAGCCCAGCGCACGCTGCCTGTTCCCTCCGAGGCCGCTCCGATTTTGGAGCAGCCTCGGAGGGAACTTTCCTTCACCCTCCCCCCACCTTCCCCTCCCTTCCCCTACCTAACCCACCCACCCCCCGGCCCTATCTAAAACCCCCCCCCTTACCTTTGTTTCATGATTTACGCCTGCTAAAAGCAGACGTAAATCTATGCACGCCAGCGGGCTGCTGGCACGCGATCACCCGACCCGGGGGCTGGTCCGGAGGCCTCGACCACGCCCCCCACCCCGCCCCCGCAACGCCGCGTCACGCCCCCGAAACGCCACGTCATTTTAGACGCTCCCCCGACACGCCCCTTTTAGAAAGCCCCGGGACTTACGTGCGTCCCAGGGCTCTGCGCGCGCCGGCGGCCTATGCAAAATAGGCGCGCCGGCGCGCGAGGGCCCTGCGCGCGTAAATCCAGCTGGATTTAAACGTGCAGGGCATTTAAAATCCGCCCAATAAGGTAGATTTTAAAAGCGTTGCTCACACAAAAATGGCCCCATGCACACAAATGTGGGCCGCGTGCGAGCAACATGAATTTTAAGAAGTTGGGAAGTATGCGTGTACATACCTGTGCACGTGTCAAGAATAAGAAGGCAGAAAAGGGGTGGAGTCTGGATGTTCTGGGGTGGGGCCAAGACTTACACACATAACCCTCAAATTTTACTGGTCCTGATGAGATGCAAATCTGGACATTTTGAGCCTGAGGGATCCTGAACACCAAGAGAGGGAGGGAGGGAGAGAGAGAGAGAGAGAGAATCTGACACCATATATAGCTCCCACTGTAAGAGGGGCACTTTCAACTCAGGGTGGATTTTGGGGGGAGCAGTGTTCATTGGTCTGCCTAGGGTGCAAGGGTCTGTAGGAAGGGGGAGGCTGTAAGCTTCAATACTCTGAGGTTTTTTTTGTCGTGGCCCAAGGACTAGGGGACCCATGGCAGAGGAGCATAAAGCATATAGCATGGACCCGGCAGTGAGGCAGCAGTAGGAGGCCTACCGCCCACTTTCCAAAGGGAGAGACAAAACTCGAAACATGATGGGAGTTGGCTGCACTATTTCCTGCCTCCCTGGTGAATGTGTGTGTGTGTGGGGGGGGGGGGGGGTGGAGTGTCGAGTCCAAGACTGCCACGGGAAACCTCAATGATGGATAGCCTCGGAGGAGGATGCCACCACAGGAGAAACATGGCTGAGGCCCGGGGTTGAGCACAATAGCCCCGCTGGCATGGAGCTGCTGTAACCATATAATTGGCTGGACCAGCCCATCAATCAGAGCATGCACGAAGCCTCGACAGGCCTATCCACCCCGGTACCTCTACAGAATCTCAATCCGATCTTATGAGCCTTGTGCAAGTGTACATTTGAGCCAATAAGAGGGGCATCCATTAAATATCTTACTCTAAATGCAGTGTTTTGGGTGGCTATTTGTTCAGCAAATAATCCCTGCTGTAGTTACATGATGTTAGGTTCCATATTAGGAGCTACCACCCAGGAAAAAGATCTAGGCGTCATAATGGATAACACATTGAAAACATCAGTTCAGTGTGCTGCAGCAATCAAAAAAGCAAACAGAATGTTAGGAATTATTAGGAAGGGAATGGTTAATAGAACGGAAAATGTCATAATGCCTCTATATCGCTCCATGGTGAGACCGCACCTTGAATACTGTGTACAATTCTGGTCGCCGCATCTCAAAAAAGATATAGTTGCGATTGAAAAGGTACAGAGAAGGGCGACCAAAATTATAAAGGGAATGGAACAGCTCCCCTATGAGGAAAGACTAAAGAGGTTAGGGCTGTTCAGCTTGGAGAAGAGATGGCTGAGGGTGGGGGTATGATAGAGGTGTTTAAAATCATGAGAGGTCTAGAATGGGTAAATGTAAATCGGTTATTTACTCTTTCAGATAATAGAAGGACTGGAGGCACTCAATGAATTTAGCAAGTAGCACATTTAAAACTAATTTGAGAAAATTATTTTTTACTCGGCACACAATTAAGCTCTGGAATTTGTTGCCAGAGGATGTGGTTAGTGCAGTTAGTGTAGCTGGGTTTAAAAAAGGTTTGGATAAGTTCTTGGAGGAGAAGTCCATTAACTGCTTTTAATCAAGTTGTCTTAGAGAATTGCCACTGCTATTACTGGCATCACTAGCATGGGATCTTCTTAGTGTTTGGGTACTTGCCAGGTACTTGTAGCCTGGTTTGGCCTCTGTTGGAAACAGGATGCTGGGCTTCATGGACCCTTGGTCTGACCCAGCATGGCAATTTCTTATGTTCTTATGTTTTTTCTCTCTCTCTCTCTCTCTTTCTCTCTCTCGTATGTTCTTAAGGCGTGTTTCAGAGTTACAGAGCTGTCATGTAGGGACACTTTTCTTCAATTTTCATAGGATAGGGTTTCTATTCATACGGTGCTTTCCTTCTTGCCTAAGGTGGTATCCACTTTTCATTTTAGTCAGTCAACTGAGTTACCAGCCTTTAAGAAATCTCAGTATGGTACTACTGCACAATGTCAAGTTCTTCATTTGTTAAATGTCCATGGGACTCTTCTCAGATATTTGAAGATCATAAATGGTTTGGTAGGTCAGATTGTCGTTTTAGGTTCTTTAGTGATCCTAACAAGGGGCAGAAGGCATGTAAGGCTCCTAATGCTAGGAGGATTAAAAAGTGATTTTGTCAGCAAACTGAGCTACTGCAACTCTCTGCTACTAGGTCTTCCAGCCATCGTTTTAAAACTGCTTCAGATGGTGCAGAACTCTGCAGCTAGGCTCATCACCAATACCAAAAAGAGGGAACACATCTCCCCCCACTCTTCAGAACCTTCACTGGCTTCCAGTCAAATCCAGGATCTTATTCAAGGTACTCTCGATTATCCACAAAGTCATCCACAACCTCACTGTCCTCAATACCTCCACTCTGCTAAAACCGCATACCTCCTTCAGACCTATTAGGAGTGCCTACCTAGACACCCTATTCGCCCCCCAAGCTAAAACCTCAATCAGAAAACGCGCCATCTCGACTGCTGGCCCACACCACTGGAACGCGCTACCCCACGAGCTTAGACGAGAATCCTGCCCAGCTGTCTTCAAAAAGAGACTAAAAACATGGCTATTTAGCCAAGCCTTTCAGGACATTTAACTCACCTTCCATGCAACTTTACCTTCTGCTAGCTATCTCTTCAGCTTTACCCTCCCATCCCCCCCCCCCCCCCTCTGCTGCCCACCCCTTCCACTTACGCCTTAATTCCCCCTCTTTTTTCCTTATCCGTCTCTTAATTTTTTTAACCTTATTATCATCCCTTTAGGATGAATATTTCAAGTCCACTTGTTTTTAGATGAGCTTAGTATCTGACATGTTTAAATAATCACCCTTGATCTTATAAAGATATGCTTAGACCAGAGTGTTACATTTTTTCCTGTTAAAAAAACTTTTGAATTTCTAACTAAGTTCTCTGTACCGCTACATGGCGAAATTGAAGTTAAATGTAAACCGGTATGATTTGTATCTCTCAAGAATGTCGGTATAGAAAAAACAAAAATAAATAAATAAATATTTGCAAGGCCTGGAAGTGCCGATTGGGCTTCAAGTTCACTCAAAGAACATATGACTTACCATACTGGGTCAGAAAAAAAGGACCATCAAGCCCAGTATTCCGTTTCCAATAGTGGCCAATTCAGGTCACAAATACCTGGCAGGATCCCATGGGGTAGATAGATTTCAAGTTGCTTATCCCAAAAATAAGCAATGAATATCTACAACTCTGCCATAATAATGGTTTATGGAATTTTCCTCCAGGAACTTGTCCAACCATTTTTAAACTCAGCTACTCTAATAGCTTTCATCACATCCTCTGGAAATGAATTTCAGAGCTTAATTATGTGTTGAGTAAAAAAATAATTTCTCTTATTGTTTTAAATGTATTACCAAATAACTTCATTGTGGGCCGGATTTTAAAAGGGTTACGCGCATAAGGTACGTGCGTAACCCTTTTAAAATGCCCCTGCGCGTGCCAAGCCTATTTTGCATAGGCTCGGCGGCACACGCAAGCCCAGGGACACGCGTAAGACCCGGGGCTTGCAAAAAGGGGCGGTCGGGGGCGTGGCCAGGGGGCATGGTGTCAGCTCAGGGGCGTGTTCGGGGGCGTGTGGGCGGTCTGGGGGCGTGGCCGAGTGCCCCGACACAGTGGCTTGTGTCGGGGCCTGCCGCGCCAGCAGACAGCCGGCGCGCGTAAGTTACTACTGCCTGGAGGCAGGCGTAACTTTTCGATTAAAGGTAGGGGGGGGGTTTAGATAGGGCGGGTGGGAGGGAACGGGCTGCGCGCGCAGGGCTCGGAGCGCGCAATGTGCACCCCCTTGCACGCGCCAACCCCGGGTTTTATAAGATACGCACGGCTATGTGCGTATCTTATAAAATGCAGCGTACTTTTGTTTGCACCTGGTGCGCAAACAAAAGTACGCGCGCGCATAGATTTATAAAATCTATCCCTGTGTGTCCCCTGGTCTTATACTTTTTGAAAAAATAAACAAATGATTAATGTTTACTTGTTCCATTCAACTCATTATTTTATAGATCTCTATCATATCTCCCCTCAGCCAGTTCTTCTCCAAGCTGAAGAGTCCTAATCTCTTTAGACTTACTTTATAGAGGAATTGTTCCATCCCTTTTATCATTTGGATTGCCCTTCTCTGTACCTGTTCTAATTCTGATATATCTTTTTTGAGATGTAATGACCAGAACTACATGCAAAATACTCAAGATGAAGTCGCACCATGGAGCAATACAGAGGCATTATGATATTTTCTGATTTATTCTCCATTCTTTTCCTAATAATCCCTAGCATTCTATTTGCTTTCTTGGCTGCTGCTGTACACTGAGCAGAAGATTTCAACGTATTTTCAACAATGATACCTAGATCCTTTTTCCTGAGTGGTGCCTCCTAATCTGGAACCTTGCATTGTGTAGCTATAATTTGGGTTACTCTTTCCTAAGTGCATCACTTTGCACTTGTCCACATTAAATTTCATTCCCCATTTGTATCCCCATTCTCCAGTTTTGCAAGGTCCTCTTGCAATTTCTCACAATCCTCTTGTGATTTAACAACTTTGAATAATTTTGTGTCATCGGAAAATTTGATCACCTCACTTGTTCCCATTTCCAGGTTGTTTATAAATATATTAAAAATCAGTGGTCCCAGAACAGATCCCTGGGGCACTCCACTATTCTCCTTTTTTCATTGGTAAAATTTACCATTTAGCCCTACTCTCTGTTTCCTATCTTTTAAACAGTTGGCAAACTACAATAGGACACTGCCCCCCTATCCCATGGCTTTTTAATTTCCTAAGAAGCCTCTCACGATGGACTTTGTCAAATGCTTTCTGGAAATCCAGATACACTATATCAATTGGCTCATCTTTATCTACATGTTTATTTACACCCTCAAAAAATGTAGCAGATTTGTGTGGCAAGACTTCCCTTGGCTAAATCCATGATAGCTTTGTCCCATTAAACTATGCCTATCGATATGTTCGGTAATTTGTTCTTTATGGTAATTTTACCATTTTGCCTGGCACAGACATCAGACTCACTGGTTTGTAGTTTCCTGGATCACCCCTTGATCTCTTTTTAAAAATTGGTGTTACATTAGCAACCCTCCAGTCATCAGGTGCCATACATGATGTTACTGATAGTTTACAAATTTTCAATAGCAAGTCCGCAATTTCATTTCTCATTTCTTTCAGCACTCTGGGATGTATACCATCTCGCCCAAGTGATTTGCTACTCTTTATTTGGTCAATTTGCCCTAGTACATCTTCCAAGTTCACTGAAACTTGTTTCATTTCCTCTGAATCATCATTTCTGAATATCATTTCTGGCATGGGTATATCTCTTACATATTTCTCAATGAATACCGAAGCAAAGAATTAATTTAGTTTCTCTGCTATTGCTTTGTCATCTCTAAGTGCCCCTTTTATCCCTTCATCATCTAATGGTCCAACTAGGGCTCAAGCAGCATCTTGGGCCGAGTGTCAGTTAATCTCACCTCAATACATTTGTAAGACATTCACTTGGTCTTCACTGCACACTTTTGTCAAACTTTACTGGTTGGATGTTTAGACAATAGACTCCATGGTGTTTGGTGCAAGTGTGTTGCAAGGAGGTTACTTAGGTTCCTGCCTAGTTTAGGGTAGCTTGGGTACATTCCATGCATCTGGACTATTCTAGGGGATGATTAGGAAGAAAAAATTGGTTCATACCTGCTAATTTTCTTTCCTTGAATCCCAACAGACTAATTCAGAGTCGTGTCCCCCCCCCCCCCCCCCCATGGGTTCTGGAAACCATTCATCTTTCTGTGGATATATATTGTTAGTGTACTGTTCATAGTCGGGCGGATTTTAAAAGCCCTGCTCGCGTAAATCCGCCCGGATTTACGCGAGCAGGGCCTTGCACGCCGGCGCGCCTATTTTCCATAGGCCGCCGGCGCGCACAGAACCCCTGGACGTGCGTAGGTCCCGGGGTTTTTGGACGGGGGCATGTCGGGGCGTGTCGGGGGCGGGGCCGAACGACGTGGCATTTTGGGGGCGGGCCTGGGGGCGTGGTTTCAGCCCGGGGCTTTCCGGGGGCGTGGCCGCACCCTCCGGAACCGCCCCCGGGTCGGGTCTCGGCGCACCAGCAGCCAGCGCCTCCGGGAGGCGTAAATCCATGGATAAAGGTAGGGGGGGTTTAGATAGGGCCGGGGGGGTGGGTTAGGTAGAGGAAGGGAGGGGAAGGTGAGGGGAGGGCGAAAGAGAGTTCCCTCCGAGGCCGCTCCGATTTCGGAGCGGCCTCGGAGGGAATGGAGGCAGGCTGCGCGGCTCGGCGCACGCCAGCTGCCCAAAATCAGCAGCTTTGCGTGCGCCGATCCAGGATTTTAGAGGATACGCGGCTATGCGTGTATCTTATAAAATCCAGCGTACTTTTGTTTGCGCCTGCTGCACAAACAAAAGTACGCGATCGCGCAGTTTTTAAAAGTCTACCCGTTTTTCTTCTGGCATTTGCATCCTCTTGGAGTTAGGGTTCTCAAGCCTAACGGGTAGATTTTAAAAGGCCTATGCGTGCCAAAGTCAGGAGATACATGCGTGTGTCTGGCCAGCATGCGCCATGCGGATTTTAAAAAGTGGCCAAGTACGCGCATATCTCGCAGAACATGCCCAAATCCAAAAGGCTAAAAAAAAACGGGTAAGGCTTGGGGAAGTCTGGGCAGATTCTGGGTGGGACATGGGAGGTTTGGAGTCATAAGTAAAAATGTGCACGTAAGTTTTACGCGCACTAGTGTGCACTAGGGTTCCCTAGTGTGTAATTTTACTTCTGCTATGTAGAAGGTGGAAGTGGAAAAAAACTGGGCTACTAAGCAGGGTTTTAAAGGTCAGGGCAGGTAGGGTAAAAGAAAGGATAGTTAGCTGCAGCGGGTAAGGAAGCCCTATCCTTTAGCTGGGAAAACTGGGAATGGACTGGGGAAATGGGTATTGGTATTGGCGCGTGTATCTTACAAAATCCCAACTACATGGTAGACACAGCATTTGTGTGCACTCATATAAAATGGTGCGTACATGTACACGCATCCTGCTGATTTTATAACATGCATGTATATGCGCACGTATGTTCTAAAATGGACGTGTCCATGTGCATGCGCCGACAAACACACGCACATGGACGCACCAGAAAGAAAGTTACCATCTAAATGTTCAGGCTTCACCTAGTTTTTATAGTTTCCCCTGCTCGAGGATGGGAGTGAGTTTGTTCTAGCTTTGTATAGATTTACTGAGAGACTTAAGGTGGCACCATAGCTTAAGTACCAAGAGTCTGTCTCCATCTATTGGTAGGGGAGAAAAACCCAAGCCCTCCCCAAAGAACTATTTTCCATGAAAAGGAAGGTTACTCAGCTGCTCCTTGGACACCTGACCACAGCCCAGGTGCCGCCAGAGGAACTGCCTAGCTGATACTGCCAACATCTTAATCCTAGATGATGTATGAACCAAATCACACAATACATCTGCAATAAAGGCTAAAGCCAATTCCAGATGCTCCGCCTCTTTCTCTGAGAAAGAATCCTTCAGATCTGTAACCAGTATCTGCTGCACCCATGCCCAAACCATAAAACTGCTACACGCTGCCACTCTGAGCACCAAACAACAGAATGGATTCAAAACCCCAAGGCATCATGAGAAGTGCACAGGGCACCAATGGCAGTGGCATGAACTGCCCAAGGCACCACAAAAGCAGCAAAGCAGCGCCAATAGTGGAATGAATACCCCCAAGGCACCATAAATGGGCTAAAACCGTACTAGCAGTGGCAGGAGTTCTTCACTGTCCAGTGGCCATAGCCTACTGCCCAACGTCCGCCACCAATGAAAAGGAATTTGCCTTTTTACAAGTACTATAGTCTCTGCAATCCTCTTTGCACTATTCTCACATACATTACCTGTACCTGGTAGTAGTGATAATGTTTTTTAATTCCCATAGATGAAAACACAGTTCATGGAAAAACAGCAAACCACCACATGCATGGGGTGCAATATTCAGTCATTGGCCAGATTGAAAAGAAAGCGGGATAAACTTATCCAGCTAACTTTGGAGGGATATCCAATGGTGCAGCCGCACTATTGAGTATAGCCGGCGCTCTTAAAGATAGGCGGGTAAGTTTATCTGGCTAGCTTTAGAACAGCTCTATGGCCTGACCAATTAAGATAAGCTGGTTAAAAAAAATGCTGGACCTTGATTGGTCCTGCTTTCCCTTCCCACCCCAGCTCAGGTCAGTCTAGGGTCAAATGTGTCACCACCAATTGCTAAGCACTGGAAGCTGCCTTGAGAAGAAAATAAACCCATGTAGTTTTGCTTGCCCGATAAACTTTAATGGAAAACGAAAACAAATGCAAACAAAAATGTTAATTTGGGGGGAAGTGGCCATTCATATTTGTTTTCTCTGAACCAAAACAAATCCACCTGATTCAGTTTAGAGTCCTTATTTGTTTTAAATGAATGCACATCCCTACCAGACAGAAAAACATCATTGGACGAGATAATTGCACATAGGAACCAAAATTACAGGAGACTCTGCAAGAGAGGCATCAGAACCCCTAAGTGTTTCCTTGTGCTCTTGCTTTCGGGGTTTAATATGGGGGGAGGGAGGGGAGGGTAAAGTTTGTGCTTACCCTTATGCATTGACTAAAGCCATTTCAGTGGAGGGGTTCGGTTGTGTTCTCTGAGCAGAACCACTGCAGCATTCTCTTTACCAGCTGGTGATGTTTTACACAGTTCAGATCTGTACGCTCCCCCAACGTTATTTGAAGTTGGTATATACAGTGTCCTTCAGTTCTGGCTAAAGCATCTCCCGTGTGGGCAGCATCTTCATATCTGCTCCTCCTTGTGCCTGTGAAAGCAACCATGGTAATGATGGGAGAAATACAGCAGCTAAGTTAAGTGGAGGTAGCAGAACTTGTGAAGCACTGACAGTGGCGTAGGGAATGAGCATTGCATAGTATGTTTAAGGAAAAGGAGTGTGGCTAGCGTCCTCTGAATGCTGTTCCTTCTTGGACAGAACAACCATGGGTGAAGAACAGAGAATAAAGAATGTGTGGATAAAAAAACTTGTTTTGGTTTTTTTTAATTCATTTAGACATATGATGGCTTTGCTTGCCAGCAGTTTCTCAGGGAATGCAGTTCGAGAAAGTATTGGCAGAGGAGAGGGATTTGGACTATGATAAGCATTTTTTTTTCCATGTGCATGAGTGCTGTGTTTTTATCCCCTGGAGCTGGGTGATTAAATACTTCAGGTAACATGTAAAAGAAGCCGTGTGGAGATAGAAGCGTGGGCAGGTATTTTGGGCTTCTTGCTAGGGTTTCCACCTCATCAAGATCAATCATACAGGTTAAGAACATAGGAACATGCCATACTGGGTCAGACCAAGGGTCCATCAAGCCCAGTATCCTGTTTCCAACAGTGGCCAATCCAGGCCATAAGAACCTGGCAAGTTCCCCAAAACTAAGTCTATCCCATGTTACTGTTGCTAGTTGATTCAGTCCTGGTTTTACTCCATTGCATTCTCTGGAACCTACCCCCATCTCACCTTCTTTAATTAATATTTTGTTGCCCCATTCTTTGTCTTATTCAGAATCCTAAAGACCACTGGTGAACTTTACCTTCAGTCTCCTCAACACCAGGCTGAACATGTTAAGTGTATCCAATCTTTCTTAAGTGAAATATTTTGTAAATACATTTATTAGTAACCTCCGTTTTGTGTTTTTAAGTTTCCATGTAGTATCTTGCTTATATTGGGGAGACCAGGCTTAAGCATTGCTTACAAGCTGACAGGAACTAATTTTTCTCTCAGTGAAGGCCAGAGTGTAGCGTTCAGTTTTTCCTGTTTGACAGTGTGCATGGATGTCAGGACTGCCAAACATGCAGTTCTGTTTGGGTTGTGTATCTCCATATGATGTCACACAGGGATGGGTGTGAACACACACTCCTCTGCCAGCAGCCCATTGGATGAGTCCCTGCTGTGGGTCACATCCAGAAAGAGCAGGGGAGGGGTTAACCTGCCTGAGCAGAGAGAGAGCAGCTGTAGGACACTGAAGGCTGTTATACAGTGCTGTGAAAAGTGATCATGCAGTGAGCTGCGGAGACAGCAGACTCGGAATATATGCCTTGCATTATCCTCACTATAACATTTTTGAGAGCAAGAGTTAAAGCCGCATCCTGTCCCTGGAACATATCACACCTTAACATCTGAAGAGAAAAATCTTGCCTGGAGGGAGAAACAAGGAAAGTGAAATTTGACAAACTTCTTTAAATAGAGTCTGAACAGGAAACCTACAGCAGTTTGCCACTCTTCAGGTGCCTTTCAATTTCTATTCAGAAGGAAAAGTCAGAAGAGGTTACCTTTCCATCCAGTAATTTGTATAAAACGTACAGGAGTACGCTGCCTGTGACAGTGAGGCAAGAGGGATTGAACAGCTAGAAATGCCATCAATATCCACCTCTGCCTGTGCCTGAAGCCTGGTATCCGTGAAACCTGAGGCAGGATATTGCCAGCCGTTGATTGACAGATCTGAGAAATTAACAAGGACCTACTACAAGTCTTTTCATTATCCATCGGAACAAAAAAAAAAAAAAAACACAGAAGAAAAAATCACTCATTATATAAAATCAGAATATATTGACTGGACTGGACTTTGAAACATTTTATATACTGCAAGCTTTTCTGATGACTTCACAAATTACTTGGGAGAAAGGCAGTTATATTGGGAAATAATATAAAAAAAATAAAAAAAAGCAATACTACATCAATGTATTTTTATTTTAACAGCTTAGTGAGAGGATATGGTCGAGATATATCCAGAACTCAATATTTTGACAGCCACAAGCTCCAAAAGGGAGAAGCTGCTTGGGGCATTTAGTTGGATCCCCAGCTCCCAGGAGCACCTTCCACAGCTCTGAATAGGGATTTTGGGAAGTCGGTACTCTTCAGCTCTCCTTCTGCCCCCCTGGCTTGGAGACGGACGTTCTGATCCACGGCAAAAGCCCATGGCATGCCATCCCCACCGTTGCCCTTCTCCAGGGTCCAGCAAAGGCCAGAAGGCAGGAATGAGCATGGCACAGTGACTTCCTCTATTCCGTGATCGATTTCGGTTTAGCAACTCAGGCCACGGTGGCAGACATTTCATCAGCACTCCGGGAGCTCACCAATTAAAGGTAAGGGAGACACTACCTCCTGTCACAGCTCTCAGACGGCTGCGTAGCCTGCATTAATCTAACCTTTGCATTGCATTTATTACCATTCTCACTCGGGACCTGTTCAAAACCTGGCAGTTGCTGTTCTCTTTTCGTGCACGCTGCCCTGAGATGCTTGCACGCGTTACGTGGTCTGGGAAATTTCTGCCTGTGCTTAAGTAAGGACGTGCAATATCGTTTTTAGGAAAAGAGAGAAAAAAGGAAAAGAGAGAAAGCAGGAGACAGACTGCGGACTCTCGCAGAAATGGCAAGTCACGAGGGAGAGAAATGAGATGGTATGAGAGGTGAGCGTGTCAGACGGTGTGATGAGAAAAGAAAATAACGAGATGAGAGAGGCACGACAGGAGAGATGCAAATGCAGAGAAAGGTATTGTAGATGGATACGACAGAGAAACGCCAAATATATGGGCAACCTTTCCATGCATTTTTAATTGTATCTGATACAATCTGACTTTAAAGTTATGGATAAATAGTGGAGTGTTTTGCATGTTGCAAATGCATATTCGTTATATTGGGATGTGGGGAGCTGACACCAGTGTCATTTTTATTTTTCTGTGGTAGCTTTATATCGATGGATAAACAGATATACTTTGTCTCGAGTTGCCTGTGAATCTAGAACAGCAAATCGGAAATGGGATGAGGTCTGGTCCAAACCATCGAGAGCAAAAGCGCATTAGGGGCTATTTTCCTTCAACTGCTAAAATTTGATCATGGATCGCCATCCTTAAGAAAAGAATGGGGGTGAAAAAAATATCAGTACTATGCTCCCTACATTCTGGATGGCAATCCAAAACTTGAAAAGACAAAATCAAAACAAGGCTGTATTACTGCATATGTATAATTTAAAAAAAACTTCTAAAACAGTTCAATTCATGGGTAAATAATAAACATATGAGCATTATAACTTTCCTGAGCACATTATATCGATAAAGCTTATTTAGGCGTTTGATACCCCTTGCATACTGTAGAAAAGAATTTTCCTGGAAGACAGAAAAATATTTGGAACGTTGCTTCTTTATCCTCTTTTTTTTTTTTAAATAGATTATTAATCCAAAACTTGGGCTATCATTATTAGTAACTGCCACATCAGCAAATGCCTTTCTAAAGTTGAAAATCTAAAATATTAGCAAGTGGTTAAAGGAGCAAGTAAGAAATATTTCTAGTGAGAATGCTTAAAGAGCAAATAGTAAATGGATTACATTCCCACATTCCAGCACCCATACACTCAGATTCCCGGTTCTATGACCGTTCTCCAGATGTTTAAATCTCAGCTTCCAACCCACTATGCAATCCGTTTTAAACCCTCTCTCTAGCACCCTCTGCGAGAGACTGAATGGAGACAGAAACTCAGGTACAGTACAGCAGCATCTCCAAACCCCTGAGGATTGTATCTGATTCTCTAGGACATGGTTTTGGTTTGAACGTTTTTTTGAAAAGTTGTGGGTCCCTGGAATCGAAGGTAATATACTGGCAATACTTTCCTAAGAAAAAGAATGCAGGGAGTAATGGCAGGTGATTCCTGGTCTCATTCTTGGCACCCCAGGGAGTGCCAAGAATGAGACTTTTTAATATCTATATTCTGCCCATGGGGAAGTTGATTAGAGACCATGGTCTACTCTTTCGAATGTAGGCAACTGATATTCAGATATATTGTAGCCTAGATGAAAATCAATCTGATGATGATGCAATCCTGCCTGGGCACGAATAGTGTAAATGGCTTTGTTTTAATAAGCTAAAATTGAGTGCATCCAAGGCAGAGGTTATGGGCACCGCACCCCAGTTATTATTAGATAATACCTTATTATCGTAACATCAGAAGCTAAGCACTTAGGGGTAGTATTGAACAGTGAATTAAATAGGTCAGCACAAATTTACAACATGGTCATTTATTTTTGTTTTCAAATGCATCTGATTCACAACCTGAGACTATATTTGAAAGCAGCCAATGTAAATAACCGTCTCCGTGGATAAACTGAGGGTTAGTACGTGCACATTACAATTATGTAATGTGTCAAATATATGCATGTACTTTTTTATTTAAAAAAAAAAAAAAAAAAGGCATGTGCACTGAAACATATGTGCATACTTTAAGGGCAGTGATTGCATGGCATTTTGTAAACTCTGCAGCTCCCACCACAATTTATAACACACGGAAATAACTTCAGGTATTGTTATTCTTAGGGATGTGTGCAGCCAAAATGTGTGTTTCTTTTCAATACATTCATTTTCCGGCTTTTTTGGGCTGATTTTTGTTCCAGGGGTTTAGTTTTTTTTTAATTTTTATTTATTTTAGAAAATAGCCTGCACTAAATTCCGAAACGAACAGAAATGAACATTTTCAGGGTTGGTTTTTTGTTTTTTTTTTCTTTTTTTGAGCCATTAGCGATTTGTTTCGGATTTACCAAAATAAAAAGAAAATGGCTATTTTCTGTTCAAATTCCTTGTTTGTTTAAAATGAATGCACATCCCAACTCCCTATTGAAAATTACCCTCAAAGAGGGCTGGAAAACCTGGGAGTTCATGGTACGTAAAAGGTTGTCTGAGCAGGAAAGCCCAGAAAGGAGCAGTAGTGATGCTGCCAGGCTAGAAAGACAATCATTTAAAAACCAAGGAAGAAGTATTGATGGACTAAAGCTTGATTGTCAAGTGCTTTAGCCTTTAGCTATTGTGACTTTAGCTACTGGACTTCGATAGCCACCTTGTGGTTTTCAGCCTGCCGGTTAGAAACCACTGGTCCATAGCAGGGTTGAAGGCGCACTGTTAGGGCTGCCTGCATATTCCTTGCACTACTGCCGCCTCGTGCAGTGCCTGCTCTTAGACATCAGTGACAGAGAGAGAGAGCATATCCTGCCTCAGCATTCTCAACTACTTCACTCTTCTCTACTTCTGCTCTAAAAAAAAAAGTTACACGGGATATTCTTTTAATTTGTAGCTGTAATGATATTTAGTAGTTCTCCTACAGATAGATAGATTAACAAAAAAGAGAGGAATGCTATACTAGTGAAAGTAACCAGAGGAAAATGGCTTCTACAAACATAGTCTCACTCCCCCCGACCATGTACCCAGACAGCCTGCATCATTTTACCCCCTTTCATCACCAAACACAGAACGTGTGAGTACACAATGCACTTCCCCTCATTTATCCGTCACAGCGCGCATACTTTCACCCTGTTTGTCTACAAAAGCACATGCACTTTAACCCCATTTCTCCATCACAGCACATGCACTTTCACCCTGCAAACCCACGGCCAATGCGTACAACGAGAAGATCAGTTCTAAGCAGATCGCTCCTGTAATTCACATTACTGAAGAAAGACTTTGGGTGGGAAACTGTGAAGAAAGTCAAAGCAACCAAAATTGGTCACCACGTGCCCCGAAAAAGGACAGCAAATATGCTTTTTGGAGCATGACGCGCACAGTGACACTCCTTTCTGTCTATCTAGTGACTTTCCTTTCTATCTATCTATATTATTATTATTCTCTTCTCTCACTCTCATTTTCTCTCTTTCATGTTTACTCTTTCTCTTTCGTTCTGTTTCTTTACTTCCTCATCTCTCTCATGTCTTTTTCCTTAGCTTGTGCCAGTCTCTCTTATGCAATCTTTCTCTCATTTACAATTGATCGCGCTCTCTCTCTCTGGCTCTCTCTCAGATTCAGGAAACTTTATCAAAATGACAATTTGCACAAATGTTGCCAAAGTAATAGCAAGAAATGAATTTTTACCTGGGTAAAAATGGCCTCAAAAGTAGCTAGTAGGATGGTTAGGGTTCCATTGCGTGTGCAAATCTACGCCCGCGCACATGTTATAAAATCTGGCCCATACAATTCATTTTCCAGTGCGCCACATGTTATGTTGTCTCCCCATCACCACTAACACCACTCCCTCCACCACCTGTTCAAATAATAGGTGCAAAATACTGGGATGCTTTTAGCCATGCACATTTTGCCTTTCTAATCTTCAAAGAGAAACGACACAGGTACTTTCTTGTAGAATATTTGCCTTAAGTATTGCGTTAAAAAGTACTGCAGTTCTCAAAAAATCCACCTGAATGTGGTTCCCATGGACCTTGTATCTAATTTTCAAAGAAACTATGTCCCTGGTTTCCCTTTGAAAATTGCTATTGGGTCCATAAGGATCTGCGGACTTTGCATCTCCTTTTTATGGGGGCAGATTTTTGCTGGATAACAAAGCACAAAGTCTGGAAAATCCAATCTACACCCATGGATTTCCAATGCCACCTTAAACACGACCCCGAGAAAAGCCCCCCCTCAATCCAACTAAATGTACGTGAAGCCCCCGTGCACACTTTCAACCAGATCGAATGAGCGCATCTTTTAGCCACGCCAAGCTACCCAGATAAATGTCTATTTATTGGGCTTTGAAAACTGTCCTCAAAGTGCTTAAAAATAAAAGTCCAAAAATATATAATAATAATAATAATAATAATAGTAATAAAATAAAATTACAAAGATAATTACAGGATTCTGATGATATTCAATATTGTCTTTGGTCAAATTTCATTTCTGGCTTGGTGGCACGATACAATATATATTTGCTGCTCTAGCTGCTGTTTCTCCTCTTTTCCCAGGATTATACAAAGCTTTTTCTGCTCATTCTTTTGTGGGAAGTCTTATTTTCTCTGTCAGCTTCAGGAAATGAGCATCTCTGGTATTTATATTTCGTAAAGTGCATGAGAAAATACATTTCTGTTTCTTATTTCCCCGGTGTTGCGCTGCATCTGGCTTCTTGAGGGTTCCACTTAATTTTATAGCTTCATGTTTCTATTTCTAATTTGTGGTTACTTCTCCACTGTGGAGTATACAACAACACTTGAACATGCGTTGTTATGTATTAGCCCAAGGGTTGCCAATTCCGGTCTTCAAGAGCCACAAACAGACCCGGTTTTCAGGATATCTATAATGAATATGCATACGGTAGATTTGCATATGATGGAGGTACTTTTACAAGTAGCCCCTCCCTGGGCACTTACCCACTGGTACCTGCAAACTGAATGCAGACTTCTTCTCAATACTGATACTCTTCAGAAGCTCCTACTTTAGGGAGCAGCTCTTTGGGAACTTTTCCCTGCAAGGCAGCCTTCTCTCTGACTCTCTACAAAGAAAATCCCCTTTATCCAAAACACTAGAGAAATCTCTCTCAAGCAGATAAAGAGTATGAGCTTAATTCCCCTCTTCTTATAGATCTTGTCTTTGGTTCTTTAGGATATCTCAGGGCTCCACTCTCTGTCCTCCAGGCAAAATCTTCCTGACCCTTAAGATCGGGGAACCCCACTCTCAGGTCCCCTAACCACCCTCTCAGGATGGAAGGCAAGAAGGAAGGAACTCGATCTTAGAATGAGAGAACCCCCAGAGAAGAAGAACCAGAAGCCAAGTGGGCCCATGAGTTTTGTTAAACCACACAATCCAGAAAAGGCCTCTCCTATTGGGGAGTGCCAGACACACTTTTCCACTTCTGCTCACTCATACCTCATCCACCAACGTCTGTAGAGACAATGGCGTCAATAGTAAAGGGTCACTTTAGTGATCGCCTTAAAGCTTGCTAGCTGCTGAGTCTTTTCCATAGTATGCATGCTAAACAGTTAATACCTGGTTCGAAGTGGATGTTGAACTTTTGGGCTTTATTGAGCACTTGCTAAATAGTGTGTAGAGGAGAACATACCACACCAATTCACTCGCCCACAAAAGCCTAATTTGCATTTGACATTCCTTCATTTATATGCGCATATGCACTGTTTTTATTGCACCCATGCTAATGTCACCTGAGGTTGGTTTAACATATATGCGATGGCCTTAGTGCATAATATGCTTTTTTTTTTTGTGTATGCTAAATACCCTTGATGATTGCTAAGCTTTAGTGCATAGGCCCTTTATGTCTATAAGAGCATACTTACTATATCTGGCTCATTGCTCTCGCAGTAGGACAGAAATCTGTGTAATGTGTAATCAGCACACAAACTAGGAACAAAGGCCAATTTTCATATTGCAAAATTGCCCATCGAGGACATGAGGACCTCATAAGGGTGAAATCTGTCTGTGCTGACAGCAGGTGAAAAGATGAACACTGCAGTAGAAATCCTTCAACATTAGCCAGTTAACATAAGTGGTTTTATCTTTACTTTATATGATCAAATTATGCTTCAGAATGAAAAACAGCAAATCATTTTTTTTTTGTAACTGGATCACTAGCCCGAGATCAACGTGCTCTTACAGAGATCTCCATTATAAGAAGGACAAAGTATCCGATCCCCATTACTTTCTGCACTACATAAGTTCAATTGCACTGTAAAATGAATAACCTATCTTCTAATTCCAGATTAAATAGCATCCTTTACATTTAATGAGGAAACACCAGTACAAAACTGGAGCAAACCTTTGATAAATCTGCCTCATGTAACTGTGCAATGTCTACTTTTTTTTTTTTTTTTAAATAAAAGGTGCACACCTTTTATTATCATCTTACACCTGCTTTTATACATCTCTTCCTGGATTCATGTTTCAGCTCTTTGTGCTAAGCTAATGCTTTGCATATATTACTGCAATGCTTGCATGAGGTTCTTAGAGAGAGATCATAATAGCATTCAGATTTGCGTAGGCTCATAAATGTGAAAGAGCTTGTTAGAAGGAACTTTGCACAGAAAAGTCATGTCATTAAATATCAGAAATGTTCTCTGCAGTTAATTAAATATAGTTATTGAACTCATCCGTCTTCTGTGAGACATATATGTATATTTTATTATTTCAGCACATCGCAATGATGAAGACTCTGTCCACTGGGAACTGCACAATCAGTGTCCCGGCTAAGAACTCCTACCGCATGGTGGTGCTGGGAGCATCTAGGGTGGGCAAAAGCTCAATTGTGTCACGGTTCCTCAATGGCCGCTTTGAGGACCAGTACACGCCTACCATCGAGGACTTCCACCGCAAGGTCTACAACATTCGAGGTGATATGTATCAGCTAGATATCCTGGACACGTCGGGAAACCACCCCTTTCCTGCCATGAGGAGGCTTTCCATACTGACAGGTATGCAGGATGACCAGGTCTGATGTTCTAGTGAGAATAAGCAAGCCTTTACATTGAAAGCTGAGTGAACCAAGTATTGCAACTTTGTTCTGGAAACCCAGAAGAAGCAAATTTATGGCAAAATTTCAGCAAAAATGTCTCTATTCATAAGATTTAAAAAAAAAAAAAAATCAGTCCCTGCTGCCCTTGTTTCTGATTTGCCAGGAATAAGGCCAACCAACAACATTCGATGACTGAATTTTAGTCCAGGTATGAAAAATTGTCGGTGATAGTGCACAATGCACATGCCGCGTTTTTAAGAGTTCTTCGAAGCTCTTTCCAGATTACGCCAACAGCTGTGAGCTCATATGCGTAGTGAATGGTTTCAGTGGCAGCCTCCGGACAGTGACCCAGCTCTTTCTTGGCTCTCTCCCACTGAGAAGCAGAGATCCTAGGAAGAACCCAGGTCAGCTGGTCTTTGGGTATTGTCCTTGCCTGAGTTTCCTCCATACAGCACAGAATATCTTGGTTCATATTGACTAGGGACATCAAAAGATCTTCATACATAATTAGGTAAATGGGTCTTTCAAACACTCCCGTTGGGTGGAACTTCTCAAACTATTTCTCTTTATTTCTCTGTGCTTCTTCAAAGTAGTCATTCCTGTTTAAAAGTTAAATGCATCTTCCAACCATTATTGAAATGAAAGACTATGATGCTAGGTATCAAAAAATCAGAACACGTATTTTTAGAAAAGTTGGGAGGTCGTATTGAGCCATTGTGTGGCTTGGCTAATTAGCTGAATAAACTTATCTGGCTAACTATATTCAGCGACTGCGCCACTGAATACAGCTGGTTATCTTAAAGTTAACCAGATAGGTTTATTTGGCTAACTTTAGGACGGGTCTATGGGCCAACCCGAGTTAGCCTGATAAGTACCGTAACTCAACTCTTTCCAGTTACACCCATGGAACGTCCATAACTTATCCTGCTATAATTTTGCTGGAGAAGCACCCAAATCGTCATTTAGCTGAACAACTTCTGAGTTTTCTGGCTAAATGCTTCTGAATAAGGACCTCTTTGTTATGTTATTATCAGCAATTGATGATAAAAGGCCAAAATAAAATACCCTATAAAATATAACCAGGGACCTTTGTTTTCAGGTTTTATGTTACTTTTCCTGGGAATTTCAACGTAATAAAAAATATCAAATGACTTTGTTGTAACACGTAGGAGAAAAGTCAGTGGAAATGTAATTTTTCCACTAATATCTTTTTTGTTATAACATTGAAATTCCCAAGAAAAAATTAAATTAAACCTGAAACCAAAGATCTCAAAATATAATATAAGCAGTATCAGTGTGCAACATGCCCAGAGTATTATTAATATAATATAGGCTGTGAAAGATAGCTTGTAATGATGGTATGTTGCTGTATGATGCTCGTTACAATGCAAGCTGTTTATAGATTACTGGAGTTTAACATCTTATTGCAGATCAGTAGTTATATCACAGTCCTCAAGTGCCACAGGCAGGTCTGGCTTTCAGGATATCCACAATGAATATGTATGAGATAGATTTGCATACAGTGGAGGCAGTGCATGCTGATCTATCTAATGCATATTCATTGTGGATATCCTAAAAACCAGGCCTGTATGGTGATATTTGACAACTGGAGTTGGCCATCCTTGCCCTGTTATATCTGCTTTGTATATACAGCTGGAAAGACATAATGTACTTGTGTAAGTAACAAGCAAAAATACTGTTATGTCAATGGGTTTGTGCCCATAATGGACATAATTTATATTATCAGTAGCTCTTCATGGCATCCCTAAGCCAAAGCAACACTGTCAAGTCATTCCTATGAAGAACTCCCCTCCTGCTCTCTAGAATCTCCCCTAAAATCTGGCAGGAAACGCGAGTTGTTGTGGTTTGTGGCATAATAGTCATTCTTTATCGCCTCTTGCCAGTATTAGATTTATTGTCAATACTCCATGTCCTTACCCTCTGTCCTGTCTGCCTAGCTGTGTCTCCTATCAGCGGTTACCCTCTTTTGTTAAAATAATTTCCTTTTGGTTTCCTCTCGGTTGCGTTCTCAATGGGCTTTTCATCAGCTTCTTTACAGAATTTCTTTTCAAGCATTTGTAATGTAGAATTCTTTTGTGTATGATGAGAGGTTGCAATACATTTTCTTATGACCTAAGTGCAGAACGATTAGAGGCTTGTTACAGTTTTATTCTCATATCATTCATTGCTTGCTTCTATACTGAAAGAAAAACCATAAGCCTGTTAATCTCCTGATCATCAGAGGGAAATTATTTTTCCAATAAAAAGATTAAAACTGTACCCATTGTCTTATAGAAATACACATGGCAACTCACTTATGTTAAAGATCAGGCTAATGAGCATCATTAAGCCACCCTCCTATAATATTTTTATAGCCACCTTCTTCTCCCTCAAAGCCTCTCCACCTCCAGGAGCAGCAGAGTCACAAATGTAATTACACACAATGGGGCCGATGCAGTGTTGAGCACCTGCTTTCCTAATGCGGGCACAGGCACCTCTCCTGGGTGCATGATGCAATATTTAAATGAGGGACTGCGCTGCCAAGGAGGCGCTAGGGACACCTGCGCACCCCTAGCACCTCTTTGGCAGTGGGCACCCAGGAGAGGTCAGCTGTCAGTGGGTTAGGAAAATGGACGCTCAATTTTACGAGCATCCATTTTCTTAACTGGTACACAGCCACGGATTATGAAAATGGCCGCTGGTTAATTGAGCGCCTGTTTCCCTAACATGACCACTGGCATATTTTTTTAAAACATTTTTTTAAACCTTTCAAACTTTTTGGTTCCTCCGACTTAATATCGCCATGATATTAAGTCAGAGGATGTACAGAAAAGCAGTATTTTCTGCTTTTCTGCACAACCTTTTGGGCTGCTCAGACATTAATGCCTGCTCTGGGGTGAATAACAGCCTCATCAACATGCATTTGCAAGTGATGAATACTATTAGTTTCTCCATGGGTTGGATGCGCATTTTGGATGCGCTAATCCCCTTATAGCATAAGGGGCTATGGACGCGTGTCCAAATCGCGCGTCCAACCATGGGTTAAACAATATTTTTACTCATACATGGTAATTTTTAATGCTTACAACCAATGCAGAAGCAAAAATAAAACCCTTAAAATTCAAACTTTATTATCTTATAAATTGTAATACAAATGAACACAGCATCAGACAATCGGTGCTGAAGAATTCAATAAACTGTCTCTTGCCATGCAATGGACTGCAAACAGTCTTAAAGACATAGCACCATCAACTTCATTCATATGCTGGTTCAATACTATATGTAATTGCTAATTACCCCACCTTATAGATATAATTGCAGTTATCTTATGTAGTATTGCCCATAAAAATTATCAAACCATCATCTTTCAAACTTTCAAACGCTGTGTCACCTATGATCAGCTCTCAACATACCACATCAGCTCTCAACATGACTCAACACAGGCCCATGTTTTGGCAGCTCACTCGCCTCCCTCAGGGGTCATCATATCTTACAATGTCTAGCATCACATTCATTAATGGCTTAACTCAATGCCATTAATGAATGTGATGGTAGACATTGTAAGGCAGGCGTTTGAGTACAGTATTGAACCAGCATATAAATGAAGCTGATGGTACTTTGCCTTTAAGACTGTTTGCTTTGCAGCCCATTGCGTGGCAAGAGACAGTTTATTGAATTCTTCAGCACTGATTGTCTGATGCTGTGTTCGTCTGTACTACAAGTTACAAGATATTAAAGTTTGAATTTAAGAGTTATTTTTTGCTTCTTCTGCATTGGTTGTGTCTACATCACAAGAAGAAGCCTCTACTATGTAATTATTAGTGCTTGACATGCTTACATTGAAACACTACACCTAGGCAGAGAATACAATGTCCTATTTAGCAGCAAATGAAAAGCTTGTTCTGTGCATCTTCTGATGACATCTCAGAACATACACACCTAGGTTACTAGAACCATCTGATACAATTATAAACCTTGTTAGCCCCCTCCCCCCTCCCAGCCTGAATTAAATCCCATGAATCATTAATTGACAGTTCTTAAATGAGAGACAAGACACAGAAGAACCTAAAGGAAATCCAGAAAAAGGGCAGTGCTAATGATGTGTTTGGTTTCTGTGTAATTTCAGGGGATGTTTTCATCTTGGTGTTCAGTCTGGACAACAGGGATTCTTTTGATGAGGTGAAGAGGCTGAGGAAGCAGATCCTGGAAGTTAAGTCCTGTGTGAAAAACAAAACCAAAGAGCTGGCAGAGTTTCCCATGGTGATATGTGGCAACAAGAATGATTATGGTGAACACTACTGGAAAGTGAGTTCAGATGAAGCTGAGCACCTTGTCTCTGGTGATGAGAACTGTGCTTACTTTGAGATTTCTGCCAAGAAGAATGCTAATGTGGATGAGATGTTTCAGGTGCTCTTCAGCATGGCCAAGTTACCTCATGAAATGAGCCCCGCTCTCCACCGGAAGATCTCTGTGCAGTACGGGGATGCGTTCCACCAAAAGTCCTTTAGGATGCGTCGGATGAAAGAGATGGATGCCTTTGGCATGATTTCACCCTTTGCCCGACGGCCAAGTGTCAACAGTGATCTGAAATACATCAAGGCTAAAGTCCTTGGTGAAGGACCATCACGAGACAGGGAAAAATGCACCATCCAGTGAGCAGAATCAATTCATCCAATGTTTAAGAGCTCGTGAAGTGCCTTTAGGAAATAGGTTGAGAGGATCCAGAATGAACCAGGAGTTTGGTGTGCCCACTGAGAAGAAAACGGATTTTGGCGAAATCCTGCATCCTGAATGGTTTATGAGATCCCAGACCTATGGTGGTATCACAGTACAATACTGTGGCTTAGAACCTCTTCTTCCTGGAAGCCTTCATTCACATGTCTGTGTGAGGCACTAACTTATTGCAAACTAACTTATTGCTCTAGCAGTGACATCACTATGTGCTCAGGCCACAGCCAAACGCATTGCATTGAAAATGTGATAACAAACCACGTTTTCATCTTCTAAAAATTCTGAATTAACCAGTAAGACCCTTAGAGGGGTGTGTATTTGAGAAATGAATGTACCAAAGGAAACTGTGGCACAAGAAGCACTCCTGGAAACATGAAATATGATGGCATATAAGGACTTTAAGGCCTATCTAGTCTGCACCATTTTTTTTTTCTTTCCCATGTGATAGTCCAGGTTAGTCTTTGGCCTTCCCTTAACTTCTTGGCCACTAGGGATTTTGTATGTCCATCCTTTGAATCCTGTTAGGTTTTGCTTCCACTAAGAGGCCATTCTATGCGATCACCATCCTTTCTGTGAAAAATATGGGGGGGGGGGGGGGGGGGGTTTGGCCCGGCAATTACCTCCTGGTACTTTTAGGCTTCCAGCATAATCAGATCCGGCCTTTGATGGACTCCAGGGCCCATTCTCAACCACTTATAGATTTTGTAACCTTCTTACCTACCTAGCCATTGCAGTGATGGTTTTGGCCAGGGACCACAGTTTATGGCTCCCTCCAGCACCTGGAACATGTGCACTGTAAGTCTGGCCTGTGGGTGTCAATGTCAAGCAAAGGCAGAGGCTCCCTCCTCCCACAAGAACTCCACAGCATTCCTATCCCCAGCAAGTCTGATATTCAGACATGGGCCTTTTGCATGGCAGTGCATAACCCTTCCACTGATCCATCAGGCTAGTCCAAGAAATATTTTCTAATGTTACTCCTAAGTCTATTCCCTATCAGCCTCATATAAAGATCTTTGCTCTAGAAATTCCATTCCACTGAAGAACGTTTGCTTCATGTGCATTATTTATATAATGAATAACACTGCAGCCCTAACAATCCTATTATGTTGTCATTATGCTGTTTTAATTAAATGTCTGAACAAATATTTTCCAATAAGAATAAGCAGCCTTTTAATGTCATTTTTCCTATCTGTCTTACTTGCTGGTGGCAGCATCCTCTGTCAAGAGAAACACAGGGTCTTAAGGTTCTACCTTCTGAACTTTCCCTGTACAAATGAATTATAGTAAAGGATAGGAAAGTGAGTGAAAAAGCAGCACAGAAACATTGGAAAATGTAACCTGATGAACAAAGAAAGATGAAATGGGAAGCCACAAGAAAAATAAAAACCCATAAGGAAAAATAATAAAGAAATATTTTTTCCAGTATAATTACTAAAGATGCCTTTTAAATACTTAAATACTAACCCAAATAACATTATAGGATCTCAAAGTTGTCTTTTAAATGTAATACCATAGGATAAAGCAGTCACTAGTCTACAAATTCATTAGGCAGCAGAGAATGCACAACATACTGTTTATCAAGAAGAATGAGACTGGATAAATGTACCACTTACATTCTGTTGGGTGACCTGCTGAAGTATATAAGTCAATGTTATTCTAGCGGGAGGGGGGTCCCTCTGGAGCCCCTTGCTAAATGATGTTCTTCTGCTCACCAAAACCTTTTACAGACCATAGAATAATCTTAGTTTGAACGCTTGTGGTGAGTGACTTTCCCATCTTGCCCTGGGTTTCTTACATGTATAATTAATCGAGTCGGTTTTGAAGGGTGATTCTCATACCTTGCATTCACCTCCATGGGTTGGTCATGATATGAGGCTTCGAGGAGGTAGAATCAGGATCAGCATCAGGAAATATATTTTCATGGAAAGGGTGGTAAATGCCCGTAATGCTCTCCTGCAGTGGATGTCGGAGGGTCAAATGTCAACAAATTTCAAGAAGGCATGGGATAAGAGAAAAAAAAAAATGTCAGCCTGGGGCCCTGTGAGTCGACATGCACCCCTGGGTGCTGGGGCAACCCTGCTCCCTCCTCCCACACAGGCTTCCTGTTACCAAAGAAACCTGTGGGAGCGGTGGGACAGCTGCAGAGCCCTTCAGCTGTGCACCATTCATTGCATTGAGGAACATCCCGGTGGATGCACATTATAATAAACCCCATTAACATACTGAAAGCTACATAGTGCTGCTTGTATGCAAACATATCAGCACTGACATTGTCAAACCATGGTTTGTTCAATGCATGGAATCACAACAGATTCCAAGCTTTCATGTCAACAAGTGATGTCTCTAATGGAATAAGGGATATCATTTTCAGTACTGGGTCCTTGACAGATCTAAAGACATTGCTAAAATCACATCCCAAATAAGGCGACAGAGCTTCTGTGTGGAAATCTCTGTGTATGCTGACTCCAGATTTGTTATTCCACGGAATTTGAGATGGGAGCTGTGTCAGAGTTGGGAACTATACACCATGTTTGCATTGTGACCCTGATTTCCATAAAACAGCACCTGTAAGGTCACCACCAAGCATCATGTCAGAAGGGATGGGCTGGTTGAACACCAAGCCATTGTCATTTTTTGGAAGCCTTGGGTTTACCTTTAGGAAAAAAACAGACTATCAAATGCTTCTAAACAAACATTGATTGAGGAAAAAAGACCAGGAAACTGAGCACATCAATGTTGTGAGATTACATCTATTGTAGATTAGGAACAGTTGCATCGCTTATGAAAATCTCTTAAAACACCTTTGAGTTTCACACAGATAAGCTTTTCCTCATCATTTTACTAAATGAAATTAAAACATCACCGAGGAAGCAAATTCCCCTGCCAATGCACTGGACAAGCAAGCTGCCATCCCCCTGCATTAGCAATGCACAGTGCAGAGAGTAAGATAACCTGAATGCCCTTTGGAGCTTTAGAATCCAATTGAAAGTCAGTGATTCCAATGTGTATGACTCCTGCCACATGCTTGTGCCTCACAGTTCAAGAAATCTGCCACTCTTCTAACAAACTGCTGATCTGCAGTCCAGAGGATTAATCTGTCATCTTGGTTATAGCCAGAAGTTGAAGAAATATTGCAAACAAAGACCTTCTGAGATGCAAACTGGCAGGCATTAGTTTATTACCTTTCAGTAACTGATCATAATCTAATCCCTAACAGCATCTGCTGGTCGCTGAAAACAAAACACAGAAACTACGATGGTGTTCCTGAAGCTCTTCCTCCCATTAAAATGAAGCTGACCAAAAAAACTAACCTGCGCCTATCTCTAATTTTCCTACAAGCTGATCCTTCTTAGCCGACCGCCATTCTAACGTGCGGCTCCTCAGATAGAAACCAAGAATATTCTTCGGGACGTTCTTTTACAGCAGTGACCACAGCACTACAGCACATCATGGAATGGAAGCAGGACTTTACAGTTAAAATACAACATCCGCTGAACGTAGCTGGTATGGCAAAAAACAAACAAACCAGAAAACCCCCTAAAATTTCCAAAAATGTTAAAAGCTAAAAACAAAAGTTCAAATTGTGACTGGGCAGTTAAAATAAAAATTAACATAAGACCGCAGAGTCTTATCTCTAGAGACTGGTCAAGAAACCAGCTATCACGGTCCAAACTTTTGCCAGTAATTTCCCGGTGGAAAGGGTTTACATGAAATCATGACTGCAAATCATAATAATAAAAACACAGGTAATTGGAAGAAAACAAAAGTTCCAAACTGGGAAATACTGGAATGGGGTATTTGACTGTGATTGTTCTCGGTGGTCTAAAAATATTTTGGCTCATCTCTATTAGTCCCACATTATCAGCACCACCTCTGTGACTGTCATTCTGCTGGTCAGGCGGGAGATAATGGTGTTTCAGATCCTCTGTCTTTTCTAAAGATGATTAATGGGGGCAAAGCTTAACAGGGATAACTAAATCTGGGCAAAATATTTTTATGTAACTGCATTTTGATCAACTGGCAGAGCAGCCAACAGTGTCATTCTCCTCTGCTCCTTCTCCAGCCTAGGTAGAAGACAGAAACCTGAGTCCCATATGTTGTAACATATTCAGCCACGAATAAGAAGGCTGCATTTGTATTTGAAAAAAAAAGATTCTGTTCAGGTAAAATGTAAATATATGTATCATATTCTGTAATACAGTGCATTCCATTTTCAGATTAATATTTAAAGTGTGCAAAATATGTAAATAAAAGCAAAGTCACAGTACTGTAACACTACTGTAACATAAGTCCTCAAGCCTGGAGGATTCCACTGAGTGTTCTTGTATACTAAGCCTAACTTTTGTGATAGTGTGGTGCATTGCATACAAGGAAACGTGAAGCACAAACAAGACTGAACATGTCTGGAATATGTTTCTGTAGAAATGAGCATTTTCATTGTACATACAACAAAGTTGTTTGAATAAACACTTCTGTGCACTTTTCGCCTGCCGCTGTTTTAAGGTTGAGCACTAGGGCTAATATGACCAGTTTACTTTTGCTAGTCATCAGTGCATTATAACTATCTTCTAAATCAGGGTTCACTTGAGCACTCTTCATCTCGCCCAAGTTTCCCCGACTCTACTCTCTTGGCACTTCGTTATACCTACTACTGTTAGCATCATGGACAATATTTGAAAGACTCCCATACACACTCATTTCCAAGACTGATCTGCTGCTCCGCTAGCCTATCCATATGTCCATTTTTACTGGTCATATTAAAAGCACAATTCTACAGAAATAAAGACAAGATCGATCACAGTGTCAGCAATCCAGGGATACAATAGTAAGAAGTCCCCCTTAACCGTTCTTTCATCTAATAAAGAATAGGAGAAAATAAAAAGAGCATTCAGGCTAGCTAATATTTTACTGTTTATAATAAGCAATGAAAAGGTCCCAATTTGAGCATCGTAATCCTGTCTTTCTCTTTCAGTTCTGCTGTGAGAATATCCATCTCTATGCATGCTCAAGCATTCTTACACCAGTCAAAAAGTTAAATAGACACAGATCCCTTCCATTCACATTGTATAGTGTTTGCCAATAAAAGCTTGCCAATCATATTTGCTCTCCAAGAGGCCCATTCAAGCCTCCCTCAAAAATCATGAATCTAGTATTTAGGGATCATTTCCCCAGTAATATCCTCTATATTATGCTAATCACCTGGGCCAAAAATCTATCGCATGCCTGTACCCATGCAATAAGTGCAAAAGAGTCCCCTCACTCTCCCTGCAGTGCCTGCCATATTTAGAGCTTAAAATGTTCATGTTTTTTTTAGCTAGGCAGAAATGAAGTATGACCTAATGACAGTCTTATATGCAGACATTAGGGAAAAAGCACAGGACTGCTTCTACAGCCAAGATCAAAAGCAAAACACATTCAAGCAGCATTATCCGAATTATCAAGAAAGCTGCTCACCCTGTAAAAATGTTACTAGCAGCAGTTTTTTTATAAGTTTGACAGTGGCTTGGCTTTGCTTGTTAATATTACTACTCTTATCATAAGGCTTGGGGGTAACCTGCACGGAGTGGTGGTTACTACCATAAGAAACTTGCTGAGTAGACAAGATGGATCATTTGGTCTTTTTCTGCTGTCATTTCTTCTGTACATGAAAAACCGCTGCTGAAATCAACAACTGATGGTCAGACCCAGAATCTACTGCCATTGTTCCTCTGCAGTTTCAGATCTACACTGGAGAAAGGTGAATAGTGGAGTACCCTAGGGATCTGTTCTAGGACTACTGCTTTTTAATATATTTATAAATGACCTGGAAATGACAACAAGTGAGGTGATAAAATGTGCTAATGACACTAAATAATTCAAAGTTGTTAAATCACAAGAGGATTGTGAGAAATTGCAAGAGGACCTTGCAAAACTGGGAGACTGGACATGCAAATAGAAAATTACATTTAATGTGGACAAGAGCAAAGTGATGCACTTAGGGAAGAGTAACCCTAATTATAGCTACACAATACAGGATTCCACATTAGGAGTCAGCATTCAGAAAAAGGATCTAGGACTCATCATTGATAACACACTGAAATCTGCTCAGGGTGCAGCAGCAGCCAAGAAAGCAAATAGAATGCTAGGGATTATTAGGAAAGGACTGGAGAATAAAACAGAGAATATCATAATGCCCCTGTATCACTCCATGGTGTGATCTGATCTTGAGTATTGTGTGCAGTTCTGGTCATCACATCTCAAAAAAGATATAGCAGAATTAGAAAAAGTACAGAGAAGGGCGAACAAAATGATAAAGGGGATGGAACAATTCTCCTATGAGGAAAGGCTAAAAAGGTTAGGAGTCTTCAGCTTGGAGAAGAAATGGCTGAGGGGAGATATGATACAGGTTTATAAAATAATGAGTGGAATGGAATGAGTAAACATTAATCAGTTGTTTACTCTTTCAAAAAGTACAAAGATTAGAAGACACATAATGCAGTTACTAGGTAATACATTTAAAACTAATAAGAGAAAATAGTTTTTTACTCAATGCACAATTAAGCTCTGGAATTTGTTGCCAGAGGATGTGGTGAAAGCTATTAGAGTAACTGCGTTTAAAAATCGTTTGGGCAAGTTCCTGGAGGAAAAGTCCATTAACCATTATTAAGATGGAGTTGCAGAAATCCACTGCTTATTCTTGGGATAAGCAGCTTGGAATCTAAGTAAAGTAAACCCCTTGGGATCCTGCCAGGTACTTGTGACCTAGATTGGCCGCTGTTAGATACAGGATTCTGGGCTTGATGGGCCCTTGGTCTGACCCAGTATGGCAAGTCTTATGTTTTTATATAAGATCCTAATCTCAACTTGGGCCACACATTCCCCCACCCCAATTTTAATGCTTTATACATCCAGCCAGTTAGTTATTTTTGTCTCACATTTACTGGCAAGGCCTTATCCATGGGAGAGATGGACTGTATAGAGAAGCACTTAACTCTGGATGTATGCAGTGAATCTGAGTTGAAAATAAGTAAACAGCAGAAACACGTCCCTGCTGTATATAGCATTCTAGGTAGAACTCTGCAAAGGTTGATGATAGCCCTTGTAGGATAGCCTTGTCTTCTCCTCTGCAGGACCTAAGCACTCTTTCCCCTCTCACCTGCCGTGCTAAAATCCCAGAGGTTTTATTAGTATGTTCATTAATCAAAAATGTATTCACTTTCATGAAGCATTCCACATTAAAATGTAAGAGTCAATCAAGCTCACCACGAACCTTAATTAATTTACACATCCGTTCATGCTCCCTAGATTTTTTTTATCTTCCCTCTCAAGATCACCAGTCTGAATCCTCCCCAGTCTAACCTTCTTATATAATTTTAATTTTTTTAGGTTTTGGCTCTGAATTAAAGGGTTTAATGATGGTACATATGCATCTAATGTTAGACAAAACAGTTTTTCAGTGAATTTCTATGCAGAATCGGAGCAAGGGTATGAGGTGCCCTAGGCAACCCTTCTGCCTTGTGCCCGCCCCACCCCCCACCCCTTTCCAGGCCTTGGCTCTGGGCCCAACCTCATTCACTCAGACAGTCCCCCCTCTCTTATGCACACTTAGCGGTAGATTTTAAAAGCTTGCGCGCATAAGCTACCCGGTGCGCACATATGGACATGCGATTTTATAACATGCGCGCAGGGGTCAGCGCGCGCAAAGGGGGGTGTGCACATTTGTGCAACCTGCATGCTCCGACGCCCGCAGCTTTCCGCAGTTCCCTCCTAGTCCAACTCCAATTTAGGAGCGGCCTGGGAGGAAAATTCCCTACCCCCCTTTACTAACTATTGGCCAGGCAGCCCCCAATATATTGTAGTTTTTTTTCTAGACCTGCTTCTACCATTTACGATGAGTACTACAAGTCATGCAGCACTTCAGGATATCAAAAAGCGAGAACTGATCAAAAATCTCCCTGCAAATGGATCAGATCACATCCATGCAAGAATAGCTTGTCATTTATTTGTTTATTTTATTTAAAAGATTTAGAACCCGTTCTAGACCAGATTCAAAGCAGTTTCCACAGTCGCAATCATAAAAATAAACATTTATGACAAAAAAAATGACATACTAAACAAGTCCTCCTAGCTGTTACACATAATGATTCTTTCCCTGCAATTACAGATCTCATTATATCTGCCTGATATGATGTATGACTCCTTAACCAAGTCATTATATCTATAATGCTGTTATAGCTCAAAAACCCACGGGAATAAATATGTTTAATACTGTTGGAGCAAAGCTTCTGATATACTTTTTTAAGCTATTTATTTTGTCAATTTTTCAATATTAACAAAAAGTATGATGTGATTACAGTAATGTCACAAATAAGAATATGCTTTGATATATAATGTACAAATGCCACGCAGGAACAAGAAAAATGGAGAAATTACTTACCTGATAATTTCGTTTTCCTTAGTGTAGACAGATGGACTCAGAACCAATGGGTATAGTGTAATCCTGATAGCAGTTGGAGATGGATCAGATTTCAATCTGACGTCAGCCCCTGGTACATATACCCCTGCAGGAAGTGCAGCTCCTCAGTATTCTCCTCGAAAAGCCTCTCCCCCCTCTCCCCCCGCAGTCTCTGGCTGCGGGGGGAGAGGGCAAATACCTTCACCGCCGCGCTCGAGGGTGCACCCGCTGCCTCTCAGCCACGCCCGAAGGATCGGGGGCTAGGTCCTCGCCGCGATTCAGCCGCCGGACAGAGGCTTACCTCCGAGGGACCATGGAAATCACCTTGGGAATCTCAACTGGGGGAGGGACCCGAGGGTATCACCGCAGGAGAGCGGGGCTCGTCTTCAGATAGGTTTTCTTCTTTCAATTTTGGGTTTTCTTCTTTCAATTTGATCTAACACTTGAGAGCGTGCAGATAGTCCCTAACTGCTATGAAGACGGAAAATACTGAAGAGCTGCACTTCCTGCAGGGGTATATGTACGAGGGGCTGACATCAGATTGAAATCTGATCCGTCTCCAACTGCTATCAGGAGTACACTATACCCATTGGTCCTGAGTCCATCTGCTACATGCTAGGAAATGTACAATTGAGATAAAAACATAAGAACATAAAAAGTTGCCATACTGGGTCAGACTGAGGGCCCATCAAGCCCAGCATCCTGTTTCCAACAGTAGCCAATCCAGGATAGAGGTACTTGGCAAGTACCCAAACATTAAATACATCCCATGCTACAAATGCCAGTGATAGCAGTGGCTATTCCCTAAGTCAACTTGACTAATAGCAATTTGTCTAAACTTGTCTAAACCTTTTTAAACCCAGATAAGCTAACTGCCTTAACTACATCCTCTGGCAATGAATTCCAGAGCTTAATTGTGCGTTGAGTGAAAAATAATTTTCTCTGATTTATTTTAAATAATGTCAAAATTAGAACATAAAGGCAAAAAATGTGAGGTCTCCAATAAAGAGAGGCAAGTTCAAATAGAAGCCTGTAAGGGCTGTTGAAAGTGTGGACCCTTGGTACTAACAGGTGGTTGAGCAAGCTCACTAGGTCCACCCCGTCGACTGAGGGAGAGGCCCTGAAGTGGGACGGACTGGAGATTTGTCTGTACCAACCCTGTTCCCTGAAGGTTGAGTCCTTGGGCTCCAGGGGCCGGCAGGACTTAGGTGTCTCTCCTAGGGCAATCCAAGGCACGGGTCCAGGCAAGCATCAGTCAAGGCAGGCAGCGTACAGCAAAGACAGTAGACAGGCTAGTGATCTGGGCAGGCAACTGGCAGCATGAATGAAGAACAGGCCAGAGGTAGGGGCAGGCAGTATACAAATGATGTCAGGTACAGGCAGCAGTCAAGGGAAGTCCAATCTAGAGCCAAGGCCAGAATCAGAGAGTCAAGCCAAAGGACAAGGCGAGAGATCTCAGACAGACAGACAGGAATCAGGCAAGAAGAGGGACAAAGGAGGCAAAGAACAAGCAGGACCAAGATAAAGCACAGATAAGACAAGAAGCAATAAGGGCAAGGCAAAAACAGCTCAAGCAATACACACTGGGACACAAAGATGGTAGGAGACCTGTTGCTGATGCAAAGAAAGGCTCACTGAAGGGCTAAGACTGATGACATCATCAGCGGGCACCGCGGTTCTGTTCCTGCCATGGGTCCTTTAAGAAGGTACTTCTGGGCGCGTGCACACCTAAGGAAGGACAACGGGAGCAGCGGCTGGTGGCATTTCTTAGCACGGGGAGCGGTCCTCCTAGGAGGCAACATCTCTGCTGCGGATCCTGTCTGACAGCGTCAGGGGTAAGTGTGTTGGCTCACAGAGCCATCCCGTGAGCCGCCAATCGTAACAATGCCTTCTCCAATAGAGATCCCACTGTTGGTCGTAACGGTTCATCCTATCTTCAACAAGTGAGAAAGTCTTTTCATAGTGGTAATGTCTGCTAAGTCACTTTCCAGTGTTCCAGAAGAGGTGTAGCTTTCCAATATTAAGCTATCATCAGACGTGCTGCATTTAACATGTGAGAGTCTAGGACTCGTGATCTGACCAACCCTCTGGGCTGTTCCCATCTATTCAGTAAACACAATCTGGCTGAGAAAAACAAGTTGTCGATTAGTAATCAATTGAACATGTCTATGAACTTCAGAGCAAAAGGTTTCTACAGTACTACATTCCCTCTACATGTATAAATACGAGGCCTCCCTTCCACAGCCCTGCCAGCATAAAGGGCTAGATGCACTAAATTTAGTAAAATAAAGTGGATATCTGTAAGTACGTTGTAGCAATTTGTACATTAATTCTCAATATTTATTCCAGATGGAAAGCTTTGGAAGAGAAAACCAAATGGCCTGCCAGTCTTCCACAGTCAAATGCAGAGAAAGATCTGTGTTCCGCTTAACTATTAATGAATTATTCGTTTCATCAGCAGTTGTCATTTCATTTTAAATAGTTATACATTTTTAATAAGAATTTTTTAAAGAAAGGTTTATAATAAAATCTGTAGAATGTGTCCTTGCCTCTCAGAGAGTCATTTTGTCCCCTTGTATGGAATATATCCCTGCACAACTGTAAATAAAGTGAGTGTGCACAGTTAGGTCATATTTTTGTCTGAGTTCCTCAAAGGACTTAAAGGAGGTCTGCTTCCATATTTGACCCCAAACTTTAAGCCACTAGTCCTCCAGCACTCCATATCTAAAAACATTATTGTGCCAGATAAGGGTGGATTACATGTCAAAGGGGACAATGAGCATAAGATAGATATTTCATACTGTAATAATTTAGTGACCACAAGGCAAATCCGAAGAGTATGAGAAATTATCAGGTTTCCTTTGACTAGTCTTGAAATAATTGGGGATGTTTCTGCTATACTTGGTACACTATAGTCGCCCATACAAAGATTTATTTCAGGAGTGGCCAACTCAAGAGCCACAAACAGACCCGGTTTCCAGGATATCCATAATAAACATGCATGAGATAAATTTCCATTCACTGCCTCCACCATATGCAAATCTATCTCATGCATGTTCATTATGGATATCCAGAAAACCAGGCCTGTTTGTGGCCCTTGAGGACCAGAGTTGGCCACCCCTGATTTATTTGTTTAACTCACGCCTTTTCATCGACAGCTCAAGGCGAGTTACATCCATAGGTATTTTCTGGTCAACGTTGCATTCCCCTCAGGATATAGCCACAGCCACTCAGACCGGTTACATACGTCTAAAGTTAAATTCCTTTCTATCCAGTCCACTCTCTCCCACGGATGTGTCCCTTTCTTTAAATATTAGACAAAAAAAATAGGTAACTGGATGGGTTTATAAAACATTAAAATTGGGGGGGGGGGGTTCCTGCCAACAGCAGGATAAAGAGATCCCCTTATTTAAAAAACTAAAAGAAAAGGAATAAATACAAATTATAGCTTAGTTGCCAGCTACTAGAAACATGTTTTACTAGAATATACAGTATGGCAAACTGACATAGTGGAAGTCAGAAGTCTAGGAAGAGAGTGACATGGTGTAAGTGAGTGGCAGTGTTGAGAAGATGGAACAAGCAAGCAAAGGTAATGGAGACAATATGAGTAAGTCACTGTGCATGGGAAGTATTGCAAGTGTAGAAAACTTACAGACCAATGCAATAAAGACGAGAGGGAAATGGGTGCTCAGTGTTGAGCACCTGCCTTCCTAACCCGCACCTAGCCACCTCTCCTGGGCGCCCGATAGAATATTTAAATGTGCGCCCCCTAGCGCCTCCTTGGCAGTGGGCGCCCAGAAGAGGTGGCTGTCAGGGGTTTGGGAAAGGGACGCTCAGTTTTACGAGTGTCCCATTTCCTAACCCGTGCATAGCCGCAGGTTAGGAAAATGGACCCTCGTTAATTGAGCGTCACTAACCTGACCGCAGGCACACTTTTTTTTTTTTTTTAATTTTATTTTTTTAAACCTTTTGGCTCCTCCAAATGATGAGCGCTTAGTTCTGCAGGAAGGTTGGACTCGCATTTTGGATGTGCTAATCCCCTGATACTATAAGGGGTTGCGGGCGCGTGTCCAAAAGCGGGTTAAACAGTGCTCTCAGCTGACCGCACTGTATTGGATCGGCCTAAAAGTCTCAGGGTAAAGACACTAGTAATGATGTAATCCAAGACAGAAATGAAGGGGAAGCACACAGAAGTTATACTATAGAGCCCTACTGTGCCTATGAAGGAGCAGATAGCAAGCAGCAAATACAAAGAAGCCCAAGTAAAGGTTAGAGAAAACATGGCAGCATGTCGTGAGCAAGTGGTGGGAGTCTGAAGGTGCCTTACAGAAAGCAAGGCAGAATCTCATATGTAGAGGAATTGTGAGGGAATTATGTAATCACTGCAGTTAGATGTTTTAATAAATGCCTTTAAAGGTTTCTACTGGAATTACCAACTGAGAAAAATATTGAATTGAGAGCACCAAAAACTGAATTTGTCTAGCTACAATATAGAAAGCAGGAGTCCAAAGTTCCCCTTACTGTGCTGCCAGCTGCCACCCTGCCCGAGCCTGCTATGAAGAAGCTGTGTCTTAGCAGGAGAGGGGAATTTCACTTCCAGACCCATTTGATAGTTGACCTCCCTGTTCAGACTTCAAAATGAGGATCCAATTAATGGCAAATATGATGTTGGTGCATCTCTGGTCTGGAAACTGGACAAGAGCACCAGCCCGTTTGAGCATTAACCTTTGAATGGTAGTCTCACGACAGTGATTTTCAATTGTCAAATTCTACATGGAGCAGTCTCAGTGATTCTAGAGAGGAGAGGCGGGGAAAGGAAAACAAGAGACCTGTTTTACAAAAGCAGAGCCTCGCCACCTTTTCGCCGCATCACTGGTCTCACGTTTTAATTCATACAGAATTTAATGCTGTCCTCTAATGACCATAAACCCCCCCTCCACCGGAGCCACGTTTCTCTGACTTTTAAAGGCAGTTTTCAGTTGCAGTGTTCTAAAACCGAGGAAGTGCAGAAAGAAAAATATGCATGACAAAAAAAACGTATTAATTTTACCCTCCTGACCTCGGATTTATGACAACTGCCCTATGGGGGTCATGCAAAAATATTCCCGATGCAACCCTCCTGCCTCCGTTTCCAGTGGGGCATCAGAGAATGGCAGGGTCTGGAAAATTCAAATAGCACGAGTTACACATCAGCCCTTAAAAAAAAAATCAGGAGAATTCAGACAGCACAGGTTCCACACCGCGACAGCAATCCACAGTGACATCCTGCTTGCAGGGGAGAGGGGGCTGGGGGGGTTCAGACCTCCGTAAGATTGATTGCAAGCTCCACGGGTTTCCATGGCAACCGGCCCTCACCAACAATGGATTTTCCGTCAGAAGAGAAAGGTTTTTAGTCTATGTGAGCAAAGTACCCACAGAGATGCAGCGACTCCTTCATAAAATCTATATTGTTTTTGTCTCCATGGGAATCTGTCTTTACAATGTGATTATTTTACTGCTCTTCCATATGCTCATCCACTCAGCCCCCAAGGCCGTGCCGCTTCAAGATGGGAAAGAAAATAGCAGCGAGGTAATGGACAAGGTTGTGACGGCTGAACATCAAGGTTAATTGGCTGTTGCTGCCTGATGGATCCCAGTGCTTAGGAGGAGCACGTAAAAAAATACATTTTATTTTATTAACTTTTCACTCCCAAATCGCACCCAGCAGCAATAGGATCCGATTTCCTCCGAAATAATATTCACTCTCCCCCTGCCCTGCCCCCTTCCACCACCACCATGCTCTCACCCCCCAGTCCAAAATGCAGGAGCAGGCAAAGAAGTGAAGCTGACTCTGATAAGAGCTTTCTACCCAGTAGATCAGGGCTTTCCAAATCTGTCCTGGTGACCTCACAGCCCGTCAGGCTTTCAGAATAACCACCTTGAATATGCATGAGAAAATTGTACTTATACCAGGTCTCTGGCATATGCAAGTTGATCTCATGCATATTCATTGTGGGTTGTCCTGAACAGCTGACCAGTTGTGAGGTCGCCAGGGCAGGCTGTGTCGGTGCCATAATGCTCCCTCTCACACACTGCAGCTTCTTCTGGTTTCTCTCCTGCAGCAGCGGTCTCAACAGTTTCTTCCGGAGGCTCTGGTGGCAGAGAAGGATTGCAGGGACCCACCTAGTCTGTCCAATTTACTCCCTGGAGCTGCAATGCCAAAGACCGCAGATGAGTTCTGAGTGCCCCTTCGCTACCTCGCAGCTAAGGGTGACATTTGCACACATCGCACCCACCCCCTACAGTATGGGCCCCCCCCCCCCCGGCCTTTAAATTGATTAGAAAAGACATGTTAAGAAAAAGTCCAAAGGACCCTCTGTGTAATTAAAAAAAACAATACAGCCAGTTTCAGTCGTCATTAGCATTTTTTGATAGCATCACTCAACCAATTCTCTACGGCTTTGAGACTGAAGTCTGGACTTTATAGGCCTGAACATTAGAATTGCCCTGATGATGCACTAAACGAGGGCAGAGGGCACCATCAACAACAAAAAAAAAAGACCTCCAAGGTACTAAAATATGGGCCAAGGGCACCCGAACAACAGCAAGACCATCCCAAGGAATCGTGAGAAGGGCAAAATGGAACCAAACGTGGGAGGAATTCCACAGAACATTCTGAGAGGGGCAAGAACAGGATGATCAGTAACAGTGGCAGAACAACGCAGGAGTGGAAGAAGGATATTTCTTTTTTTTTTTTTTTTCTTATTGTGGCCAAAATACCTCAGTATAACCAAAACAGATGTACGGCAAGAGGTGCGAAATGGCCAGCAAAAGCTGCAGAACAGCACAGCAAGGTACTGAACCAGAAGAGGAGCAGAGAGGGAAGAACAGGCTGCACTGGAAAAGTGATACAATAAAACAGCAAGGCGCTGAACCAGAAGAGAGGCGGGGGAAGGGAGGGAGGGGAGGTGCAAGGAATGGGCAGGGCAGCAGCAGAAGCAAAGCTTCAGGGTCCCAAGGCCCCTAGAGAGGCACAGAGGAAGAAGAGGAGGCTTAGCTTGGCTTTTTATGTTTTTGGTTTGGGGGCCAAGGTATCCCAGTATAACCAAGAAAGAGATAAAGGTGGGAGGGAGCAGGCAGTGCAGCAATAGTGGTACAAGAGCAGAGCAAGGAGCTGAATCAGGAGGGAAGCAGGGCACAAAGGCTGGGCCGGACACCAGCGGCAAGGGTGGCAACTGGCAACAGCATTACATAAGAATTGCCCTGCTGCGTCAAAGCAAGGTCCCTCGAGTCCAGCACCTCGTCGCTGAGAGTGGCCAATTCGGGATGCAAGTAACCTGGCAGATCCCATAATGTAAGCTAATTCCTCTTACTGACTCCTAGGGCAGCAATAGCTATCTTTAGTCTACCTTGATAATAACGTATTAATATCCTTTTCCTCCAGGCTCTTGTCCAAACAGTTGCCTTGATCACGTCTTCTCACGCAGATTCCACAGCTTCATAGTATGCTGAGTTAAAAAGTCCTTTCTACGATCTCTTTTCAATCTGCTGGCTATTAAGAGTCCCCCTGTTTTAATATTATTTGTGCTCGAGACACACAGTTCTGGTACCTTTAAGGCCTGGGTGAACCCTTAGGGGCGGATTTTCAGACTCCGCAAATAGGCCTACTTTTGTTTGCGCTCCAGGCGCAAACAAAAGTACGCTGGATTTTAGTGGATACGCGCGGAGCCGCGCGTATCCACTAAAATCCTGGATCGGCGCGCGCAAGGCTATCAATTCTGTGTAGCCGGCGCGCGCCAAGCCGCGCAGCCTACCCCCGTTCCCTCCGAGGCCGCTCCGAAATCGGAGCGGCCTCGGAGGGAACTTTCTTTTGCCCTCCCCTCCCCTCACCTTCCCCTCCCTTCCCCTACCTAACCCACCCGCCCGGCCCTGTCTAAGCCCCCCCCTTACCTTTGTCGGGGGATTTACGCCTCCCAGAGGGAGGCGTAAATCCCCGCGCGTCAGCGGGCCTCCTGCGCGCCGGGACGCGACCTGGGGGCGGGTCCGGAGGGCGCGGCCACGCCCCCGGGCCGCCCCGGGCCGTAACCACGCCTCCGGGTCCGCCCCCGAAACGCTCCCGGCACGCCCCCTAAACGCCGCGCGGTTCGGGCCCGCCCCCCCCGACACGCCCCCCTCGGAGAACCCCGGGACTTACGCGAGTCCCGGGGTCTGCGCGCGCCGGTGAGCCTATGTAAAATAGGCTCACCGGCGCGCAGGGCCCTGCTCGCCTAAATCCGCCCGGATTTGGGCGGATTTACGCGAGCAGGGCTCTTAAAATCCGCCCCTAAGAGTATAGGTTAGGGAATGGGGTGCAGCCCCTCCCTTTGAGGGGTCTGGATTGGCCTTCCCCCTTGAGAGTTTTTAAGGAGCCCTCTCCAGAGGCTCGAGAGGCAGTCCCTTATGGTTTGCGTAGAGTTAGGAGACAGAGAAGAGGTTTTTCCTGAGTTGAGTTTTCAGGCCCAGTCAGAGGAGCCAGGCAAACCCTGCCTGGGGAGACTGACCAGGGTTGGGAATGTTTTCCTTATCCCTGGTCAGTCTGGTTAAGATTTTCCCTCTGGGTATATTTTTGGGGTTTTTGCGTTTTAAGTGGTAGCAGGTTTGCGAGAGCCTGTGCACGACCTGGGCTCAGGGCACAGGGAACCCTGTGTCTGGGGCAGATCAGGTTAGGGAAGACCTGCTCTTCCATACCCTCAAAGAGGATGAAAGAGGCGGTGACCCACTGCAAGGAGGAACTCCTGTGATAATTTCCTTTGCAGGGGAACGGAACTGAATTCTTGAGATCCAGGAGCAAGGTTTGCATTGCCCCTTCCGTCCTGTTGGAGCAGGGAAAACTGCCTGCTTCCAGGGGATCACTCCCATCAGGGATTTGAAAGAGATTGTGAGAGAATCAAGAGATTCAGAAGATCTACTAACTATTTACATGAGATTGTCTATTTCTGTTTCTGTGAAACATATCCAATCCGTGTGTTATTGTATTTGTTATTTTTATGTTTTTATTATGTATGTTAATGTTGTAAATCGCCTAGGCCTCCCTGTGGTAGGCGATCAATAAATTTTAATAAATGAAAATGAAATGAAATGAAATCTACTAACCTTGAGTAAAGAAACTAACATTCACTGAGGACAACCATCTGGCACCTTCACACCTGAGGAGAGAGAAAATTTGCCTCTCTGTCAGGGCCGATACAGTACTGTGCGCTCCGGTGGAGCGCACTGTTAGCCCCCATTTGGATGCGCGTTTTTGACGCACTAGCTTTACCCCTTATACAGTAAGGGGTAATAGCGCGTCGAAAACGCGCATCTAACCCCCTTGAGACTAATAGCGCCCGCAACAGGCAAATGCATGCTGATGGCCCTATTAGTTATTCCCGTGCGATACAGAAAGTAAAATGTGCAGCCAAGCTGCACATTTTACTTTCAGAAATGAGCGCCTACCCAATGGTAGGCGTTCATTTCTGCCGGCGCTGGGGAAGTGCACAGAAAAGCAGTAAAAACTGCTTTTCTGTGCACCCTCTGACTTAATATCATGGCAATATTAAGTCGGAGGTCCCAAAAGTTTAAAAAATTTAAAAATAAAAAAAATAAAAATTTAAAATGGGCCCGCGGCTTGCGGATTGAAAACCGGACGCTCAATTTTGCCGGCATCCAGTTTCTGAACCCGTGGCTGTCAGCGGGTTTGAGAACTGACGCCGGCAAAATTGAGCGTCGGCTGTCAAACCCGCTGACAGCCGCCGCTCCTGTCGTTAACTTCATATTTTCGTATTTTCCAGGAACATTATAATAGTTCTATCAAGTAATCTCTTATTCATATTCGATTTCTTTTTGTTATGTTACACAACGTTCTAAAGTTATCTGTATGTATTATGTTGTTCTCATGTTAATTGGAGTGAAGGCAGAATGCTATACTTCGGTATATAAAAGATCCAAAATAAATAAAATAAATAAAAATAAAAAGAGGCGCTAGGGACACGCTAGAGTCCCTAGCGCCTCTTTTTACCGCAGGCCCTAATTTAAATAAATTAACTTACTGTATCGCGCGATTAGGAGAGTGGCCTGTGCGCGTGCCGGGAGAGCGGGCGCTCGCCCGTTCTCCCGCGATTTTTACTGTATCGGCCCGTGTGCCAGGGATAGTGTTAACATTTTTTGCCAGTGCTGCAGGGGCTTTTCCTGCTCATATAAGGATTCCCTGTCCACCCGGGAGCATCACTTTTCCATGCCCTGGAGGGTGGATGCTTCTCTGCCCTGTTACAAGTTATTCCTGCACAGATAGAGGAAAGAGAGACTGCATTGAAAAAGGAATTCTGTGGTACTGAAGATTAATTTGCTGCACCATATTTCACCAGTGTTTAAACAGTAAATACTTTAATTTGGGGCCCTAACCAAGTGGCTCCAGATTGTTTATTTTGGCACCTAATGCACACAGCAAGGATACCTCTCCCCGGGATAATGGAAGGCAAGTCATCCTTAGCACTTGGGGCCCTGAACGTTAACTCTTCTCCTCCCCCCCTCAAAAAAAAAAAAAGAATCCACATCCTGAGGAAAGAGACTGAAGGAACAGTTAGCCAGGATTCCAGCTCGGAAGAGATAATAAATGAGTTTATGGCCCCATCTCAATGCAGCCCGCCTCCTGGGATAGGGTTACATTTGAAAGAGCAAATAACTGTGAACAGGTTAAAAAAATTATTTACTAAAGGTTACCTGTACTGCAGAAAGCAGTGCTGGGCAGGGCTTAGCAGAGACAGCATGCAGCTCTTTGTTTTGGTAGTCTCCACCCTCTCTTCCCCCACCAGCTGTGAAGTAGAGAGAAGAACTGCTTCTGCTGCTGCTGCCCAGATAGAACAGAGCAGCAATGATGATGTCATAGCCTGGACTCTTAAAGGAGCTAGGTTATATCAGCCCCACAAGGGCAGGCACAAAAGTTAATTAAAAGAAATCCAAGTAAAACAAAACAAAGACAGAGTATATAATAAAGGCATGAGGGGGAAAGGTCAAGCAAGAGAGGGTACTTACCAAGCTCCTGCAGCAGTGACCAGCTACTGAAGGCCCCCTCTCTGGGAGTGATAGAGGCACTTCGGGGCACAGAGCACAGGAGGGATGCTGGGATAGCCTCTGCTTCTTGGCTGTAAGTGTTGCGTTCGTGCCTCTTCTCGCCTCTCGCTCCACCCTCTCTACCTTGGGAGCGACTCCCTTCGGCTCTAACAGACAGATGCAGCCGCGGCTTCTCCCTGCCTCTTGGTCCCGGTGTCCCCGGGCTGGCTTGACGCTACAGATCTGCCATGTTCTTGATGACGTAAGGGCACGCGCACGCTCCAGACTTTGTACCAGCAAGGGGGCGAACCTCGGCGGTGTCCCCCCGTAGTGACGTCATCCATTTCCACTTTAAAAGGTCTTTGTTTGCTAACCTCTAACGAGTTAGCAAAGAACTCCAACAGGACTTGCTTCGGCAGTCCACGTTACTTGCAGCAACGATCCGAGTCAGCTAGGGGAATCTTTCTCCACTGCTCGGCCTTTTCAAACTTACCAAGATTACCCACTCCACGGGGGCTCTGCTCTCTCTTCTTGATTTCAGATTGCCAAGACGGGATCTGGTACTCACTCCTCGAGGGCCTACGTCCCTGAATACTCGGAAGACTCCTCATTGCCTGGAAGCGATCGCAGACGTGAACACAGTGAGTTCTATTGTAGATAGGAATCGGTACTCGCTCCACGAGGGCCTACATTCCTATTAGGGATGTGAATCGTTTTAGGACGATTAAAATTATCGTCCGATAATTTTAATATCGTCTTAAACCGTTATGGAACACAATACAATAGAGATTCTAACGATTTATCGTTATAAATCGTTAGAATCGTGAGCCGGCACACTAAAACCCCCTAAAACCCACCCCCGACCCTTTAAATTAAATCCCCCACCCTCCCGAACCCCCCCAAATGAGTTAAATAACCTGCGGGTCCAGCGGCGGTCTGGAACGGCAGCGGTCCGGAACGGGCTCCTGCTCCTGAATCTTGTTGTCTTCAGCCGGCGCCATTTTCCAAAATGGCGCCGAAAAATGGCGGCGGCCATAGACGAACACGATTGGACGGCAGGAGGTCCTTCCGGACCCCCGCTGGACTTTTGGCAAGTCTCGTGGGGGTCAGGAGGCCCCCCACAAGCTGGCCAAAAGTTCCTGGAGGTCCAGCGGGGGTCAGGGAGCGATTTCCCGCCGCGAATCGTTTTCGTACGGAAAATGGCGCCGGCAGGAGATCGACTGCAGGAGGTCGTTCAGCAAGGCGCCGGAACCCTCGCTGAACGACCTCCTGCAGTCGATCTCCTGCCGGCGCCATTTTCCGTACGAAAACGATTCGCGGCGGGAAATCGCTCCCTGACCCCCGCTGGACCTCCAGGAACTTTTGGCCAGCTTGTGGGGGGCCTCCTGACCCCCACGAGACTTGCCAAAAGTCCAGCGGGGGTCCGGAAGGACCTCCTGCCGTCCAATCGTGTTCGTCTATGGCCGCCGCCATTTTTCGGCGCCATTTTGGAAAATGGCGCCGGCTGAAGACAACAAGATTCAGGAGCAGGAGCCCGTTCCGGACCGCTGCCGTTCCGGACCGCCGCTGGACCCGCAGGTTATTTAACTCATTTGGGGGGGGTTCGGGAGGGTGGGGGATTTAATTTAAAGGGTCGGGGTGGGTTTTAGGGGGTTTTAATGTGCCGGTTTTGCGATTTTTAGATTTTTAGATTTTTCACGATTTTTCACGATATTTTACCCCCCCAAACAGCAACAATACGATTCCCTCCCCCTCCCAGCCGAAATCGATCGTTAAGATGATCGAGGACACGATTCACATCCCTAATTCCTATAGCTCTGAAGACTCCCTTCCGTCCAAGACGTTATCGCAGGTACGGAGATCGAGAGTTATATTGGCAAGATTGCAGATAGGAACTGGTACTTGCTCCACGAGGGCCCATGTTCCTAGAATCCTTTACAGACTCTCTTCTACTCTAGAAGCCATTTCATATACAGCTATTGCGAATTTGTGAGTTCTTATTACAGACTGTTTATAGGAACCAGAGCTCGCCTATGGCTCCTATTCCTGAATATACTGAAGACTCTCTGTGGCATAGAGACCACTGCAGACATCTACTATTGTGAGTGTACAATCTTATATCCAGTATACCCTGTCTACTCACTACTTCTAGTCTCTCTCTACAGCTCAGCGACCCAGAGATTATATTCCAGTATCAGAAGGACTTCAGTCTTGCCGGACACATCGACTCACTACTGCCACCACTGGTGGTCCAGCTTCCAGCCTAATAAAGAACTATTTGTGTTTATTTCATATTCTAGCCTAGCCGGTGGTTCCTCTCAGGATCTCCTCCTGGGGGCGCTGTCATCTGCCATCGGCCCAGGGATTCACCATTTCCTCAGAGTGGTCATTCCTTACACTACTGTCACTCTGTGGGAACCAACCACTACTGACCACTAACACCGCTTACGGAAGTATTATATAGATAGCTACCTTCTCTTTATATGGGACTTGCCAGCAGCCTATATACAATAGATTGCTACTCTGTAGCGGAGGCATGATAGATTGCTATCTTAGTAGCGAAGTACAATATACCTATTGTTAGCTCCTCTCCTCAGAAGAGTATCATTGAACAGTTTGCCAACTCCTCTTCCCTGGGGAGTTGATCCATAGCAGATTGCTACCTCCTTCCCTTACAGGAGCATCTAACAGCAGTTCGCTAATAGATTACTAACTCCGCCTTCCTGGTGGGGTAAGCACTACAGATAGCTAACTCCTCCCCTCTGGAGGAGCAGATCATGACAGATTGCTAACTCCTCCCCCTTTCAGGAGAAAAGCAGAACAGATTGCTAACTCTGCCCTCCTGGTGGGGTGAGCGATACAGATTGCTAACTCCTCCCTTCTGAAGGAGGAGAGCGTAACAGTAGGAAAGAGGATCCTGGAGAGAAAGATGAATCATGGAAAGCAAGTCCATGTAACTCCTGGGAAAAGTCATTTAAAAATAAATATTTGGACCAGATTGAGTGATGGGGTGACCAGGCTAGCCCCATTCACCTTGTGCAAGGTTGGTTTGGTGTGTTTATGTGGCCAGGGAAAATCCCTGTGCTGAGACTCCATTCTAAGCAGAAATCCAGTCCAGGTTTTCCTTCAGCCTCCCTGTATCTGAATTGTACAGTTCAAAAGCATGGGGGATTAGCCTCTGGCTTTTGTCAGTAATTTGCCTAGTGTAGGAACACTAAAACGTAAGGTGTTTAGCCCCTAAAACCTTGTTTCGGGACAATGCAGCTATCTTTTAAATATAAGGAAAATTAAATAGAATTGGCTGACACCTCTACCCTCACACCAGGAAGGCTGAGAGTGGCAATTCCAAGGAAAGTATAGATTTTAAAAAGTGGCACTACTTTATAGTGACATCAGTGGAGCAAGGATTTGCTCTGAGAGAAAAAGATTTTCCACATGGGGAATTAAGCAGAGAGCAGGGCTGCTGGTTGTCAGCTTTGCCAAGCCCAAAAAGTATTTGTGGTACAGCTAGCCTGCACCCTAAGGGGAACAGCCAGAAACGAGCAACCCTGCTTTTACTGAGTTCTTGTGTCCCTAGGAGATGTGAAAGAAAGAGAAAAAGAAAGAAAAAGAAGATTTGAAATCCAAGTTGCAGAGAGATTACTATGACCTGAATGTAAAAAGAAGGGACAGAGTAGTTAATAGTAGAAGCAATTGAACAGGAAAGCGGTAATTGTTTTTGCCTGTTCTAATTAGAGGAGAGTGAGATTTTGTTTGGTGTGTACAGTAACTGCTGTTTCCCTGAAATTAAAGACAGGGACTTCCTGATTATCATTTATTTTCTATAGCTAGATAGAACAGTTTCAAACCTGGACAAGTTCCTGGAGGAAAAGTTTATAAACCAAGGTCAGGAAATATTTCTTCTCAGAAAGAGTGGTGGATGCCTGGAATACCCTTCTAGAGAAGGTGGTGAAGACAAAAACAGTAAAAGATTTCAAAGGGGGCATGGGATAAACACTGTGGATCCCTAAAGGCTAGAGGATGGTAATGAAGAAAAGAGTGCATGGGGGTAACTTGCTGGTGTGATGGTTACTACCCTTAACCAATAAGCCTTTATGCTGTTGATGCAACTCCAACATTGCTCTCTGCTTCAATGGCAGGGGGAAAGAGGAAAAGGGGATTTAAATTCAGACAGCAACCAACAAGGACATTGAATTGCACAGTCTGGGAAAACAAATAAGCATGGGAGTAACTTGCTGATACGGCAGTTACTACCCTTAACCAATAAGTCTTTATGCTGTTGATGCAACACCAACATTGCTCTCTGCTTCAATGGGAAGAGGCAATTGGGAATTGGATTCAAACAGCAACCAATAAGGGACCTGACTTTGACAGTCTGGGAAACTGATAATTATAAAGGTGGCTTGTATGGCCAGTAGTTACTGCCATAAGCTTTCTGAGCAAACTGGATGGACCATTGGTCCTTTTCTGCCATCATTTCTATGTATCTATGTTTCACTGATAGTCTTGTAGACTTAGGGAAGCTACTGCTTATTCTGGTTATAAGCAAGAAGGATTAGACTTAAGTTTTGGGATCCTACAGGGTACTTGTGACCTGGATCGGCCACTGTCGGAGTCAGATGCTGGGTTTGATGGACCTTTGGTTTGACCTAGTATGGCATTTCTTATGTTCTTACTTCCACAGTTTCTGTCTCACAAGGTAAGGTATTCGGACATACAAAGCCTTTATGTTCTATCTGTGCTTTCTTTCCTGCTCCTGGGCCTTCCTTTTCCTTCCTGGGCCTGGGTATTTATTCTCCTTCCCAGAGGAATGCCCTGTGAGCTGAGTTCCCAGTCTGGTTGCGTTTAAAGATAGATCAGGCTAGCTGCCCAGTCCTGGTCTTTTAAGGTATTCTGGGTGTTTAAAGCATACATCACTTTATAGACTCATCTTCATCTAGTTGGCTAAATAGATTAATTAGCCATTATGTTTGGGAGGGGGGAAAGGCAAAAATTAAATGGGACAAACTGGTGCTTCCTATCAAGGAGGGATAGCTGGCTTATCCTAATCCTAATTTATATCAAAAGACAACTATATTTGCAGTGGTAAAATTTCGATTTGATAAACCTAAGTGTACACAGAGGGTACAGATGGAGTTGCAACTGTTGGCCCTCCAGTCTTTCTTTGAGACCTTGGATCTTGCTGATACAAATAATGAACCATTTCGGATCTACCCTTTAATTAAACCTATGATATATTCATGGAGGGCTGTAAAATGTAAACAACATTGAATGACACTTTCCCTTACTATAAAATTGTCTAAAATATATAAATAATAAACAATACTTTTTAGCTTTTTCTGTTTTAGTATTTCTGATTTTATGTTTTATTATGCTTAATGCTTTGTGGCTTTAGTTTTTTGTTTTACATATGTACAACCATGATTGTTTTATGCTGTTTTTATTGAATATATTTATATATTTATTCTGTATGTTTTATTGTGCTCTGCCTGGAACTTTGGACAAGAGCAGAATACACATTTTTTAAATAAATAACACAGGTGAGTTACACCATTAGCAGCAGCAGCAACAAAACACATTTCCTCCAAAAATCTCATGTATAGCATCAGCAACTCTCTATTCTTCCCCTTCAGCATAGGGACTAGCTTTTGGTCCAGGGGTAGGCAACTCTAGTCATGAAGTGCCACAAGCAGGCCTAGTTTCCAGAATATCCACAAAGACTATGCATAAGATATCTTTGAATGCAATGGAGGCAGTGCATGCAAATCTACCTCATGAATATTCAATGTGGAAATGCTGAAAATGCTGAAAATCAGAACTGTTTGTGGCACTCGAGGACCACGGTTGCCTATCCCTGCCTCAGTTTATCCTTTTCAGAAAAAAATAGCTTTCAGGACTTATAAATCCTTTTATATTTTCTTCCCTGGTCACAGAAATGGAGTTTCTCACTTAAAATCCACGATTCCTCCCAGGTGACTCAGTAGCACTGCCCAGGAGTATATTCTACATCTCCTAGAGCCAAGGCCTTGCTGAATGCTGACAGTGGCTGCAAGGAGGAGAGAGAAATTTCCCCACCCTGACTTCATTCCAGCTTCCCACCAGTCTCTCCTGATCTTTTCTCATATCCCTTGTGCACCAACTCATATTAAGCTTGGGTACACTCCTCTTAAGAGCAGGGATGGAGAATTCTAGTCCTTGAGTGCCACAAACATGCCAGGTTTTCAGAATATCTACAATGAATATGTATGAGAAAGATTTGCATGCACGGCCTCCATTGTCTGTAAATCTATCTCATGCATATTCATTGGGGATATCCTGAAAACCTGGCATGTCTGTGGCACTGGAGTACTGGAGTTTGCCACCCCTGCCCTAGAGGTTCTCCAAAGTAACTTCACCTTCTATTGCCTCAGGTACAAACGTAAACTAAAGGTTTTCTCCTATGTTGTGCCTATGGGAAAAATGCTTATTAAATATTGCCCTCGGGGTCTGTCTTACTAGGCTTTTTTTTTCCCATAGGTAAAGATAGAGAGTAAAGTCTTAGTAAATCAAGCCATTAGGTTGTAAGCCCTCTGGGGACAGGGAAATATCTACAATACCTAACTGAAACTCACCTTGAGCAAAGGTATGAAATAAATCTAAATCACACCCAACAACCATGGGATTCAAAAAGGGAATCTCACACAATAGTTGTATAGTTCCAACATGTAACTTTATTTAATCTATTGGGGTTACCAGCAGTAGGGATGTGCATTCGTTTTCAATGAATGTCCAATCCACTACGAATAGGTCCCTGTTCATTTGATTCGTGGGTCTGCGAAATGCATGGCGATCCCCCACAAATGAAACATTTCATATAAGTTTCATTCATTTAGTTCGTGCTATTGCGTCCGTCGGTCGCAGACGGCTGCAACCGCTCTACCTTACCTCTTTTCTTCCCTATTCTCTCTCCTTGGGAAAGATGGCTGCCTCCAGTGCCGAGTGCCTCGGCGTCTCCAACTTAGCATGGGCGTTCCAGTCCGCCATGCTCACTCCCGTGGCCTCCTAGGGCGCGCGCACATCTCCTATGCTCAAATACATGTCATGGCGGGAACCTCGGGGGCGTTCCCACCACATGATGTCAATACCTCTGGGTATATCAAGCCGTTTCGCTACCACCTTTAAGTTAGCAAAGACTTCGGTTTAGCTACTATGACCGCTCTAAGCTGCAAGCTTAAGACGCTGCTTTCACTCCAAGGGCCTCGCTCCTCTAGAAGCTCTAGACACCCACTCCTTGGGGGTCTCTCACTTCCAACTACCCTTCGGGGTTTTCTACTACCTAGACAACCGCTCCTCGGGGGTCTTTCTCTCTCTTCTACATTTCAGGATATCGAGGGCCTACCAGCCTATGTATCCTGCACCACGGACCTTTGGTCCCACCATCTCATCATCAGGAAGTCGCCTACAGTCCTGTGAGTACCTCTATGATCTGGTGCTCCACCTCCACCCACCAGCCGTAGAATTGCCCGCTCTGCGGGCTCCTGCCTATCGTGAACATCGGGATGAGATTCTACATCCGAGCCTGTTGAACGTATTGGCACCTCGCGGATATCAGTGCCTTACCTTCCTGCCTACATCATCCATCTACAGCAGTACAATAAAGCCTTCCATCTATCCTGTGTCTGCTATTTCTGAGTTCAGCCTACTGCTGTGGTTCCCCATGGGGCCCCTCCCCGTGGGCAGAGTCATCTCCACAGCGACCAAAGGTCCACAATGCCACAAACACAACACTTGCTTTCTCAGCAGCCATTTGAAATAGGAGAAGGCCATGTGGGAGTATCCAAAGCAACAACCAGCCCTTTCCTGTGAGTCATAAGTGACCTCACAGCCCTGTCAGAGAGTGGGTCAGACAGGTTGGCAAGGAGACCAGAATGCCAACGTATCAGAGCAAAGCATCTTTCTAATTCAGCCAATCGCTGCTCTCAGTGCTCTGTGATGCTGTTCCTGCTGTATTTCTACCTTAAGCAAGCATAGCACGCAGCACACCACGCACTTTCTTCTTGGCATTTGTCTGAGGGGGTTGCAACTTGCTGTACTCAGAGCTAGTCTCGGAGTGTCTCAAATCTGTATTCAATTGCTATTGCTTGCTTCTTTGATATAATTTTCCATTGAAAAAGATATTTGTTCGTTTTTTGTTTTTTTTTGCAAGTTTTTATTTATGCATGAAAGGCATATCAGACAGAAGAACATGATATCCAGATTATTAACATGTAAAAATACAAACTGAATTTGTGATCAATAAAACAACCATAAACAACCAATGTCTCGTCTCAGTTTTGAAGCCAGATTACATTATCATACCCAGTCGCAGACAATAGCCTCTCAATAATTTTTTCCCCCCTAACCCGCTCCCCTCCCTCTAATTCCCATCCCCCTCTCCCCCCTCCCCAGATTTCCCTTAAGTAATCTCCATAGACGAGTAGAGCCAACAACCAGCCTACTGTTGTAGCCATGTCAGGTAAGGTGCCCACACATCCTGAAATTTACCCACCCTATCATGCCGAAGTGCGGTTAAGTAACCCATCTGATAGATCCTTCCCAATCGTGACTGGACCTGCGACAATGTAGGGGGACCATCAGATTTCCATCTGAACGCTATTTCACTTCTAGCAGCGATATATATCTGTATTAGCAGCGTGGCATGCTTGTCGCTGAGATCCCCGTTCACCAGGCTTAGGAGACACCCCTTGGGATCCAGTCGTATCGTAACTCCCAGGACTTGGGTTGCAAACCCCGTAATTATATCCCAAAAAGCTTGTATCTTGGGACACCCCCACCACATGTGATAGAAGGTCCCCTTACCGCCGCATAATCTCCAGCAAGTACCACTGACTCGGGGGTTCATACGGTGCAATTTGTCCGGGGACATATACCATCGATACATTAATTTATATCCGTTTTCTTTGATGTTTGCGGATACAGAGCTCCTACCCACTAGCATATGACACCGGTCCCACTCGTGGTCCTCTAACTGTTGACCCAAATCGGATTCCCACTGTAATTGATAGGATCCTTTGGTTTTATCCGCACTGTTAAGAAGTAAGTAGATCCTAGATATCGGTTTAGATAAAGGACTGCGCTGATCACAAAAGGATTCAAATAGGGATTTACCTCTGGAAAGCTCCCCTGACGCCCCCTCCAATCGTAAAAAGTGAGTGACTTGCATGTATGCGTACCAATCCCTTCGTGTTCCCCCGTACTTTTCCTGGATCTCCGCCAAACCCAACTCAGCTGACCCCTGGAACATTTGTCCAGCCTTCGTTAGCCCCATGCAGGTCCATCTATCTGAGAAAGCTTTTTCCAATCCCGGGGGAAACCCAGTGTTGCGCAAAAAGGAGGTTAAGTGGTAAATCCTCTTGGACCCCGCCACCCTAGGCCTCCACACTGCCCAAAGTCGCAACACCGCCTGGGTGAACGGCGTCAGAGAAGATACGTTGACTTTCCCGACATCCTTACTCCACACCCTGGTTGCCAATGGAAAGTCACCAGATGCTGCCTGCTCGATTGCAATCCAGGATTTAAGTGCGCCCGTCGCGTGCCAACTGACGATCACACCCAATAGGATTGCAGTATAGTACCAACCAATATTAGGGACATTAAGACCTCCCCTCGTTCGGTCCCTATATAAAATGGTCCTAGAAACCCTAGGCGGTTTATGCTTCCATATAAAGCGGAACAATTTTCTCTGCCATATCCTGATAGCCCCATCCGGCACCGCCACCGGCAACGTCTGAAAGACATAGCAAAGCCGGGGTAGGATGTTCATCTTAATGGCCGCTATCCTGCCTAGCCAAGATAGATCAGTCCTGTCCCACCTGTCCAAGTCTTGTTGTATCTGAGACCACAAGGAATCATAATTGAGTTGATATAGAGACTCCAGATGGGCCCCCAGTTTAACCCCCAGGTATTTTATAGAGTCCTTAGCTTGGCGAAAAGGCAGTGCTTTCCCCACGGACGCATACTGAGCCTCTGTCATGGAAACATTTAGCAGCTCAGACTTGTCAGCATTGATCTTAAAGCCTGACAGTCTCCCAAACTCCCGAATCTCCTCTAATAAGACTGGTAAGGAGAGCTCTGGCTTGCTGAGAGTAAATAACAGATCGTCTGCAAAGAGCGAGATCTTGAAATCTAAATCCTGAACCGATATGCCGTGTATGCCCGCATGCCGTCTTACTTTCTCGGCCAGTGGTTCTAACGAGAGGGCAAACAACAAGGGCGACAGTGGGCAACCCTGTCGCGTGCCCCTCTTAACTGCGAAAGGGTCTGAGTACGCCCCATTGATTTTGATTCGAGCATGCGGACCACTGTAAAGTTTTCTAACCCAATTAATAAAGAATTCCCCTATACCCATAACTTCCATAACCTTAAATAAATACGGCCAATGCACCCGGTCGAATGCTTTTTCAGCATCCACCGTCAACAGCACCGACGGGATTTCCTTAGACTGTGCCCACCACATCAGTTCCACTACCCTGCGAACATTGTCCGAGGCGAGCCGGCCAGGAATAAATCCCGACTGGTCCCCAGCCACCAACCTAGGAGCTACTCTACCAAGGCGAAGTGCCAGCGCCCTCGCCAAAATTTTCAGGTCAATGTTTATCAGGGATATTGGCCTGTATGACCCGCAGAGGGTGTGGTCTCTTCCGGGCTTGGCCAGCACTGTGATTCCTGCGGTATTGGATTCCTTAGATATTATTCCTCCCCCCCGAAGATCATTATACATATCCACTAGCGGAGGTAACAATTCTGCACTAAAAACTTTATAAAACTTTCCAGAGAACCCGTCCAGCCCAGGAGCCTTCCCCAATTTGAGGCCCTTAATAATAAGGGATATCTCCCCTTCCCTCAATTCCTCATTGAGCGCAGAACACTGCTCTGGAGATAGTACCGGTAGATCGATAGCTTGTAACGATTGGTCTATCTCCTCCTCCGAGCAGAGGGGCTCCGAGTCGTATAGTTTTCGGTAAAATTGATTGAAACATTGCCCAATTTCATGCTGAGAATACACATATTGCCCCTGATCTCCCTTAAGCTTAGTAATTTGGGATTGCGCTGTCTTTTCTTTTAATTTACGGGCAAGCTGTCTTCCAGCCCGATTACCCCATTCAAAATGGTGCTGTTTCAGCAGCTGAAGTTGGTACGCTATCCGATCCCCATCTAAAACCTGAAGCGCCTGCCGAGCGGCCAATAGGGGTTGTAATAGACCAGGGTCGAGAGTACGCTTATGCCTCAATTCTAGACTAGCCACTCTCTCCAATAGAGAGAGTCTCTCCCGGTCCCTCTCCTTCTTAACATATGCCGCTCTGGCTATACACAAACCCCTCACATAGGCCTTTAAGCTATCCCAGACAGTCCCTGGTGACACTTCGCCGTTCCCATTAATATCCAAATAATCGCTAATGTGCTGCTTAAGCTGTGCCACAAACACCTTATCTTCAAGCAATCTATCGTTCAGTCTCCAAAATTTAGTGCCAGCCCGGGAGTCTTTGGTCTGTAGAGTGAGCAATACTGGGGCATGGTCGGACCATGTTATAGTGCCCACCTCCGCTTCCAGGACCTTCCCCACTAAATCCTTATCCACCAGAAAGTAATCAATCCTGGAATAGGATTGATGGGGGTGGGAGAAAAATGTATAGTTCCTGGATGTGGGATTGCGCAACCTCCAAATATCCAGGAGACCACGATCTCCCACAAGATGTTTAAGGGTTTTCCGTGCAAGTTTTCCCCCCACTCCACCACTGTGGGAGTTATCCAGATAAGGGTATCTCGTGAGATTAAAATCTCCCCCCACAATGAGGCGCCCTTCGGCCCAGTCGCTAATGACAGCCGATAGTTTCGTATAAAACGCAACTTGATCTACGTTGGGGGCATATACATTCAGGAAAGTATACTTTTCTTCATTAATAGTTGCTTTTACTAGTATATAGCGACCCTCCACATCCCGGATCTCAGAAAAAACATCCGCCACTACCATATTAGCAAACAATATCCCAACCCCTGTGTATTTATTCTGAACAGTAGCTGCAGCATGGAAAACTTGTGGGTAACCTTTAGAAACCAACAAACGCTCGTAGCGTTTTCTAATGTGGGTTTCCTGGCAGAAAATAATATCCGCCTTGTGATGGGCCATATCACGTGTAAACATTTGCCGTTTGTGATACGTGTTCAGACCCTTGACATTAATGGAAACTATTTTGAAAGGCTTCATGGTGCTGTGTTAAAGGGCAGCCAAAGCCACAATAAAGTCACTGCATAGCCGCCGAGACTTGGCCCTCCAAAACTTCCCTTCATAACTGTTCGCCTCTCGCCCCATGGAGTTAGTCTACTCCCACAATTACTCCTCCCCGTGTTCCCCCCTCCCCCCCCCCCCTTCCCCCCAACCCTCCCCCCCTTCCCCACTTCCAACCACTCTGTACAGAGTGAATCCCCTCCAGTAGAGACCTAACGTCACCGCAGGACCTGAACAGGATCCCCTCTCCTCCATATCAATAAACACAAAAGCAAGTTTAACATCATAAACAGTTAACCCCCTGTGATAATCATGGGTGCTAAATCATGGTCCCTTGTGATTTAAGCAGACCCCCTGTTAATCCACTGCATACCACAGGTCCAGTAATATCGGCAGAACTCAAACTCAGTCTATGTCCTCCATACCCTGGCAGTTACCGCCAGCTCACCAGACCGCCATGTCACAGTCCAGACTAGCTCATCCTGGTTCCTCGAGTCCCGAGGTGCCTGCGGATCTGCGGCGTAATCTTCTTCCCCCATTGTCCACTCTCTTCCAACTTGGGCGATCGTGTTTTCCGCTATTACTCCCTGCAGAAGATGCAGAGGGCCCCTCGGCACCCACGGCTGGTAAGCCGGCGCCCCGCAGTATGTCTTCCGCTTCCATCACTCGCTGTACACGGGACTGTACGCCGTTTATCGAGAAGAGTAGACCAAATGGGAAAAGCCATCTGTACTTAATATTTTGGGCGCGAAGTATGTTGATGACATCCTTAAATTCATGCCTTTTCCGGATAGTGGAAATTGCCAGGTCTTGGAACACCTCAATTCTACAGTCTTTCCAAGTTATAGAACCCTGGGCTCGCGCTGCTCGTGCTACCGCTTCCTTAACAAGAAAGCTATGAAAGCAGGCTATTATGTCCCTCGTCTGCTTGTTCCTCGGGTTACCAAAAGCTCTATGTGCTCTCTCTAACACCACTTCCCGCGGCTTCTCCTGGATACCCTCTGGATCCAACAAATAAGCACAAATGTCCTGCACCACTTGTGTGCAATCTTTAAAGGCGTCCCCTTCTGGCACCCCACGGAATCTGAGATTTACTCGCCTGGTTCTGTTTTCTAGATCTTCAACATGGGAATGGAGCTCCTCGTGAGCATCCCGAAGCTGTCCCAGCTCCTCCCGGACCGAGTCCAGCTCTGCTTGCGTGTCCTGCAGGCCCTGCTCATTTTCGGCCGCTCTCCTTTCCAGTTCACGGACATCTGTTTTTGTGCTCTCTAGCATATCTCCAAGCTCCTGACGGAAGCGGGCCATGTCCCCCCGCAATTCTTGAAACCAGGCGCGAAATTCTCCCCGGTTAGGGATCTCCGCATCCGCGGGTGCGATCGCCGTCTCCGCCTCCCCCTCCGGCTCCGGAATCGTCGCCATCTTGCCTGCTTCCTCGAGTGCTGCCACTGTGCTCGCCGCCGCAAAGGAGAAGCGATTTAAATCGGGCTTTTTCCGTGGAGTGGCCATGAGTGATGTGCAGGGACCCCGATACACCCAAATTCAGAGTTCGCCGATCCAGCTAGGCGCCGATGGGGGTGGATAACCGGTGGAGGAGAGGGGAGCCGAGGTCTTAAGCGGCCATCTTAGCAGGTGACGTCACCGGTCTCTATTTGTTCGTTTTTGCTGCTGTGCCAGCCAGGCTTTTTTTTTTTTTTACTGCACTTTTCTCTTATTGAACTCAGACTGTCTCTCTGTCTCTCCCACTGAGACAAGCTGCCAGCAGTGGCATTTTGCTGCTGATCTTACCCCCCTGGGGTAGGTTGCAGGCAGGGTTTGGGTGGTGTGGGTGGGAGATAGTGTGAGAGTTGCAGTGGCTGTCTGGGAGTTGGTATTCTCAAAGAACAAGCAGCATCACTGTAGGAATTGGACTTGCTCAGGCTTCCAGTCGTTTCTCTGGAGGTTCATTTTTTGTGCACACAGAGAGAACAGATAGTGTGAGAGTTGAAGTGGCTGTCTGGGAGTTGGTATTTTCAAAGAACAAGCAGCATCACTGTAGGAATTGGGCTTGCTCAGGCTTTCAGTCTTTTCTCTATATGTGTGTATAGTTTTCCACACTCACATATATTGGTACAGAGGTGTTCAGCCACCAAAAAAGAAATAATTCTTTTAATTGAAATCCCTAGTAGGCAGTGACATTAAATCCATGATGTCAAGGAAAGGTAGACGAGTGATTGGGACTGGCAGAGGAGGCACTTCAAAAGGCAGTGCCAGTCCCCCATTAAAGTTAAAAAGGGAGCTGTTCCAATCTAAAATCTCTGGAGGGGCAGGCAGTTTCATTCGGAAAAAACTGAAATTTAAAGATGATGCACCGCCACCACCTGTTTCTGACCCTGTTGTTTTGGAGGTGAGGGAGGGGGAGGCTGAGTCATGCAAGACAAAAGGGCGAGACCCGAAAACAGCAGTGTGACAGCAGACTCTAGTTAGCTCTGACAATGTAGAGCAGACACTGTTTGCTTCTGATGCCGATGAAGAATCATCTTGTGTGGGATTCTGTTGTAACCGTCCCTCTCCAACGGTTTCACTCTGCCTACCTCTCTTTGTTTGCTCCTCCTCATGCTGCGGATGGACATCTGCCTGCCATCCTCTCCGGCTTCCCCAGACCGGCGTGGGTGCTGCCTCTCGCCATGCTCCGCTTGTACCATAGGGCGGGCGCGCTGCACAGCCTTTCTTCTTATTTCCTACTTAATGCGAACCTCCAGGGCGTCCCCTCGTGATGACATCATGATGCCCGGATATTTAAGGCCTACAATGTTTGCTAGCCTTTGAGTTAGCAAGGGGGTAATCCTACAGATGGGATTCGCTCTCCGTACCCAGCTACTCTGCCTCTCCAATCTCTATTGGACTCTCTAACGCTAATGGGGTACCCGCTCCTCGGGGGCCTCACTTGCTTTCCAGGTCGCTATCAGGAAACCGGTACTCGCTCCTCAAGGGCCCATGTTCCCTGACTCGCTGCCTACTCCTACCTTCTCTTCTGCCTGGAAGGATTCGCTAATCTTCAACATCAGTGAGTACTACCATCTTCACCTCAGAGCTGTTCCCTGGAACCAGGCACTCGCTCCTTGAGGGCCTGCCTCCGTTCCAGCCCCAGTGCCATCTCTGTGGAACCGCAGCATGAGTACATCATCTGCAAGCCTCCCAGCTCTCAGGGTTCAGATACTCGCTCCTCGAGGGTCTGCTCTCCCTACCCTGGGGATCTCCATACTGGGGTATTGTATATTCTCCACTGTACTCATTCTCTCAGTTCTTTCCACTACAGTACTGCTACCGGAGGAGTCGCTGTTCCAGTGCCTGAGGGATACCAGTCCTGCCTGGCTATTCCAGCTGCTCACTACTGCCACCTCTGGTGGCTTCCTTACACAGTCTAATAAAAGATCAAACTCTGTGTTTGTGTGTCCTGAGCTAAGCCTGACCTGTGGCCCCTCACAGGACTTCCCCCCATGGGCATGGTCAGCTGCCACAGTGTCCAAGGGTCCACCCAAACCTCACATTCCATCAGAAATGGAAGAATTAATAGCTGAAGAAGGTTTAGGAGGATTAGTTAGTTCTGTCTTAGCCTCCTCTTCAGGGCTGGGGGGGAGAGATGAAACTGATGAGGAGGAGGAAGAGCAGTTACTACAGGCACAGAGTGATGCCCCTGGCATTGCTTCAACTACAGTGCCAGCATCCACCCCGAAGGCTATAGAGAAGGGATCACGAAAGAAATCTGTGATCTGGAGCCACTTTAAAATGAGGGAGGACCCGCGTTTTGCTCAGTGTAATTACTGTGCAGGGATATTAACAGAGGCAAGCAAATGGGACATCTAACTAATTTTGGCATGATGCATCATATGCAGAAGCAACACCCAACAGTACTGACATCTGGGTATGGTGTCAGTACCAGTCAGGGGACCCCTTTTTCCAGGCAGCATAAAGTGGTTGAAAAGGAGCAGAGTCATCCCACGCCCTCAGCCCCTTCTAGCAGTCAGGTGGCAGGCCAGCAGCCCCCGCCATGTGTGAGAAGCGACAACCTACCATGGAGGAAATGGGGTGGTGTTCGGTAACGCTATCCCGGGGAAGGAAGCAGGCAGCCTCAAAAGTTGTAACCAGGAGCATTGGGGAAATGATTGTCCTTGATAACCAGCCCTTGCAGGTAGTGGAGAATGTGGGTTTCAAGCATTTGCTGAAGGTCTTAGTTCCAAATTACAAAGTCCCGTCCAGAACCACATTTAGCAGAAAGGTCATCCTCAGCCTGTACAACCAGTGTCTCAGTCACATCCAAGCACTGCTAGCTAAGGCAGAGGGGAGTGTGCATTTTATCTGCGATATCTAGACCACCATGAATGCTGCACACTCTTACCTCTCCCTGACAGCACACTGGTGGGACCTGGCTGAGGCAGGGGCAGGCAGCAGCTCTATTAGTGAACAAGTATCAGGGTGGAGGTGGGCTTTATTGCACACCCACCTGACGGACGAGGCCCATTCCTCAGCCAATATTCTAGCATGCATCAGACAGATGCTGGCGGGCTGGCAGCTCCACCAGAGAGACAGGAATCTTCAGGCAGGGTTCTTTGTCACAGACAATGGTGCAAGCATGGCAAAGGCAATATCCGACAGGGGCTTTCAGAACATCTGATGTTTTGCACACACTCTGCACCTGGTAGTGAAGTCAGCTCTGGGGTTGGAATCCAATCAGCAAGAGAATGAATATCTGCATACATTAATACACAAGTGCAGGAACATAGCAGCGCACTTCCACAGAAGTGTGAAGGTGGGGCAGGTTCTCCGTGAAAAGCAGACTGATTTGGAGATGCCTCACAAGTATCTCATTCAAGACATTGGCACCCAGTGGAATTCCACCTATATGATGCTGCAGAGGTTAGTGGAGCAGCAGACACCCCTTCATGACCTTACTGTGGAAATGGACATAGGTGTGCAGAGTCCACTAGGGCATCATGATTGGTTAGTCATGAGTCAGCTGGTAAAAATCCTACAGCCCTTCAAGGATGCCACAGAGGAGCTGAGTTTCAGAAGTGCCACCTTGGCTGACATCATCGCTATAGTTAATTTTCTGGAGGAAAATTTGGAGGGCTTTAAACAGGAAGAGGGAATGATAGCAGAGGTGCTGCATTGTCTGGACATTTTGCAGAAGCAAGTGCAAGAGAGATTAGGACCTTTAACAAAAGACCACACATACATGCTCGCCACAGTCTGTGATCCCCGTGTGAAAGGGAAACTCACCCTACAGTCCGATTGTCTCACATTTGTGAAGATCCTGCTGTTAGTAAACGTCCATGAACAAGAGCGCCATAGGCAGAGAGAGATTAGGCATGAAGCAGAGGAGGAAACAGTGGGCACTTCAGAGAGTAGTGCAAGCTGAAGCAGGAGCAGCACTGTGACAGCGACAGCTAATACTTCCTCCTCCACTTCAGTATGCCAAAGCCATGTTGCCCCTAAAAAATCATCTGTTCTGGAATGGGCTAGAGTGAAAGCAGCTGGAAAGAAGGACTCTCAGCCCACCCAAGCAAAGGAGACACCAGCACAAATGTCAGTGACACGGTATCTCACAGAGCCCATAGAGGACATGCAGACAGATGCGCTGGCATATTGGGCACACAAGTCCACTGTCTGGCCACACCTAGCCAAAGTGGCTCGGCGATATCTGTCATATCCTTCAACCAGTGTGCTCAGTGAACGTGTATTTTCAATGACAAGGGATATCATGAGCCCTCATTGCTCAAGGCTGGCACCAGAGTTGATGGAAATGCTAGTGTTTTTGAAAATAAACATGCCTTTGCTTGGGTTTCCAGATTTTCCCTGTGAATTGCAAGATGAATAAAAGCAATTTAAAGCTTTGCAGCAGCTCCAACTGCCTCATATGCTCCAGATAATATCAGCCCATGTACCTGACCTCAACCGCTGTGCCTGCCCATCCAGGCCTTACATCACTACAAGGGCCTGACCCCAAACGCTGTGCCTGTCCAGCCCTTACTTCACTACAAGGGCCTGACCCCCAAACGCTGTGCCTGTCTGAGTTTAGTTCTAGTATCTCTAATTTCAGTTTCATGTATTTGTGCATCACTTCTTTCCAGAAAATTCTTTTTCCTGTTTTGCAACATTTGGAATGTAAGAACATAAAAAGCTGACTTAAGATGTTTGGAGCTTGCATATTTCATAAGCTTAAAAGTTTTCATGACCTTCATAATATGGGCCATTTTCCCTAAATCTCTCTTAGGTGCCAACATTAATGTTTCTAGTACTATACAAAACTGGTGGTAGTTGTACTCTAGTTCATCCTCTGTGTTCCCATAGTTTACAGAGGCACTGTGTAGGCTACAAAGTCAATATAAGTTGATATTGTAGATTTGGACTTGAGTAGCAGTTTTCTTATTTCTGAGAGCTCTTCAAGTTCCTTTGTCATCAACTGAAGTGCATAAGTACAGTTAATAGCTTCTGGGTATTCACAAATAATCTCCAGCTCAGTTCTTGCTTCACAAATGCAGTCTCTATTGCTCTAAAAGCATCCTCTGTTGAATTATCTTTCACAAATGAATAAGATGCCATTTTCTTCTGGCAGTGAACCAGTTCAGGAAGAAGTGACAGATCAAACCACAACATACCTGCACAAAGGAAAAGGAACTCTCCTCATGTGTCGCCTATCTCTTAACACCCGCTGACACATATTGAACCGCTGTTCACATGGACACCTCCTCCACCTCAGCCTTCAAAATTCTCGTTTGTATATCTGCTTCAGCCACCAGATTTTAAAAGACCAGCGAGAGCTCACTAGACGCCAACAGAACCATCACATTCTAGGGGCAAACCCATTCTAGGGAGCCCTTTCCTGCACAAAGGAAAGGGAACTCTCCCTGGGGCTCTTGTTTGAATATTTGCTACTACCACCAAGATCTGCACCCGCAGCAGATCCACCCCTCCCAGGCATATTTCATCATATTTCAGGTCCTAGCACGCTAGACTCCTTAGTCCGTGTTTCAAGACGGGTCGAGTGGACAGTACGCCCCGGTTGACAGTCACACTGCATGCAGCGGGCCCTGTCCCCCTTCATCCTGCTCCCCTCTTCTTGTGTTCTATCTGAGAAGCTTGTTTGCTGTTTGAGCTCTCTCAGAGTGTCTCAATTAATTTTCTATTGCTGAAAAAAATATTTGTTCTTTTTTGCTGCTGTGCCTGCCAGGCAGCCAGGCTTTTTTTCACTGCACTTTTTTTTATTGAACTACTTGTTGACGATCGGTCTCGTGCCGATATTTAGCCTTAGATGGAGTTTACCACCCACTTTCGGCTGCATTCACAAATAACCCGACTCCGAAAATACCTGGTCCCGGCGTGCCGGGGGCCACTACTACTGGCCTAACACCATTCGCGGGCTGAGCCTTGTCTTGTCTTGCCTCTAGGGATGTGAATCGTTTTTCAACGATTAAAATTATCGTCCGATAATGTTTATATCGTCTTAAATCGTTATAGAACACGATACAATAGAAATTCTAACGATTTATCGTTAAAAATCGTTAAATCGTGTTAGTGCGCACTAACTCGAGTTAGTGCGCACTAACTCCCCGTTAGTGCGCACTAACTCGATTTAGTGCGCACTAACTGAAAATGATACAAATAAACACTTTCCAGGTCACTGAAGGTCAGTTAGGAATGAATATGTGTTCCTATTGGCTGGCTGCCCTCTTATCTATTGATATTACCAAGGTTACCACTGAGGTGATGGTTGGGGGGGATGGGAAATGGAACTGGAAACTAACGAACACCAACAGAAAATGAAACAAAGTGTTCACACTTCCCAGGTCAGTAAAGGTCACTTAGGAATGAATATGTATGTATGTATTCCTATTGGCTGGCTGTGCTCTTATCTATTGATGTTACCAATATGGTTGGGGGGATGTGAAATGGAAACAGTTGGAAGCTTGACAAAAAAAGTAATGTAATGATCAGCACTCACGTGACTAGAACTTGTTTGTTTATTATTTTTGTTAGCAGGCACCTGAAATGCTAGTGCATGTTGAATTTGCCAATCACTGTGCATTTTAGAAAGGTGGTCCTGGCTGGAACTGTACACAGTTCAAATATATGTAATTGATTGTGGGTAAGTGTATTTTTTAAGTAGCCACACTGGCACCAGTATGTTTACTTTTCCTCCTACTTAACTCACTAGCTCAGCTTTGTAAGAAGGGCTTCTCTGCTTGTGTGTTGTTTTTGTTTGGTGTGAGGAGAGCAGAAACATCAGATCTTTATTCAATCTACTACAGTCATCTCTTACAGTGCCCTATCCCTATTAATACCAGGAGTGTTGTGATCTTCCTGCACACAGTGCCCTAACCCTGATACCAGTCTGAGACAGCTCCCTCCCTGCATTACTAGTGAGAGGCTGGCTTCACAGACAGGGGGGAGCTGCCTGACCCTCACTCCTGACTTCCCCCATGTCCCAGCTAGTGAATGGTGTGTGGGTGAGGGGGGGGGGAGGATGGTGAAGTCTGAGACAGCTCCCTCCCTGCATTACTAGTGAGAGGCTGGCTTCACAGACAGGGGGGAGCTGCCTGACCCTCACTCCTGACTTCCCCCATGTCCCAGCTAGTGAATGGTGTGTGGGTGAGGGGGGGGGGGGAGGATGGTGAAGTCTGAGACAGCTCCCTCCCTGCATTACTAGTGAGAGGCTGGCTTCGCAGACAGGGGGGAGCTGCCTGACCCTCACTCCTGACTTCCCCCATGTCCCAGCTAGTAAATGGTGTGTGGGTGAGGGGGGGGGGGAGGATGGTGAAGTCTGAGACAGCTCCCTCCCTGCATTACTAGTGAGAGGCTGGCTTCACAGACAGGGGGGAGCTGCCTGACCCTCACTCCTGACTTCCCCCATGTCCCAGCTAGTGAATGGTGTGTGGGTGAGGGGGGGGGGAGGATGGTGAAGTCTGAGACAGCTCCCTCCCTGCATTACTAGTGAGAGGCTGGCTTCACAGACAGGGGGGAGCTGCCTGTCCCTCACTCCTGACTTCCCCCATGTCCCAGCTAGTGAATGGTGTGTGGGTGAGGGGGGGGGGGGTGGATGGTGAAGTCTGAGACAGCTCCCTCCCTGCATTACTAGTGAGAGGCTGGCTTCACAGACAGGGGGGAGCTGCCTGACCCTCACTCCTGACTTCCCCCATGTCCCAGCTAGTGAATGGTGTGTGGGTGAGGGGGGGGGGAGGATGGTGAAGTCTGAGACAGCTCCCTCCCTGCATTACTAGTGAGAGGCTGGCTTCGCAGACAGGGGGGAGCTGCCTGACCCTCACTCCTGACTTCCCCCATGTCCCAGCTAGTGAATGGTGTGTGGGTGAGGGGGGGGGGGAGGATGGTGAAGTCTGAGACAGCTCCCTCCCTGCATTACTAGTGAGAGGCTGGCTTCACAGACAGGGGGGAGCTGCCTGACCCTCGCTCCTGACTTCCCCCATGTCCCAGCTAGTGAATGGTGTGTGGGTGAGGGGGGGGGGGAGGATGGTGAAGTCTGAGACAGCTCCCTCCCTGCATTACTAGTGAGAGGCTGGCTTCACAGACAGGGGGGAGCTGCCTGTCCCTCACTCCTGACTTCCCCCATGTCCCAGCTAGTGAATGGTGTGTGGGTGAGGGGGGGGGATGGATGGTGAAGTCTGAGACAGCTCCCTCCCTGCATTACTAGTGAGAGGCTGGCTTCACAGACAGGGGGGAGCTGCCTGTCCCTCACTCCTGACTTCCCCCATGTCCCAGCTAGTGAATGGTGTGTGGGTGAGGGGGGGGGGTGGATGGTGAAGTCTGAGACAGCTCCCTCCCTGCATTACTAGTGAGAGGCTGGCTTCACAGACAGGGGGGAGCTGCCTGACCCTCACTCCTGACTTCCCCCATGTCCCAGCTAGTGAATGGTGTGTGGGTAAGGGGGGGGGGAGGATGGTGAAGTCTGAGACAGCTCCCTCCCTGCATTACTAGTGAGAGGCTGGCTTCACAGACAGGGGGGAGCTGCCTGACCCTCACTCCTCCGGGGTATTGTGATCTTCCTGCACACAGTGCCCTATCCCTGATACCAGGGGTGTTGTGATCTTCCTGCATGCAGTGCCCTATCCCTATTAATACCAGGAGTGTTGTGATCTTCCTGCATGCAGTGCCCTATCCCTATTAATACCAGGAGTGTTGTGATCTTCCTGCATGCAGTGCCCTATCCCTGATATCGGGATGTGTGCAAGAAGATCACAACACCCCCGGTATCAGGAATAGGGCACTGTGTGCAGGAAGATCACAACACCCCCAGTATCAGGAATAGGGCACTGTGTGCAGGAAGATCACAACACCCCTGGTATTAGGGATAGGGCACTGTGTGCAGGAAGATCACAACACGCCTGGTATTAATAGGGATAGGGCACTGTGTGCAGGAAGATCACAATACCCCTGGTATCAGGGTTAGGGCACAAGTTCTAGTCACATTGACTGATCACATTACTTGTTTTGTCAAGCTACCAACTGTTTCCATTTCCCATCCCCCATATACTGTCAGTAGGAAACTTGGTAACATGAATAAATAAGAGGGCAGCCAATAGGAATACATATTCATTCCTAAACTGACCTTAACTGACCTGAAAAGTGTCAAATTGTATCATTTTCAGTTAGTGCGCACTAACTCCCAGTTAGTGCGCACTAACTCCCGTTAGTGCGCACTAATCGGAAAAAACGATTTTTAACGATTTTTTAACTAAAAAATCGTGCCTAAGACGATTTTCTTGCCCTGCCACACGATTTCTATCGTTAAGACGATATGGAAAACGATTCACATCCCTACTTGCCTCCTTGTCTTTCCCTGTCAACACCACAGCGACCTGACTACCTCAGCTCTGTCAGCCTGTCTTGCCCCTATCAAAACCACAGCGACCTGACTACCTCCGCTCTGCCATCCTGTCTTGCCCCTATCAACTTTCTGCCACTCTACCTTGCTGCCATACACCAGATGACTCACTCTACTCCTTGTGGTGTTCTTGCCACTATCATAGTTCCTCAGTGTGTTGGTGCTAGTCTTTCTGCTGCTTTGTCTCTTTATTGGTGCCTTGTGGTTTTTTCTGACACTCTTTCTGGTTGCTATGTTCCCCCTGCATTGTGCTGTAGGATGTTGGTGCCACTTGTCTTGCCACTTTGCCTGTCATGCTGCCTTAGAGGGTTCATACAACTGTTATCGGTGCTCTCTGTTGAAGCTGTGGTGTGTTTTTGACACTCTCGATGCTGCTTTGCACCTCTGTTAAAGCACTCTTGCCACTCTTGGTACTCCTTTACCCCTTTACAGTGCCTTAGGCTATTCATGCCACTTTGGTGCCACTTTGCCACAGTCTAGGTACCTTGGAGCTCTTTTCTCGTTCTGATGATTGCTCCCCAGAAGTTTCATCAGAATTGATAAGAAAACCCCAATTCTGCAGCCAAAAATAGGCTGCAATTGACTTTAATGGTAAACAAAAACGAATGAAACTAATAAACAAATTGTTTTTTTCCCTAATGAAACAAATGGGGCCCCCATGAAACGAAAATGCAAAATGAAACAAATGTTTTCCTTCGGCACATCCCTAACCAGCAGTAAAAATTAGGAGTAATCTGAACACAATAGATGAATCATAAGATTCTAATTGTAGAAATATGGACATATAGCTTTGGGTAATAAATCCCCAACTTTTATAAAAGCACAGACCTCAGAACATCTGCAGCTCTAGAAATCAAGGAAAAGAAAGTGAATACCTCTAGCCTGACCTCTTGATGACTCCAGGTAGTAGTCACGTGCAGCCCTGAATCCATTAAGATTATCTCCGGCAGGCCACGGTTCCTTTAGCTGCTGGGGCCCATTTCCCTCCTTTTGGCTCTGGATAAAAGACTTAAGCCTCTGCGCCTATTAGCAGCTATTTGGCACCTCAGCATTCATAGCCAACCAGAAACCTTTCTGGACTCAGTAGGATTAGAAGGCCTTAAGGGATATCCCCAGAGTTCAGGTTGGATCCCCTTCCCTTGATCTCTGATTCTAGACTCAACTCCTACCCTCTCACTCAGAACTCAGGATAATGTATCTCTCTCTAGAAATCATCTCTGCTTGCTTAAAGGAACAAACAAACAAGAGTAGTGCCTGTCCTGATCCAGTCCTGGGCACAGGGGCTGACAGGGAGGCTCATGGCCTACAGCAGGCCCTTAGACCTCCAAGAATTCCCAGGCAGGGGGAAAAGTATTCTCTCTTTCAAGGCTTTTCGGTTTTTCCTCACTGGGGTTCTTCTGCTCATTAGCCTTAGCAGGCATATGCTAAATAACGTACAGAGGAGAATATACCATGCTATTTCCATGCACCTGCTAAAGCCGAATTAGCATCTGAGGTTTCTTCCTTGGAATGCAGGGAGCTCCTAACAACTTCAGGTACCAGCTCAGCATGCATGCTAAGCTTAAGTGCATAGGTTTCATAATGAGCAGACCCAGAGCTGTTAGCGGATTAGCAGTTGGAAGAAAGGTAACTGTTAAAACAGATGCATTGTCCTCCTTTGCTACCAGGAGGCCACTGCAGTATTTCAAATGCACTTATACCACTGACTAGCCCAGTGGTGAACAAACAAGTCCTCAGAGTCCGTCCGTCCCCCGCCCCAACCAGTCAGTTTCTCTGGCTATCCCTAATGAATATGCATGAGGTATGATTGCATGCACAGCCACCAATGTATGCAAATATACCTCACACATATTCATTAGGGATATCCTGAAAGCCCAGCTGGCTAGGGGCACCCCAGGACCAGTTTGAGCACCACAGGTCTAGCCGAAGGAGAAGAAGTCTGCCTGGAAGAGGAGTCAAGTTGGGCACTTCTACCCAGCAGCACAGGCAGGCTAATCACCGGCACCGAGCTACGGAAAATGTCACTCCGACCCACGCCTTGGAATTACTGTCAGAGAAACATCACTGAACCGACAGCAAGGTGGGAGGACATGCTCTGCTTTCATGAGACATATTACCAGCTAGTAACCCATAGCTTTAAATGAACCAGTGGGACAAAAGGAGAAACTGAGAAAAATAATGAAAACCCCCTTAGCTCTTTTAAATTGTTTCATTTTAATGGACGTGTTGGAAGGAGGGAAAAAAGATGGAAAATTATTATCTTTTTTTTTTTCACATCATCTAACTCTTAGGTAGAGTTTCAATATAGTTGTTTTATGCCGTTAAATATTTATAACAGAGATCAACAAATTCATCAGAAGTATTTCCAGGAACATAAGGCAGTTTTATTATTGTCTAAAATTTAAGCAAGAAAATAAATGAGAACACCAAAAGCTATTCTATCTGAGAGGAAAACCGGTCGGTTTCCAAGTGGTTCCTGTGGAGCTCAGAGTCCATCATGGGGAGGAGGGAGCAAGAGAGAGGAGAGAGAGAGAGAGGGCGGTGAGAGGGAAGGCTGGAGGAGGGGGATGGAAGAGGAGAGGCATCCTGTGATGGGTGAAAGGTGGCGGGAGGGAGCTTCAGAGGCAGGTTGCTGGGGGAGGACACAGAGTGATGTGGAAAGGCAAGAGGGAGGAAAGGAGAGAGAGAGAGAGGAAATGGAATTGGGCAGAGAAGGATAAGAAACAGATTTGGGAGAAAACCTGACAATCTTAGGAAGAGGGAAGACAGGGAAACGAGGCAGATTAAGTCGGGAAGAGGCAAGGGAGACTGAGAAGCAGGAAAGAAATGTAAGAGAAGAGAAACAGGCCAAAAGCGAGAAGGAAGAAAAGTGACTGGAAGACGAGGAGAGGGGAAACAGAGAATGTTTCTGAAAAAGAAAATTGGTTTTGCATTTTTCAAGTATATCTCAGCACATCATAATTTGATACAACAACCTGCAGTATTAAAACATCAATCATAGCAATTTATGCAAATCAGTCAGGGGAGCTGAATATAAAGAAAGGTAAAAGCAGTGACAGACAAATTACAAGCCACGGTGAGTCATTAATGCAGCTTTGCCACATATCACATGGGCTCATGACAGAAAAGGCGAAAGGCAGAGGTTGAAAGGAGGAGGAAAAAGAGAGCAAGAGAAAGGGAATGGATACAGTCTAGGGAAAAGAGCAAGAGACGGATTGAGGCAGGAAGGGACAGAGAATCTGGAAGGAGGGAGAGATTAGGGGAGACAGGCTGAGAGAGAGAGAGATGCAATGGTGATGGAGAGAAATGTAGATAGGGGCTGGAGGGTGGGGTGGAGTAACTCTGGCGAGAGGCTGGAAGAGAGAAACGCACACGCACAGTAAGAAAGAAAAAAACAGAAAGTTAAAGCAAATGACATGATTTAAGAGAAGAAATGGATGAAGAAAGAGTAAAATGTTGTAAGAAAAGGGAGAAAAAAATAGGCAGATAGGAAAGAAGACGTGATTGAGTCAATGAATAAATTGAAGCCAGAGACATATTGATTTTATTTTCTGAAAGAAGCTTTAACATTTATTTATAGAATACCCAATATAGATGGTATGGCCCTGCTCTTAAATTCAGGTCCCTATGCAATTGGTTGTGGTAAACATTTCCCCAAATTCTCACTTAACTTCTGCTATTGGTTATATTGAGAGGATGGTGGTGCAGAACAGCACAGAACTATTAGTCTATTCCTTTAAGTAAGTGTGGGGAAGTCTGAAATCTGAATTCTGAATGGGAGGAAAGGAATTAAGGTGGGATTGCAAAGGAGCAGATTTCGGCGTAGACAACATAGGCCACTACCTAGGATGCCAAATTTTGAGCGTGCCAAACATCCAGGACAAAGAGGCCATGTGCTAGCAGAGCTCTAAAAGGGCACCACTGTGGCATTCTGCCTATGAGTGCCAAAATCTTCAATCTTGCTCTGATTCCTCTCCATTTCACCAGAGATGCTGGAGTATCAAAGATCTGCTCTTAGGTGTAATATGTCTAGCGTCTTATCACGAGCCCTAGAGGCCTCCACAAGGAGGTCCCTTTCTACCAATGGACTGAGGCCTACTAGCGAGTACTATCCGGTGTTAATATGAGGTCAGGCTGGAGATCATATTTTTCCTTTTTTTTTTTTTTTTGTTACTGAAGCTGTTTAAAGTTTTAATGCCTCTGTTGCTATAATGATTTTGGAATCTGTTTCACCCAGAGCTGCCTGTTACATTTTTCTGCAGTTTGACTCACTCTATTGTTTTTGTGATTACTGTTAATTTTTACTGCTGGAGCCTCAGAAGGTCCAACTAAAAGTTAACAAGTTGGAAGAATCCTGTACCGTGTGAGACTGCCTTTGTAGATCCTAAGGTGTGGGCTCCCAGAGAAAGGCAATCTGAACAAAGCCTGCGTAGGAGTTTTGAAGTTAACAAAGCAATGTAGATTGTCACGGAGAGGAAAAGCTTTTTGCTTTCCCTGTCCTGCAGAATAACACGCACCATTACCCTCCGAGCCAGGTCCACGCCAATATTTTACCAAACCACTATTTTGTGAACCCGCAGAGGTTCTGCCAGGGAAAAAAAAAAAAAAAACCCAGCATCATGACTTCTTTTATTTTATGTGCTCCTAGCAGGGGTTTACGACTAAATTAAAGAATTGGGGGGGGGGTTTTTTACATATTTATTTATTTATTTATTTATTTATGCTTTTTATATACCATCGTTCCAGCGAATAATCACAATGGTTTACATAAATTGCATGTAAGTACTGTGTAATATCACAAGATTTACATATTCATTAAGGAAAAAATAATTGTTAAGTGACAGTTATAATATTAATATGTGCAATAATATTAGTTAGAGGATGCAACACAATTCATTAGTTAAGAGCCTTTTTAAAAAGTGTTCAAAAAGGATGGGAAGAGGTTCTGATATATTAGAGAATAAATCTGTAAACAGGGTAAAGGCAAAAGATTTATGTTAGCTCGTAGGCTTTCTTGAAAAGCCAGGTCTTCAGTTCTTGTTTGAATTTCTTTTTTTTTTTCTGATAAAATTCTTAAAGAGCCAGGCAGTGTGTTCCAAAGTTTTGGTCCTGCAAAAGAGAATAGACGCTCTCTTATATGAGACAGGTGAATGTTTTGATTGGAGGGAATTCTTAGAATGCCTTTGTTTTTTGAACTTAGATTTCTTGGTGGATTGTATTGTTGAATAGAAATTCCAGGAGGAGATGGATCAGTATTACTGATGATGTTGTAGGTGAGTGATAATACCTTGTATTGCATGTATTTTATAAGTTATAGGAAGCCAGTGAAGACCAATTAATGAGGGAGTAATATGATCACATTTTCTTTTTCCAATGAGGAGTCTGGCAGATGCATTTTGGAGTAGTTGTAAAGGTTTAGTGATATTTGCAGAGAGGCCAAGTAATAGGGAGTTGCAATAGTCCATGTTTGAAAAAATTAAAGTTTGCAATACTGTCTGGAAGTCTTGTAGGGTAAGTAGTGGTTTCAGCCTGTGAAGTAATCTAAGTTTAGAGTATTCAGATTTTATAATTTTATTTATATGATTTTTCATACTGAAGTTTTCATCTATTTGGATTCCGAGATCTCTTACTTCTTCTGATGGTGAAATATTTGCTATTCCAAGGTTTAGAAGTGGAGGTTTAACGGATGTATTGTCTCTTCATAGCCATATTATTTCAGTTTTGTTCTTTTAAGGGTTAGTTTTAGATTAGTAACTGGATAGCAAAGTTACAGGGTCATTCATCAAAATGTGTTAGGGCCCTAACGCCCATGATAACCCCATAACGCATGTGTTATTTTTCATATCGCAAGATGCGTATGCAAATTCTGAAAATTTAGTCAAAAGGGAAGAGTTTGGGTGGAGAGAGCCTCTGGGGTGGCACACATATTAGTCATATTTTATTTATTTATTTATTTATTTATTTATTTAAACATTTTTATATACCGGCATTAGTTGTGGACATCATGCCGGTTTACAGTAAACAGGTTAAGCTTGGAAATTACATTTTAACAGGGAGATCAAAACTGGGAAAGGGGGTAACAATAAGTAGCTGAGAGGAGAAAGGATAGCAAAACGTGGTTCCTCAATGTGAGAAGAGAGAGGATATATTAGTAGGAGGGTCAACTAGTAACTCGAGGTGAGATTTTGGTAGTGGTCTAGGGTTTGGGGGGGCAATTTAACCTGCATAGTCAGAGGTATGAACAGCACAGTAGACATCAGTGAAGATTTGATGTGATTTGGAGTGAGGAAGGGTATACAAAGATGAGATTTCTACAATGTTCTCTCACCCTCTCTCACTCTTTCTCTCTCTCTCTCTCTCACACGGGAAAACCCCTAAGTTATTCAGTTAAACTTTAGCAGGGTAATAAAATATCCATCTAAAAATTGGCTTGCTAAGTGCCTAAATATTCATTTAGCTGGATAACTAGTGAGTTATCTTGCTAAATGCCTCTGAATATGGACCTCAGTGAACCTAACTTTCAAGCCTATTCACAATACAGCATTTTTGTGCATAAGTGGGTGCTTGGAGATTAATGCTAGTATTTAATAAACTGTATGGTGGAAGCTTCACAATTTATAAAAACACTGCTTATTTCTGTTCTGAAAATAAGTGCATATGTTTGAGTAGGTGCAATTATTTCTAATGCAAGAAAAAATATGTTTTCTACCCATTTTAAAAACATATGTGCATATATTTTATCTGTAAAATAATCATGACACTGGGTAAAAGCACCAAGAGGTCCATATTCAGACACAGTCCGGCTTTTATCTCATTTTTTTTCCCAACATTGCTTTATTTCTATTTTGATTCTGTTCTTGTGTGTGGCTGGATAATTGTTTTATCAACTAATATTGTTTTATTCTGTTTTTGATGTTTGTCTTGTATGTGGCTGATAAATTATCTCCCCCCACAAAAATATCTTCTCCATTAGATAGGGCTTTATTTCTGCTGCTGCTTATGTCTTGTGTGTTGCTGGATTTTTACATTTCTTGCCTAGGTGGTATTATCTTTGCTAGTTATCATTTTAATTCCCTGTGTGTTTTTAAGAGAAATATAGGGCTGTACCTGGCAGACCTGTGAATGTGATGTGTAATCAGCTGCACAGCAAGGAGTATTCTACAAATCAAAAGAGAGGAACCAATTTGGGAACTCATTTTGATAGGAACCAACAGTTAGATGTCTTCCAGGATCCTCAGCCAGTAGAAATACCAACCAGATAGTCAATGCAATTATGGAAGAAAGTAGGGACTCTGATATCAATGTTATTATCCCTCTGGGGACCAATGACATTTCTAGAAATGGCATCTATAAAGTACATAATGACTTCCAAAATCTAGGGAAAAAGATTAAACACATGGTAAAACCTTTTCTGAAATATTACCTGTTTATGGAAAAGGAAAGGAAAGGCTATGCAATATAGATCATTTCAGTTCCTGGTTCAAACCCTGGTGTAAAGAAAGTGGTTTTGGATACATTGGAGGTTGGGACCATGTATGGAGCAGTAAAAGCTTATATGATAGGGATGGCCTACGTTTGTCTGTGGAAGGAAAGAGGATTCTAAGTGAGAAATTCAAATCATACATTATCAGGCATTTAAAGCGGGGTTTGCAGGAGTTGGCCAGTGAAATTGGCACGTCAACCCCAAGAAATACAAGAAATGGGAAGAGATAATAACTAAGATCAATCAGTTTAAAAAAGCAGAAAAGGTGACTAGGAATAGCAGCTAGAAAGCTATGACCACAAATACTCATAGACTGGCAATAAACTCCCAGACCTGCAGGCCCTAATGGTGGAGGTGGACTTGGACATTGTTGCTAATACGGAAACATGGTACACTGATTCTCATGATTGGGATATGGACATCCCAGGTTATAACTTGTTTAGGAAGGATAGGAGGACAGAAAAGATGGAGGAGTAGCTCTTTATGTCAAAAACAATATCCAAGCAACTGAATTGCAAGGCACATGGGGCAGAGAATAAGCATTATGGACCGTCCTCAAAAATGAAGATGGTGCTTCCATTTTTACGGGTGTGATCTATAGGACTCCTTCTCAAAGAGCACTGGTCAGAGATCTGATCAAAGACATCCAAAAGATAGGAAAGAATGGAAAAATGTTGCTCCTTGGAGATTTTAATCTGCCAGATGTGGATTGCAGTATCCCTTCTACGGAATCTACAAGAAAGTACAGAGATTAGTGGATGTCCTTCATGGGGCTCTGCTCAAACAAATAGTAATGGAGCTCACAAAGGAGGGTGTTATACTCAATCTAGTGCTCACTAATGGGGATAATGTCTCTGATGTTTGGGTAGGGGCTCACCTGTGCAGTAGTGATCATCAGACAGTATGGTTTGATATCGCGAATAGGATACAGAGAAGTCACACAAAGATCTAAGTTTTGAATTTCACAAATACAGACTTTGTCAAAATAGGGATGTACCAGGAAGAAGAACTGGAAGACTGGGAGAAAATGGGTGAGGTGGAACAACAGTGGGCCAAGTTAAAAGGAGCTATTACAAAGGCAACAAATCTATATATTAGAAAAGTAAACAAAGGGAAAAGGAAAAAGAAACCAATCTGGTTCTCGAGGTAGGTGGCTGATAAAATAAAAACAAAAAGAACAGCATTCAAGAAGTATAAAGATCCCAAAAAGAGGAACACAAGGAAGAATATCTGTTGAAGATGAGGGAGCCTAAGAAAGAAAGCAGGAAAGTGAAAGTTCAAGCAGAAGAAAAGATTGCAAAAGAAGTAAAGTGAACTGACAAAACATTTTTCAGATATTGTATATAAGAGGAAGAGGAAGTAATTAAATAACAGGCTAAATAACAGAAACTATCAATATAAATAACAGGAGAAGATAAGTAGCGTTAAGATAAGTATTGGTAGTAGTAGTATTTAAGGTGGATCTGGGTGAAATGGGTGGATCTGGGTGAAGGTGGATCTGGGTGAAATGGGGGAAGTATCGAGGAAAGTTCAGTTATAAAACAAGTGGGTTAAGGTGGAAATATTCATTTAGGAGGTGGCCCATGCAGTTAAGAATTTACTGGGCATTAAATTGAAGAGGCCTGATGGATATACTCTAGGCTTTTATAAAACATTCAAAGATGTTGCTTCCCAAGATCAGCGAAGATATTCAACAAAGCTTAAACAGCAGGATCTTTACTCACAACATTTTCAGATGCAGGGAAGATTTTGGGGTGGGCAATCTAGGTGGTTGCCTTGGGGCATCACAAGCTGGGGGGGGGGGTGCCCTGGACACCGCCAGCATCAACCATCCTGCAGTGGTGTGACTGTGGTGGATTCTATCCCGCCATGGCCAAAAAAAGACTTGGTGACTAGGGCAGACGCCATCCTGCAGCGGCCGAAGAGAGGCCCAGGAGAGGCATAATCAGATAGGGGGGGCATATTTTGCCCGGGAACTACTTACCCGAAATCTGGCCCTGTTCAGATGCTAGCATCACAGTTGTTCAGAGGAATGGAAAAGACCCTCCTATAGCCCACACAGACACATTTTACTATTACATATAGACACACAGATTCTGCCAAAATCCTCAACACTTAACATGAAAAAACGCATACCTGGTTTGGTATATAGGGATCAGGTTGGATTAATTAAAACCACAGGCAAGTCTATGATAATATCAGGAGGGTACTGAATATTATGTAGGTCACAAAAATGGTGTCTCGCTATTGATCTTATCATTTGATGTTGAAAAAGCATTCACTAGGATTGGATGGGATTTCCTTTTTAAAACTTCAAAAGAGATGAGATTTAGTGAAGACCTTATTAAATGGATTCCTATATTTGATTATCCAAATCCCACTCTTCATATCATGGTACAGGCCAGGAATACTCACGCTTTGCTATCTTGTTTGCATTAAGAGTGGAGTCTTTTGCTGAAATGATCAGACACAATGCAGACATTGCAAGACTGTATACAGATGACACAAATCTCTGGATAGTATTAGATGTGGACAATAGATTGATTATCTTATCTAAACTGCTGAGCGCACTCCCAAATGCTATGAAATTGTGGTCACAATTTTTAAGGCAATCAGGTTTGTTTGGTTTTTATTGCATAAATGTACAGAAATCTTCCCATAAACCGCTGCCCAGATGCAAAGGACTGAGTCAAGGAGAATTTTCCATTTAGATATAAGATTCATTTCCTTATTTAGACATCCATATTCCTGCTTATCTGTAGAATCACTTATAAACGTTGATTTCTTCCAGTCCTTGAACAAATAAAATTAGATTATATTAAGTGGTGCCATCAGCCCCGCTCCTTGCTCAGACGAATTAGAGTTGTAAAAATGAATATCCTGCCCGAAGCAACTGTTCTTATTGCAAATGTTTCCCTGTGAGATACCTGATGACTTTTCACTGAGCTCAACACATAAATCACCAAGTTCACTTGGAACTGGAAGTGGGCCAGAATTAAATTGAGCACCCTTAGCAAAGCTTTAAAAAAAAAAAAAAAAAAAAAAAGTGATAGCCATATCCTACTGAATTTGAAGGCTCCTTATGCTGGTTGTTCAACTGAGAGCAGCCCCATGGCTGTGTGGGAATTAATCTCATAAATTCTGGCTATACCCAGAAAACATGCATGTTTATCCTTACTGATCAGAAAACATTACTCCTTTCAAAAAAAACAAACCAGATTTGAAAATTGATAATCATATTATAAACTTTGCAAATCTGGCACGACAAGGCTAAAAATAAAATCGATTTTTACTGTAGATTTTCTCCTCTGTTGCCTTTTGGTGGTTATATCCTATTTCAACCAGGAATGGAAAATCTGGTAGCTCTTACTTGCTTGAGAGTGAACAAAAAAAGAAAAAAAAAGTTCTCAAAACAATAGCCCTTCAAATTAATGAAAATTGTATTTCCAGGGCTGAATTACAATCTAAAAGGTGATTTTTAAAAACCTGGCGCGTAGAGGTCACGTGATGTGGTGAGAGCGTGCGGCTGTGTTCTCACACTGCTCCGGGGCCCCACTCCCCATTTCACCTCTTACAGCCTCTTTTGTGCCCTGATTTAACTATTAGTTTATCCATATTCGGTTAAAATTCGACAGGGTATTCAGAGAAAAGGAGAGGCGCCGGCTGGAAGGTCCCCGATGGCGACAAAAATGCTCCAGAAAGAACGGCCTAAGACCCCAGGAAGCAAGATGGTGGAAAGTGGGGGGGGCCTCCGTCTCCTGCTTTGGCGACGACAGATCAGGGAGATCTTGCTGCAGTCATACGTACGGCCATGGAGGATAAAATGAGTAAAATACATGCCCGCTTTGATGAGCTGCACTCTCTTCTTCAGGACAACACGTGATGCCTAACAGAGACGGAAACACAGATTAGCACGGTGGAGGACCGCCTTCAAGAAATGGCAACCGAACTAGAGCGGTTAAGGCATCGCTCGGGAAAGCAGATGCCAAGCTTGAAGACCTGGAGAATTACTCCCGGCGTAATAACATAAGACAGATTGCCCTCCCAGAAACTATCTTGGACAGAGACCTCCATGCCATGCTGGAACAATGGCTCCTGAAAGCCTGTGGCCTAGAGGAAGAGCTGGCGGTCCTGCAAATAGAAAGAGCTCACCGCTTGGGTTTAAAACTGACTGGGCATAATTGAGCTACACCTGTGATCGCCAAGGTACTAAACCTTTGGCATAAGGAAATGCTGCTCTCACGATTTTGACAACAATGCAACTTAGAATACGAAGGGCAGAAGGTTTTGCTTTTTGCGGATCACTCTGCGGTGGTAGCAGCGAGGCGCAGGGCCTTTGCGGGTGTTTGCTCCCTTCTAGTTCGCCACCAATTAAAATTCACCCTGCAATTCCCTGCGCACTTGAAACTGTTCTACAATAATACAGTGCATTTCTTCACCTTGGTAGAGGAGGCGGAAGCTTTCCTTCACCCCAAGCTGAAGGAAACAGAAGATGATGCCACACCACCGTTAGATGCCTGCTGAAGACCTTGTGGATTACCAGCTGCCAGATACCAGGATTATGGATATACATAAGTGGAAGCCAATGGGACCATAAGGAGACTTGTTCTGTTGACTACTGGCCTGACCGGGCTGGTGCATTTGGTTTAACTTAGTTCTTTTGTTGACTTTCCGACGGCCATTTGGCCAGTGGCACTGAAGCAGAGCCGGGACATGTGGACATGCTGACATGAGGAAAAACAGGGAGACGAACTCAGATACAATAATTAGTGGGGCCCTGCCATGTGGACCATGTTGACCTCCCACCCGATCGAGGGCCAGTTCAGAATGGTTTGGGGGTTTGGGGGGGAAAGGAGGCCCAGGGGGGAGGGGGAGGGTATGATGTCGGGGAAGGGGGTGGGGGGTGTGACTGCGCGCACAGGAAAATGTATGTGCTGATGTATGGGGCTAGCTACAAGGAGCGTCCTGCTATTCCCAGGGAGCCGAGGCCTAGGCTGGGGGGCCCCGGCTCCATGAATGTCAATATGTTCTGGAACTTGCTATTTTGTTTTTCGGGGACTGATTTATGGCTGCACCGGTGAGATGTGTGACGTGGAATGTGGGTGGGATTGGGTCGGTGGTTAAACGGTATAAAATCCTTCAAGCGCTACAACGTTGGAAAGCGCACATAGTCATGTTACAAGAAACACATCTCAATGCATGTGAACATCAGAAGTGACGCTGCCAATGGGTAGAGAAGGTGTTTGCCATACCATCGGGCACGTGCAAGGCGGGGGTGGCGATATTGATTGGTAAGGCAGTTCCTTTTCAAGAATCTAAGGTAATTGCAGATCCAGAGGGAAGATACTTGCTAGTAGAGGGCAGTTTATTTATTTATTTTTATTTATTTAAAAACTTTTCTATACCGTCACTAAGTTAGGTACCATCATAACGGTTTGCAATAAGGCACAAATATTAATATTGGTTTGTATGGGAGGTCTTTCTTTAACTGTGTGTACTGTCTTCGCCCCTAACGTCTATAGCCCACAAATTTTTAAAGCATTAATGCAGATGCTATTGCCTTATAGCTCCGCGGAACTAATTTTGGGGGGAGATTTTAATTGTGTTCTAGATTCCACACTAGATCGCTCCCATGGTAGAGGGTTCAAGTCACAAGACGGCAGAAAGGGAGTGGGTTATCTATGTGCTACTCTCAATGTAATAGACGCATGGCGGGCTCTGAACCCGCTCCTGAGGGAATATACCCACACCTCGAGGGCCCATGAAACCCACTCATGCTTGGATTATATCTTAGTGGACCAGGTGACTTTTGCTAAAACATTCACAGCAACTATTGGACACCTAGTGATATCAGATCATGCTCCGGTATGGGTGGACCTGGAGGACTATCGCCCACCAGGCATGCACAGCATGTGGCAATTCCCTAGATATCTCTACACAGACAGGGCACTTAGGGAGTATTTTAGGCAAAAGTGAGACGAGTTTGCGACGGCCAACAAGGGGCACAGAGATACCCCGGTGCTCTACTGGGAGACCGCAAAAGTGGTCCTAAGGGGGGGATATAATTGCATATGTAATAACTAAACGAAAAGCGACTATGGCTGCCATTCTAAATTTAGAGAGGCCATTAACCAAGGACAGACAGCAATATGAGAAGCACCCTAATCAAGCCACTAAGGTACAATACTGGGCAATGCAAGTGGCCCTCAATGAACTCTTACATCAGTGGGCTAAGAAATCCCATATGTATTATAAATGTTAGTTTTACCTGCATGGAAATAAAGCGGGCAGATCGCTGGCTATGTTAACTAAACATTGGGCAGGCGCGACCTTGCGTACTCCTCAGGGCAAGTTAGTTAACTCTGGAACCGAGATTACGGAACTTTTCCGTAGGTACTATCAAACTCTTTACACGGTGGAAGGGAGGAGCCCAGTGGCAATTCAAGAATATCTCAATGAGGCAGGCCTCCCCAGAGTGACTGAGGCACAACTTACTCTGCTAAACCGGCCTATACAACTGATTGAGATTTTGGTTGGTATAAAAGAGGAATCTGCGCTGAAGTCTCCAGGGCCGAATGGCTTGCCATCCAAATTTTATAAATTATTAAGTGAGAAAGTGGGGACCCCTCTGACAAATTTGTATACTAAGCTGAGTGAGTTAGGTCAATTTCCCCTCACTCAGAATAGAGCAGCCATCGTTGTGATACCAAAGCCAGGCAAGGACCCTCAGGATCCAGCCTCCTATCGGCCCATCTCCTTGATAGACTTTGACATCAAACTGCTGACAAGGTTTATGGCGAAGAGGCTGTATAGAATAGTGCCCACTCTATTGGGGGAAGATCACGCAAGCTTTGTGAGTGGTAGATATGCGGTGAAGAATATCCATTAGAGATGTGAATCGGAACCGGAATCGGTTCTGATTCCGGTTCCAATTCACATCGTGTTTTTTTTTTTCATCCGGCCCGATCGCGGTTTTGTTTATCGGCTGTGCCCGAGCCGATAAACAAAAAAACCACCCGACCCTTTAAAACTAATCCCTTAGCTTCCCCCACCCTCCCGACCCCCCAAAAAACTTTTTACAGGTACCTGGTGGTCCAGTGGCGCCGGCCATCCAGTGCTCCCTCCATGTGACAGGGGCCGGCCAATGGCACGGATACCTTGTCACATGGTAAGGGCAAAGGGCCATCGGCGCCATTTTGATTAGTGGCAGCCGATGGCCCGGGAGCAGGAGATCGCTCCCGGGACCCCCACTGGACCACCAGGTACCTGTAAAAGGTTTTGGGGGGGGGTCAGGAGGGTGGGGGAAGCTAAGGGATTAGTTTTAAAGGGTCGGGGTGGGTTTAGGGGTTATTTTTGTGTGCCGTTTTTCCCGCCCTCCCCCAAAACGATAAGAGAACCCCCCACGAACAATTTTGTGGGGTTTTCCTATCGTTTTGGGGGCGCCCCCGATTTCTGACGATTTTGAAAATATCGTACCATATTTTCAATCGTCCGAAGCCCGATTCACATCCCTAATATCCATAGAATACTGGCTTCCATTGAGCGGACGCAGTGGCTACAAGAGCCATCCCTTCTGGTAATCCTAGATGCTGAAAAGGCGTTCGATCACCTAGATTGGGGTTTTATGTTCCAAGCTCTCCAGGCCTTTGGGATCGAGGGATTTTTTTATTCAAATCCTCCATGTGCTTTATGCGGACCTGCGAGCCTTCATAAGGGTAAATAGGTTTCAGTCCCAGACATTGTAATGGGTAGGGGAACACGACAGGGGTGCCCCCTTTCTCCCCTGCTATTTATTCTGGCCCTGGAGCCCCTTTTGCAGCAAATTCGGCACAACTCACACAGCAGGTGTGCCGTTCCAAGATCATCCATCCCACGAATTTAAACTAGCAGTGTTTGCGGATGACATTTTGTTACACATCATACGTCCTGCCTCCTTGCTTCCGGCAGCCATAGGGGAATTTGCACATTACGGGGAACTTGCAGGTTTGAAGTTAAATTTGAATAAGTGCGAAGCATTGCCCACGGATGACATAGTGAAAGAGACCTAGGAGGGGGAGTTTCCAATGCGTTGGGTGCAAGAGTCTTTTGTCTATTTGGGGATTGTTTTCCAGAGACTTGCATCAGTTGAGCCCAGTAAATATACAAAGACTCATGGCCCAAACCGATAAACTACTGCATAGTTGGTGAGATTTTCCATTGTCCCTTGCTGGGAGGGTGAATTTATTTCAGATGATGATCCTACCCAAATGGGTGTACATGTTTCAAATCATTCCCTGTCATTTCAAGCACAAAGACTTGCGAACCCTAGAAACACTGATACGCAAGTAATTGTGGAAAGGGGGCAAACCACGGATACCACTTATGAGGCTCATGCGTAAATGGGAACATGGAGGGCTGAGATTGGCTGACTTGAAAAGCTACAGTATTGCTTGTAACTTTCGGCATGTGGCAGACTGGTTGCTGGGTACGCAGTATTATACTCCCGTGCTTACGGAGCGCTGGCTTTTTGCCACCAATGAGCTTGGTTATTTATTGCATTTTCCACGCATAATTGTACCCACCCAGCTTTGACATAGCCCTTTGCTAACACCTGTACGCCATGCGTGGCGCCAGTTTTGTCGACTGTTGAGACTAGATTGGCGTATCTCTGTTTCTTCCTTTTGCGAGGCAATCGTGCATTTGCACTGGGTTCTACCCAAAGGGTGTTTAGCCAGTGGTCCCAACGAGGAATACGATGGATAGCCCAATTTCTAGATGAAGATCGTACTATTAGATCTTTTGCCGCATTGCAGGAGGTCTGTTGCGTGCCAGCGCCATGAGCAGGCTCTTACCTCACAGCCCGGAGGCCACTCTGAAGCCTGGACCTCTCCTTCCTGCCCTGCTTCCGCGGTCCGGGCTGCCATCTTGCTGGTACGGCAGGAGCCGTGTCGGGCTTTTCATCCGTGGCGAGAGGCCGTCATCTTGTCCGCACAGGAGGAGCTGTGCCGGGGTTCCAACACAGCAGGGAGCCGCCACGATTCAGTTTTCCTCCGTGGTCCGGAGGCTGCAGTCTTCAGCCTCTCTTGCGGCGTGGTGTCGCTCCCGAAGGCCTCTTCTACGGCATGGAGCCACCTCCCACGCTGAGGCCTGCCTGCGGCCCATCCAACTCCTGCAGCTTCCTGCTTCAGCAGCAAGAAGCCGCCTCCGTCGGGGCCTGCACCGCCCAGCTCCGGCTCCTCCTTCCTCAGCAGGGCCACTGTCCAGGGTCCTGCTGCTACTCCTGCTTCTTCTCCTTAGGTGCAGGGCTGCGCCTTAGTCCTGGATTTCAAGGGCCAGTGAGGGAGTGGTCCTCCTGGCTCCACCTGCTGATGTCATCTGAGCGTCATCCCTTCTGCCCTACAAAAGGGCTGCACCGTCATTCCAGCTTCACCTTTGCAAGGAGTAAGTCCTCCCTAGGACTCCACGTCTTCCAGCTTCTCTAAGGCACTCTGTTCCATGTGGGATCCCTTTTTGTCTAGATGTTCTTCGTTCCTTGGTCTCTCGTCTTTGTCTTCATTCCAGTTGTTCTTCTGATGTCTTCTGCTTCCCTGATGTTGCTGTCTCCAAGTTGTTCCATATGTCTTCAACTCCTTTCTGACCCGTCCCTCATGGTCCACCACCAGCCCGGTTGGGCTGAGTAGGGTGTGTAGTGGTCCAGTGGTCCGTGACCACCCCCTTTGGGGTGTGTAGGGCACTGGTGGGTCCTTCCATCAGACGGCGCTGAGGAGTCTTCCCATCCTATCAGAGTCCCATCTTGGATTGTTGCCCTCAACGTCTGAGTCTTTGGCGTCCTCAACGTCTGAGTCTTTGGCTATCTCCAAGCCGAGTTTGCCTTTGTTTTCGAATGAACTCTTGTCTTGTCAGTCCTAGGTGTGGTCCATACCTGGCCTTGGTTGGCTGTGGTGGATACCCTTCGGTACTGGCCTTAGAGTCTTCCACTACTTTTAAGCCTGAGTCTTCGTCTTCTTCCAAGTCTGAGTCTTCGTTTTCCAAGTCTGAGTCTTCATCTACTTCCTACGTCTGAGTCTCTTCCAGTGTTATGTCTTTGCCTGCCTTGTCCTCTGTCCGACCTGCTGCTTCTTGCCACTCCCTAGTGGCAGTCTGAAAGGGCTTGGAACGGTTGGAGGACCATTCAGAGACCACCATTGCATTGGTGGTCGCAAGGAAGTGTGCAGGTTCAGTCGAGGGTCAGGGACGTCTCACCGCAAGGGTACATATTTCTTGTCCTGCGCTGGGGAGCGCCCCCTGGCGCTCCCTTCCATTTTCAGTGCAACAAGGTCTATGGAGTGAGCAGCAGAGACTTCTTTGCTTATTTGCAGACATGTCACTACATTCAGTCTTTACCTGTGAGGAACTAGGGATCAGCTCAGAGGGGGACGCTTACCGAGATTTTTGATGTTGAGGACCCCTAACAGTATTCCATCTCTTATTTTTATGCTGCTCTTTGTAAGTTACATACGCCTCTAGACAATGCTAAAATACTGAGTAAATGGTGTACAGAACTAGCTATGAATCTTTCGTTGGGGCAATATGAGCGTTGTTTTGGGCGACTCAAATCCATTACTACCAATATTGCCCTTAGGGAAATCCACTACAAATTCCTAATACGCTACCATTGCCCACAAGAGCAAGCATATTTAATGGGCAGGGTCCACTCTGATCTTTGTGTGAAATGTAAGGAAGCACCTGGAACCCTGGGACACCAATTTTGGCATTGCCCTAAAATTCAGGTTTACTGGCGGGCACTGGTCGCTTATGTCCACAAGATAATGGGCTTTACCTTCCCTTTGACTGCAGGGGTGCTTCTTTTTGACCAATTAAGTAGGGTTGTGCCTGGTCGCAGGTACATGCGACTTTAGATCCGCAAAGTGCTCATATTGGCTAAGCAGATGATTCGGCAAAGCTGGCTTGCGGAAGATCCTCCTAGTAACATAGAAACATAGAAATGATGGCAGAAGAAGACCAATAGGCCCAAACAATCTGCCCAGAAAGCTTTCACACTTATTTTCTCATACTTATCTGTTACTCTGACCGCTGAGTTCAGAGCCCTTATTGGTAACTTTTTTATTCTAATTTCCTTCCACCCCCGCTGCATCAAAGTGAAGTATAAGGCTTAATGTTTGAGGGTAGTAACCGTCGTATCGAGCAAGTTAATCCGATGTTTGTATACTCATACTGCTCAGATTAATGCCTTGTTAGATACTGTCTGGATGTAAGCAGTGATCAATGCCTTGTTAGATATTGTCTGGATGTAAGCAGTGAGCTGCACTGGATATGCATTCAAAGTGAAATATCAGGCTTAATTTGTTAGGGGTATTAACCGCCACAATAAGCAAGCTACTCCCAAGCTTATTTGTTTACCTAGACTGTACAATTCAGTCCTTGTTGTTTGTTGTCTGAATATAAATCCTCTTTTCTTCATTCTCCCTACCGTTGAAGCAGTGAGCTGTGCTGGATATGCTTTCCAAGTGACGTAACAGACTTTATTGGTTCAGGGTAGTAATCGCCACAACAAGCATGCTAAGAACATAAGAACATGCCATACTGGGTCAGACCAAGGATCCATCAAGCCCAGCATCCTGTTTCCAACAGTGGCCAATCCAGGCCATAAGAACCTGGCAAGTACCCAAAAGAAGAAACACTTAAGTGCAGCGCCTTAGACCATTATGACCACTACTCCCACACTTATTTGTTTACCCAGACTGTTCTACCTTGTTGGTTGTTGCCTGAATGCAAATCCTCTTTTCCACATTTCCTTTTGCTGTTGAAGCATAGAGCAATGTTGGAGTCATATTAACCATGTGAACATTTATTGAATAAGGGTATTAATCATCAGGAAGTAGCCGTCAAAGCCGCAAGACACCCCCTTACCTCTTCTCTTCATTCCCATCCTCCAGGCTTTATGGATCCACAGTGTTTACCCCATGCCCCTTTAAAATCCTTCACAGTTTTAGTCTTCACCACTTCCTCCAGAAGGGCGTTCCAAGCAACCACCATCCTCTCCATGAAGAAATACTTCCTGACATTGGTTCTGAGTCTTCCTCCCTGGATGACACACTTTTGAGGAATCAGATACATGCTATGTGTATTATCGAAAAATATATGGAAACTTTGGACTTGACAAAAAGAAGAACGTTTCTGCTAACCTGGGACACTTACCTGCAGTCCCTTCTGCCGAGGACAAGAAGCCAAATTCTAAATGACTATAGTGTTCCAAAGCGGGTGACGCTCACATAATAAATGTCTTCTGATGCATGCAGGGGAAGGGGGGGATGTTCGGGGGTGGTGGGGGGGGCCTGTTCTGATATCATGTTTTGTATTGTATAAGTTCTTATAGCAGACTCTGGGAAGTGTACATCAGTGTTGGCTATGCTGTTCTTTTGGTTGAAAATGGAAAATTCAATAAAAAGCTTGAAACCTTAAAACCCGGCGCGTGCCAAAATCAGGAGAAGTGTGCTCAAATCAGGTTCACGCGTGCCCCCTGAATTTTAAAAGCCTGCCAGATGCACACGTATCTCCTGCTGCACGTACATCTCACTTCTATTCAAAAGGGGGCGTGGTCTGGGCATGGCATGGGTTTTCGGGGCATGGCCAAGAGTTGGGCACATAAATACTTACATGCCTGGGTGTGCGCCCAGGTCCACTGCCACGAAACGTTAGTTCTGCTATGGGGGAGGTTTACTTAAAACATAAAAGAAATTAGCCATTTCTGCCGGGTTTAAAGGGTCTGGGGTAACTGGAGAGGGAGTGCAGGCTATCAAACCAGGGGCATTTGGAGGACCTAGCTCCGAACTGTGTGAACCTGGTGGATGAACTCGTGAAACTGGCAATGCAGCGGATGCACAGCGGTTTTAAAGTAGCCTGACTTATGCGCTAGAAGCTGGATTTGCACGCCCACTTAAAACTGAGTGCACGCGTGCGCACCCAGGCTTTTTTATTTCTTTTGTTCATATATTCAGCTATATTTCTTTTTTTCTTTCATTGCTTATAAACTATACTTGGCTAGATAAATGAACAACCGTTGAATATCTATGCACAAGAGGAGCCAGGGCTAAATGTTTAACATCCCTTGCTTTTTGTTAAATAACTCTGATGACTACATTGACTACTAGGCAGCTCAGTGCAAAGAAGCAGAAACAGGAGTTTGGTTCAGAAATCGAACTGACAAATTGGTTGTTTTAGAATAACATCAGTTATCCCTATTTATACCATCTAGACTTGCAATATAGAGCTATGTTCCAGATGTTCTTGACACCATCGTAGATGAATAGGATTTAGACTGGAATGCAGAGTCAGGGCTGGAAAAACTGTCAAAATAAGCTCATGCCTCAATGAATTGGTTAGTCTGTAAGGTGCCACCCGCCTTCTGTCATTTTTGCTAAAACAAGGGTAATTTTTTTTGGGCGGGGGAACTTGAGCTTTATTAAGCCAAGTAACCAGAAAGCATGCAAGCATTTCAAATAATGTGTAACACCAAAGGCATTTAAAACATCAATTAGTCTGGTGCACCGCAAGTGAGCAGTTATATAGCAGCAGGCTTTTAAAAAACTGATAGCAAAACTGTGAAGCGCACAGCGCTGTGTGACAAACAGAGGAGGAGGGGGGAAAAAGGAGAAGAACAAGAAATGGAGAAGAGGGAACCTGGAAATCTAACAGATGCTCATAAGCAAACCTCAAAGTAATCTGAATCTCTTATCAAGCAAGGCCTCAGAGCAAATGATTAGATTCACAAAAGCTTCAGCCGAATTGAGGAATAACCAGCTGATTCATCTCATTATGCCGTTATTTATGTAGCATAAAGAATATCTGATTATTTGTAGGGGTGTATAACAGGTAAAATGTATATGGTTTCATTTTGGTTTTGTTTTTTTTTTCATTTTTTCATTTGCTTTTCTGCTTTCGCCTACATGCATAAAATCAGTTTTACATGCAAAAAAAAAATGTATACATGTAAAGTCACAAACAAAACGAAGGTACATCCTGAAATAATTTAAAGCTCTGTGGAAACCTGAGGTTAAGGAATTCATTTTCAGTGCAGGTTTTGAAGGGAAACTCAGATTTTCAAAAGGTTTAACCAGTTAACTTTAAGAGTTAGCTGGTTAAACTATAACCGTTAAAAATGGCACCCCTCTAACAGGCTAAATATTCCCACCTAAATGCACAGGGTATATACATTTAGCCAGTTAAAAAAAGGGGCAGTCATGGGGGTGAGGTTAGGTCAGGGAAAAGAAGTTAAGCCAATCAGAATGGATTTTCAGAGCTAACCAGCTAATTTAGACATTTAAAACTAGGCAAATTAATTGCAGGCTTAAAAATCTAACCGGTCTTATTTTAACTGATTATCTTTAGGTGCATTTTTAGCCAAAATGTAACCAGTGAAATTCAGTTGAAAATGCACCTAAAGATAATCAGTTAAAATAAAACCGATTACATTTTTAAAACTGCAATTAATTTGCCTAGTTTTAAATGCTCAAATTAGCTGGTTGGCTCTGAAAATCCATGCTGACTGGCTTAACTTCTTTTCCCTGACCTAACCTCACCCCCATGACAGTCCCTTTTTTAACTGGCTAAATGTATATACCCTGTGCATTTAGGTGGGAATATTTAGCCCTTTAAAGGGGTGCCATTTTTAACTGTTATAGTTTAACCAGCTAACTCTTAAAGTTAACTGGTTAAACCTTCTGAAAAATCAGTGTTTCCCTTCAAGACCTGCACTGAAAATGAATTCCTTAACCTCAGGTTTCCACAGAGCTTTAAATTATTTCAGGATGTGCATTTGTTTTGTTTGTGACTTTACATGTATACATTTTTTTTTTTTTGCATGTAAAATTGATTTTATGCATGTATGCGAATGCAGAAAAGAGACATGGTGCGAGACGGCAGCATCTCCCCGCGGACCACGCAGGGAGGCCCGCCACGGAACTAGGACATCCGTGGAGGAGCTGGGAGCAATGGGAGCAGCCCGAGCATGGAGGCGGCTGCCCACGGCCGCAAGGGAGGTGGAACCAGGCGCTGGAGCAGGCAAACGGGGGTAAGTGGACCTGCCGCGGTCGGCACACGCAACAGGTAACAGTGTGTTCACAGAATATTGCTCAGAAGTGGGATAGGTTCCTAAAGCAGATCTGGTTGGCTGGGCTTTTCAGTTTAGACTGAGATTTTTGGTAAATTCTGGGCTAAGTGTTTCTGGACCTGGTGTTGCAGAAGCAGTGATAACCCAGGACACTGGCTTCCTGACCAATAACACAATATAACCTTACAGCACTCACAGAACATTACAATATTACAACATCATCAGGAAAGACAGAAAATAACCTTCATTTTGAGTCAATGAAGCAGTTCAACTCCTTCAGTTCTGGCTGACACAAAGCAGCTGTGGCGGAATGCAGGGGCCATTCATGCAATGACAGCCACTGGGGTGCCAGGGTTCTCTCAATGGGGAGGACAGACATCTGTGGCCCTAAGCTCTTAGAGTTGGGTACCCTGTATAGTCTTTTGCTTCCTCCGGTTACTCCTTCAATAGTACTCACTTATGAAGGTATCGGAAGGCTGGATATTAATTTGGGAAGAACAGGCAAAGAACTTGGAGTGGTATTCAACAAAAAATTCACTGTAACTTAATCTAAGCCAAAATCATTAGAATGCAAAGTAAAATGAAAATTCCCAGTGCCATAAACTCTTTCTTCATCTTCAACCTCTGAGTCAATATCCAAAGTCCCTTCCTGGTGATAGGAAAGAAAAAAAAAACTCTCTTGTCCAAGCAATCAGAGAGATGTGGGTGGAAAAATATGTCCCTCCTTCTCACAGGCAAAACACAACTTCTCCATAAAACATTTCTTATTCCTGGGACACTACTTACCCCTCTTTCACTGGTTTTAGGGCAAAGCAGTACCCAGCAACTGCAGACTGTGCTTTAACTGTGGGCAGGGCACAGAAATTTAATCCCATTCCCCTCAGGCAAGATCATAAAATAAGCCATAATGGTTCAGACCAAGGGTCAATCAAGCCCAGAGTTCTGTTTCCAACAGTGGCCAATTCAAGTCACAAGTACTTGACAAGTACACACATATTAAATATATCTCAAGCTACTGTTCCTTATTGATTAATAGTATTATATGGATTTTTCCCTCTAGGAACTTATCTAAACCTTTTTTAAACCCAGTTATATTAACTGCCATAACCACATCCTCAAGCAATGAATTCCAGAGCTTAACTATGTGCTGAGTGAAAAAGAATTTTCTTCGATTTGTTTTAAATGAGCTACTTGTTAATTTCATGGAGTGCCCCCTAGCCCTTCTATTAGCTGAGAGCGTAAATAATCGATTTACATTAACCTGTTCAAGCCCTTTCATGATTTTGTAGACCTCTATTATATTCCTCCCATAATGGGAGCAGGTCAAAACAGAACCCATTCTCTTAAAGACATATAAATCCTTCTGAATTCTGCTTGCCAAGGCAGTACCCTCCAGGTCTGTGAAAGCTCTAGTAGACTACTGTCCTTGACTATCCCAATGGTGCAGGCTGGGGGACATACTGGGATCCTCCAGGAACAACTTCCCTTCTTCTCCCAAAAGAAATCTACACCACTCATGCTCAGACAAGGAATTTTATAGCCTGAGCTGAACCAATCCCGGCACCCTGGGTTGGAAAAACAAAATCTTAGGCATGTTCTCCAAAGATGATAAAGATCCCGGGTATTAGCCAAAGGAACTATAGTAAGAGAAAACTAAGTATCCCTTACATATACATTATAACACTCGAAAGTAGATTTTCAAAGGTTTTTGCCAGCCAGCTTTGGGAGTTCACAAGCTAAACCTCCGCTTTTGAAATTTTTCTTCGCTGGGTGGCTATTGATTAACCTCTGAAAAGTGGGCAGCCCTAGGGACGGGTTAGTTTGGGAGAAGGATGTTAGCCAGCTTGCACTGATTTACAGGGTCATGGCGGGGGTGGGGGGCCCAATTCCTGCTGCGGAGGGACTTACTTTGCTTGGGGAGAGGGTGCAGGGATGGCAGGAGGATCTCACTCTTGCTCAGGGAGAGGGAAGCCATGGGGAAGGCACATTTTTCTTTTTTCAGAGGAATCTCCATCGAGCCACACAGCAGCCTCCAGAGGCTAATGCAAAAAACTCAACTACACCTCGGGTTGGGGGTGGTTATATTTTTGTGTTAACCAAGGGGGTTAGCGCAAATCGCATCGCCTCACATGATGTGTGTTATCCCTATATTAATATTGCTGAATTGGTTGGAATGAATTTGCATGGGATGCAATGCATTAATATTAATGCATGAACTCACTATAACTCCACTTCGATGGATTAACGCACGTTAGTGCATTGGCACCTTAATCTTTACCCTGTTTCCCATACCTTGCCAGTGTTTCAGCGCAAGGAGGAGAAATTATTTTTTTATTAGTTGTGTGAAATGTTGTTATGATTCACCAAATGTATATTGTACTCAGGTATATTACATTGCCACTATCGTCTTGTCTTGTGATTATGTCAATAAACCTGGCTGCTACCCTTTTTTGCAGTTCCATCATGCTTAGTTGTAGTTGCATATCAGTGAAGGGCCTTCACAAATGTTTGACTGGTACGCAGAGGTGAAAATCAGTGAATAACTTTACTGTGTTTGTATTGTATTAGATTAAGAAAGGGAGTTAGGAGGGTTGGAGGAAATTATAATGTGGTTATGTCGGGGGGGGGAGGGGGAGAGAGGATGCGGACAGGTTAATTGAGGTTATAATTGGTTTGTTTGGGGAGATGTGGGTTATTTGTGGCTGGAAGATTGGGAGTTGATGTGGAAGCCGGGTGGGGAAGGTTTGTTTAAATCTGACTGTGGTAGAACTGTAATGAGTTATGTAGCCCCCAAATGCTCCAATCTAGACACCAGGCATAGGGGCTCACTGGGAGGCTCATGGGCCATGGCTGTGCCCATGCCTCCTGGGTTCTTCACGTACAGGGAGTTAAAAACCAGTCTTTCAAGGCCCATTGGGTTCTCTATCTTCTCTGGGTCTCTTCTTCACACCACCCCAGTCACAGCCAGCCAAAACACCACAGTGACACCAAAGCTGTTGTTCAAAAATACGTTTTTACTGATGGCAGAAAAGACAAAATCCACAGTGTACACCAAGAATTAGTGTACCCACCATTCAGAAAATAGGTCTAAAACACTAAAAATAACTCAGTCTTGCATAGTTCTGAAACGTAGCACACCCTTAGCAGAAAAGGAACCCTTCTCTCTTGGTTCTCACCTGATACCTGTCTCTGGGTACAGCTCTTTCTCTCTTTCCTTCTTGAGCTCTTTTCACTCTCAGATGAGCCTCTGGCTGAATCCCTCTGACAGTCAGCAACTCTTCAGGACCTTCCTCAGCTAGCTGGACATCCCTCTCTCTGAACTACTACAAAGGACTATCCTCTTTTTCTCCCCAAACGTTTCTCTCTGGACAGACGAGTTATACGGTTTTAAACCTGTCCTTATTGAGGCTACTGCTTATCTTCACACATACTCTCAGGAGTCTCTTGAAGACCCCAAGATTCCTTACCATTCCTGGAGACCAAGGCACCTCAACCTTGGACCCCAGCCACTCTTCCAGGACAGGACTCTTCTGTTGAGAGAGGGCCCAACTCTTGGTTCAGTCCCTGTGCAGGGAAATACCCGACTCCAGCACCTCTCTGCTGAGCGAGGCACTATAGGCCGCACCTTCCTGTTGGAAAGGTACCTTCAACTCCCCCTGCACTTATGTGGATTTTATTTAGTTATTAAAACTAGGACACCTCCCACTGGAGAGTGTCAGACCTTCCCAAATGCATCTACTCTCTCTCTGTCATCACTCACAGGAGCAGGATCTTTGAGACTACTTCCTCTACATTTGGAAGAAGCTAGTTTGTATTACATAACAAGGTGGGTATTCATTGTGGGTTGGGGAGGTTTGGCCTGTTAAACAGGTTTTATTTTGTTTTGTTTTAAATAATGCTTGTCTTTATTGTAACCCGCTTTGAGGTCCTGAAGCTTTAAGCAGAAATCAAAGAGAAATAAAACAATAAAATAAATGTAGCTCCTCTTCTAAATGTAACTATGAAGGCAGGGCACACTTAGTATCGGGGCTTAATCCATACACAGTCCCATAAACTGTGGCATGAACTGTCCCAAAGGGAGGGGAGGACAGAGAGGATAAACCTCCAAGCCCCAAGCGCAGTTAAAGTTTCTTTATTCTTTTGGTGTTAGTTCAAACTCAGTGCCAAGAAACAGGCTGGACATAAGTGTGATGTTCCACAAAAAAATAAATATTTACTGTTCATCTTGTTCAATGGAAATTGACACCAAGTACATTTTCTTCTTGTCACGTCCATAATCGCAGCTATAAACCAAATCCAAAATGTTCTGTGACTGTGGTCCCTTAGTCTTTTCCCAGGGTCCCCTTCTTCCCATGGATTGAATATAAGCTGCTCAGGGTGCACTGGATGGGTTTTCTATTCCTTATGGATTTCCCTTCCACAGTTCCACTGCTTGATCCTTCCTTCTCCAAAACTCACCTTTCTTGTTCTCCTAGCTGAAACTCCAGTGTAAGGTCCCAGTTTCATTTTCGCTCCTCCCAGCACTGGATTCCAGTTGGCATCCAATCCTTTTCTTTATGGTTCTTTTAGATGGTGCAGGGATCTTTCGTTGTGAATGATCCAAAAATACTGCAGCAGGGGAAAATCCTTCTTCCTTCCCACTCCTCACTCTCGGGCAGCAAGGGCAGACAAAAATTTTTCAACAAAAAAAATCACATATACATTCAAAACATGCCAAAATCACTAAGACCACTGTCACTAGCTACTGGATGCGGACAAGCATATTGATCTCTTCTTCTTCCAATATTTCTCAGCAGAAAGGAGTTAAGCCAATGCTGACAAAGAGTGAGAGAACTACAAAAGTCAGACCTTCTTCAGACTCCAAACCAAAATGCCACATTGAATGTAAGGGTCACCTGCAAATATGCAGGCAGGAATCAACCACGGTGTTCTTATGTTCTTACTGTGGCATCCAGTGGGGGTGCTGTGGCAAGATGGAACATTCCTCTGACCTCATTACTTGCTTCTAAGCCAGAAGACCCAGGCATGCCCTAAGACCCTGACTCTGTTACAAAGGGCTCGGTCCAAGGAACCTGAACCTGCTGCAGTGGTACAGGCCTCAGCTGCTAATCCAGGGAGCACCTCTCCTCTTATTGGCTCTTGGAATGCACACACTCCAATAGATTTATTTATAAACATTTATTATCCACTTATGACAGAACAACTGTGTAAAGTGGAGTACAATACAATTTCATACAACTAATGACAGTAACGCAAACATAATACTAAAATCAGGGAGGATAAATTTAAAACATGCGCTTATGTATATATGGGTGTGCAAAACTGGTCCAGTATTTTATAACTTGTGCATATACGATGTGCACAGGTTATAAAATATGTGTAAATGTACCCAGGACCATGAGTGTGCCTGTAAAGAATGTACAAATACATTTTTGCACATGTTCAAATAAATTCCGAGTTATCTGGCTAAATAGCGGCAAAGCCAATATTTAGCCAGATAAGTCTTAAAGCCAACTAAGGCCGGAATTTATCAAAATGCACTAAATATCGCATGCAATAGAAAAAGCGGTGTGTTTTATGGTAAAAGGCAGTTTATTGCATCTGTGCTAATACCTATCTTAGTGCAAGTATTTCCTCCATATAATCACTGGGGCGCCATGTTTAGTACGTTTAAGGAGAGATGGAGAGAAAGAGGCCATGATACCATCACGCTAGATAGGTATTTATATCTCTATGGGAGGCCCACCTAATAACTCAAGGTGAGGTTTAGGTATTAGTGTAGGGGTTAGGGGCCACTTTGACATTCAAAGTGAGACATACAAACAGAACAGTGCTCTCTTGTGAAGATTTGATGACCTTCTCTCAACCCAGTGTTCTCTCAACCCAGGTAGAGAGTCCATCAAGCTAGGTTGAGAGAACATTGCACAAATCTCATCTTTGGGTGAGTTTCCTCTCTCCAAAGGTCATCAAATCTTCACAAGAGAGCACTGCTCTCACTTCAACTTGGTTCCAGTTCCTGCTTCTGTGGTGTGAGACTATCGGGTACACGCTCTTCGGGGGCCCCCCTCGTCTCTTGGCTATCCGCTCCTCAGAGGGCCTTTCACCCGGACTCCTGCCTGCCTCGCTTCCCGAGACTTTCTACGGAACTACTACTGGTCTTCAATCGCTGTGAGTACCACACTGTGGACCCCTGTTGTGATATCTACGTGGGAACCCTCTCCGGTGTACCCCGCTCTGCGGACCATTGCCATGATTCTTACAGGAGCCACTTCCGGGTCTACCCTGCTCTGCGGACCCGTGCTGTGATATCCCTGGAGGAACCTTCGCCAGTGTAGCCCGCTCCACGGACCACTACCGTGATCTTCCAATGAGGAACCCTCCTGCGTACCATCTCTACGGACCCAGTGTAACTACAGTGACTGTAACTTTCCCCGGCACCCCACTCCTCGGGTAGTGCTGTAGCTATTGCCTGACTCCATTCTTCCGAGCTGAGTCTGGTGTCAGCCTCTGCGCTGTCGCCCCGTGGCCCGCCTCCTGAGGTCACCCTTTTCTCTCTCCATCTATACCTCTGCTGTATTCCATCCCACAGCCGAGGCTTTGCCTCTCGACAGTGAGACTCAGTGGTGCTCCCCCCCGGCTGGTATCACCTCTCACCTCGGCCAAAGGGCCCACTTACTTACAAATCCTAAGAATGAGCTGTGGAGAGTCAGCCAGTGGATAGAAAGAGTTGGTCACATGGAAAAAAAATAAAATTGATAAGGAAATGACAGGAAGCCTAGAAAATAACCATTAAAAGAAAAAGGAAGGTTAAGGCAAGAGAGGAAACTGAGAAAAAGCCAAGAGCCAGCAGAAACAGAGGATAAATTCAAAGTACAGGCACAAAGGTTGTAAAATTGTTTATTTGAAGTTTGGTGAAGATTTCTTGGCAAGCTGGGCAGGGTCAAGAGTGGAGGGGGGGAGGGGCAGATAGTATTTGCCCTTTGCTTCCAGCCCTGCAGTCACCAAGGTAAATAAGGTATTTTACTGGAAGGATGGGGAAGGGGGAGGAGGTTGTGGTGGCATGCAATATCTTAGGCTCATAATCTCTCTTAAAAATTGGCAGCTCCAGTGTTGAGAGGGCTTGAGTTGAGATAAGCATTGCTCCCCTTGCTACAAAAGTAAATAAAACAGTCCTCTGTCCTATCCCACAGGAGACAGCCCTCATCTCTGGGGTTTGTAAATCTAGGGCAGGAAGCACCACATTCAGCTGTGGCCCTGGAGCTGGGGAGATATTAACTGATGAGCTGCTGGGGGTCGGGAGTATCTGTGAGTGCCAGGAGGAGACAGGGATAGTTCCAGGTAAAACAAATAGAGCCTGGGCTCAGGAAGTGCAGAGCAGGGAAGTGATCCAAGCTGGTAGAGGAGGGGAAATCACAAATAGAAAGGCGAGTGAAGCCTGCCAATGAAGGGAAGCCTAACATGCTGATGAGGGGTTGGGAAACAGTGAAGGGATGAGTGAACCAAGCCCCCAGAAGAGGGCAGCTGGCTAAGGAGGGGGAAGAGGAACTGGGAGGGGGACACAGAAGGGTGGGTCAGTGGGAAATGGGGAGCAGAGCATTCTAAGGGGATGTAGGGAGCGGAGCTGGAAGAGGGGAATTAAACCCTCTCCCCACAAATATAAAATTCAGAATCTGCCCATGCAAGAGAGCAAAAATTAGGAAAGTAGCGGGAGTAAGGAGGGGAGGGGAGGGGGGAAGAGGAGATTAGGCGGATGAGAGAAAAGGAGGGTTGAGAAAGTGTGGGTGGCGGCTGTGGCAGGAGAGAGTAGGGGGCGAGTCTGTGATGTGGAATGGGTTGGTGGTGGGGTCGGCGGGATGGAGCAGGAAGGAAGAGACTGGTGAGGATGAGCTGGGATTCAGGAAAAGAATGAATTGTGGGACTCTGAGTGCTTCCCCGGCTTTTCTTTTGGCCGCATGAGTCTTTCCCGCGTCCACATTGCCTCCTCCTCTCTGGTCAGTCATATTCAAAACCCACTGTATTCTGTTTTGTTTTGTTTTTTACCTTTTTGCTCGGGGCACTGTAATTTGTGTTGAGTTCTGCACCCTCGATCATTTTCAAAAAGTTGGCTGCTATGGTTACTCGGACATCTAATAAAAAAAAAAAAAGAAGAAGTCACAGAAATTATTAACAATAAAAAACAAACAGCCCTCAAGCCATTCCTTCAGAAATAATTCAAGCCTCTAAAGATGCGTTAACGCAGTGGTGACTCCTGCCAGGCCGCTGACCTGGAACCTCTTAGAACTTGCTACCTCTTTCCCGTTGCGGCTGGAGTGGAAAGTAGAATCGCAGATGGCACCAACCTGGCACTTTTTTGTGTGTTTTGTTTTGGGTTTTTTTTAGAAAGTTATTACCGTTAATGGATACAGCCACCACCTCTTCCTAATGTTTGTTCATTAAAGAATTGTGCTGAGTGGGTCCAGGACAAAAAAAAAAAAAAGACGCAGCTATGATCCTGAAACATAACTTAGCACTTAGCAGGAATGTCAAAAAGAAAAGACCTCTACATTAACAAAACTCCAGAAACTGTCTCTGGCTCGCCCATGTAGCCCTAGAAAGATCTAGGAAAATGTTAACCTCTTGACTAAGAAACTGTTTATCTTTTAATAGGAAAAAAAACCCCATATTTAAAGCCAGATCCCTGTCTAACTATAAAGCAAATTCCACAATTAAAGTAGACGTAGACATTGTAAACTGAAAAGTATCCTGAGAGACATTCTTCTTTCTCACGGGAGTTCATGTCTTAGACTTCTATAATCTCACAGTTCTTTCTCACTATTTTTAACCACAACAGAATTAGGTACATACAAAGCCTTGACGAAAGGGGGCAGAATGTCCTCGCTTAAACACAAAACTTCAATTAGGTATCATCACCATTTAACAAGAAACAAAAGAATCACTCTTACATTTCTGACGTTAGCAAGATTCTCAGGTTTCTGTGTTTTTCTTTTCAGAAAAACTTTGAGCTCTATATTCAGTAAGCCCGGGAGCAGACAAGTTTTCCAGCTAAACGTAGCTGAATAGCTTGTCACAGACATTCAGAGGGTCAAGTCTCCCATTGATTTTACCCACCTAAAGTTATCTGGGTACCCAAACCTGGATAACTTTTAGACCTAACCAGCTATATTTGTGTACAACCCGATAGGTTTTAAATTATCCGGGTATGTTTACCATATCACTTTCACCTTAACTGGATATATCCATAATATATCGGGCTTGGTAGTGTGTCCGTCAGTGCTCGCTCATGTTCTCCAGCCCGCTGATAGATGGCGCAGGCAGCTCCCTGGCCGCCTTGGAGGCTCAAACGCGCCGTACAGCGGCCATGTCACAACACCAGCTACAAGAGGTACTCCTGGGGGAATTCAGTGCTACTGCAGAATGCAGATTTTGCGCAGAATTCCTCCTTCCCGCAGGTTTCCTCCCTCACCTCGCCGATTTCCTCCCTTGCCGGAAGACTATTCAAAACCAGAAGGACATCGGCCATTGCGGGACAGGCAGAAAATAGCAGCGGAGACCCCGGCATACCGTGAATGGAGCGTGTCCCGCAGCACACGCTCCGTTCACGGCGAAGATGAAGGCCTGGTGCGCCATTCGCAGCGAAAAGGGAAGGCACCCATGTGCCGCGATCAGTGCGCCCGGGTCACACTCCGTTCACGGTATGCCGGGGTCTCCGCTGCTATTTTCTGCTCAAGGCGAAAATGGAAGGCCCCCATGTGCTGCGAACGGCGTGCTGAGCCTTCATCTTCGCCTCGAACGGCGCGGGTCCCGCGGCATGCCGGTGAGAGAGAATGTGTGTTGGGGAGGGGAGGGTGAGAGAGAGCAGGAGGGTGTGAGAGAGAGCATGGGGTGGGGATGCCGGTGAGAGAGAATGTGTGTGTGAGAGAGGGGGGGGTGACAGAGAGCATGGTTGGTAAGAGGGGTGGGGAGGGTGTGAGAGAGAGCATGGGAGGTAAGAGAGGGTGGGTGGGGGGATGCTTGAGTGTGGGTTTCAGAGAGAGGGAGCCTATATGAGGGGAGGGTGATGCCGGTGAGAGAGAATGTGTGTGAGAGAGGAGAGGGGGTGTGGGGGAGTGCGAGAGACAGCTTGGTAAATAAACTTTGCCAGCCCTGGCTTTAGCAAATGTGCCTCCACGTCCCTTGCCCTGGGTGAAAACAATTTAGTTTTTCCTTTTCAGCTAACACTTCCATACAAGAGCATATCTGCCAATAAAAAGGCTCGCCGCCCGGGTGTAGAACGGGTACCGTTGCTAGTTCAAAATATAACTGGTTAAAATAGCAAAAAAACAAATTAATAATTCTTCCGAGCCAGAATGCCTGATCTCCATTCTCCCACCCCTCTAAATTACTAAAAATGTTGTCGGGCATAGCACCTGATCTTCCTTCCCCAGGACCCCAAACAAGGACAAATCATTGAGGGCCATACCCACAAATTTGCCAAAACAAGCAAACTGGTGAACCCTCTCCAACTCCCTTTCCCCTACCAGGAGAGAGGACCAGCGATGGGAGAAGAGGAGGAGCAAAGGTGGGAGATCAGGAATCTGAGAAGGAGGGAGAAAGAGGGACATTCTAGGACTGAGGAAGGGGAAGAGGTTGTAGGAGGTATTGGGGTGGGTTCCAGGTGCTGGGGAGATGGAAGAGGTAGGAAGGATCAGAAGTTCCTAGATCTGGGGGATAGGATGTGAATTGCAATAGGGGGGCAAGGGAAGGGGGATGAGGAGGAGGCAGGTGCCCCTACCGGGCTCATATCCTGCTCTCCCTTGCATCCCCCTGACCTTTCACCAAATCTGGCATAGACGGATAGAACCATCCCAAAAACACTGCATCCCTCACCCATTCCCCTTACTCTCACACAGCGATACATGTCCCCAGGCTGATCCTCTTTCATCCCCCAGTGATCCCCCAATCAGTTCCTCTTAACCTCTCCAAAATGATCCTCTTTGCTCTGCTCCAGGCTCACCCCCTCACCTCCTGTTCCCTGCACGCTGCCTGGGAGGAGAGGGGCTGGAGCAGGAGGCGGAGGGCTGTTCTCTGCTGAGTGTGATTCAGCACAGCTGGAAAGCAGCAAATCTTCAGCCAGCCTGCTGCCCCCCAGAACTTTGTCTCCCTAGACGCAAGGCCTGGGGGTTATCAGTTCTTCTCCTACTCTCCTCTAGTATGGATGGAGTTCCCCAGGGCTCTGTTCTATCATCCGTCTTATTAAATATTTATTTGGCTTCCATTGTGCAGAAGTCTTAGGAATTATGGAATTCATCTCCACATTATTGCTGATGAAATCCAGTTGTTTCTGCGTGGCTCTTGCTTGAATGAGATGATCACATTATGAATGCCTGTCTACAGGCAGTCAGTTGTTGGTTAAGTATTGATAAATGTATTTTTTTTTTTATTATTTGATTTATATTTTCTCCCAAGATTCAGAAGCTGTTTGGGTCCAAAAAGCTCAAATTAGTACTCCTGATGTGAGCACAGTGCTGGATGGTATCCCTCTAAATAGTCCATCTCTGAAGAAGTTTGGAGTCTGGAGGCACTGACTGAAGAGCCCTTATCAATGGAGCCTCGGATCTTGGCTGTGGCAAGGGGTGCCCTTCTTTCAGTTGTTAAGGGATCTGGGGGCTTGCTCTGTTTTTGTGCAGAGACCCCCTTTGGGCTCTTCATCGGTTGGCCCTAGTCAAAAAACCTCAGGTAGAGAAGTTTCAGGAGTGGAGCTTGCCACGGCATCCCATATGAGGTGTCCGTAGTGGCAGGCTCCTGCCTGTTTGTGCAGGCTGTCGTTGATCAATTGGGCATTTTGGCTTAGCATCTGAAGGAGGAGGGGTTCTTTTTTGTTGTTTGCCTATCCCTGCTGGGCTAGGCCTCACCTCCCTGGCCGCACCAGATAGGAAAGCAGAAGATGCCTCTCTAGTCCACTCCCCCTAGCTGGTGGGATCGTCTCAGGGAATGTGCAATTTGTTTGAAGGATTTTGGACCATGGTTTGACGTTTCATTGCTCAGGGAGGAGGAATCCCCCTGCCCTGGGGAAGGATAAGAAAAGAAGAAAAGACCTGCGTTTTCCATCTCGTACCCAGCGGATGGATCGTGGTGACTGTATGAGGATTTTGGGGATGGGTTTTTTTGGGTGGTTTTAGTGCTGGGAGTCTGTTTTTTACCACCACCTTTCCTGTCCAGGAGTGGGGAAAAGAAGTTATCCCTGCTGAGCTGAATACTGGAGTTTTCACCCCTCCCCCCCCCCCCCCCCCCCCCAACTTTACCCACTGGAGAGGAGAACTAGGAGAAAGAGGATTTCATCTGGATCCCCCGGTGAAGCCTCTACCCCCAGGAAAAGAAAAGGAGATTGGGAGTCGAGATGTATTGGAGAGCATCCGGACCTCAGGTACTTTCTGGAAAGGGAATTCTGCCCCCGCATCTAGGAGACCCCGCCAACCTGGGATTCTTACTTTTCAGTGCCTGGAGGGTGAGATATCGGGGGACTCCAAGTACTGATTAACTAAAGAAAAGATTTGAAAATCTGGATCTGGATATGGATGTAACAAGAATAAATGTGTATCAGTGGCGTGAGGTCAGAGCCTTCAAGGGATTAAGTGGATTCCCAGCCCTGATCGGTATATATATTTTTTTTTTTTTTTTTTCTTCTTCATCTGCAGTTGCTTTCATGGGTAGAGTTTGGGAGAACATTGTTTGGCCCCTCCCCTCCCCCCCCCCAAAAAAAAATAACAAAAGAGGCCCAGCAGAATAAGGGAGAACCCTTGAGTGTTTATATGTGGGAGGGGGCATGTATGTGAGAGCCAGAGAAATGATTTTGTGTGTGAGAGAGCTTTTGTGTGTGTGTGTGTGTGTGTGTGTGAGAAAGAAAGGATGTGGCTTGTGTGGGTCCCCTTGTCAGGGTTGCGCCTGTGGCCCTGCAATATCTAGGCCGTGAACCTGCCAAGAGGCTGCAAAGGCTGTTGTTTTTGACCTGAATTCTAATATATTTGTCCTGTTTCCTGGGAGAGTCAGCCAAGCCCCTGCAGTCCTCGGATTAGATCAGCTCTGGGTGTGCCCTTTATTCCCAGCAGTATACAAGGCATGCTCAGAAGGCATATGGTGCTGGTTTAATAGCCATCTTGGCATCTGCCCTGCAGAAGCACTTCCCTTTTGTTTCCTGGTATCCAAGCCTTGTTCTAGTGCATTCATTTATTTATTTATTTATGACACGCTTTGTATTCTGCACATCCATATTGTTCGGTGCGGATCACATCCAAAATACATAAAATATTGCAATTACAGATTAAAACAAACTAAAAATATACACTATAAACATATAACATAATTTAAAAGCACATAACCAGCATATTTTAAAATCGCACTCTAACTTTACGTGGCCTACCTGCAAATGCTGTTTCAAATAAAACTGCTTTAACTTGTTTGCAAAATACTAAATAGTCTTGTATCTGCCATATTTCTAATGCAAAAGCATTCCAAAACATAGGCCCCATAATAGAAAAAGCTCTAGTTTCAGTCGACTGAAGACAATATTCATGAATCGATGGTACATGTAAAAACATTTACGTGGTTGAGCACAATGAACGAATTTTTACATACCAGTGTGGTTTCCCTTTAATGAATGTGACTGTACGAATGTGATCTATTTAAACTGTATGTGTTGCTGGATAGGCAACCAGTGAAGTGATTTCATGAGAGGCAACAAACTTTCCTTCCAAGGTAGATCAAATATGATCCTAAGTGCAGCGTTTTGAACCAACTTTATTTCACTAAACAAGCAGGAAGACCTACATAAAGAGCATTACAGTAGTCTAACTGACTTAACACTACAACCTGCACCACAAGCATAAAATCTTCTACAGACAACAATTTTCTAAACTTCCTGATTGTCCTTAAGTTATGAAAAACAAGCCTAGCTACTTCGGTAACTTGTTCTTTTAGGGCTAGATTCATCATTCTTCACAGAATGATGAATCCAGCGAAAAAGGGGGCGGGGAAAAAGGGGGAGGGGGCGGGCCTGCGAAAGGCCACAGCCTTTTGCACAAAAAGCACCTCCGACTCCTCCCCTCCAGCTTATTTGCATCCTATCGCACGCGAAAAGGCTCTTTTCGCGTGCGATAGGGGTTTATCGCGTGCGTTATGACCTTATCGCCCTAACGCACGCGATAAACGTTTAGAAAATAACCCCCTTAGTTTGGTGTCTATGGTCACCCCTAGATAATATGCTCTCTCTTTAATTGGTACATCATAACCATCACCTATAACATTGACAGGCATATGAAATGGAATCTTACCAATCCAAAGTACAGAAGTATTTTCGTTATTAAGAAATTACCCATTCATATTTAACCAGTTCTGAATTTATATAAAATAAAGGTTAACTCTGTCCAAGGGTACCTGCCAGGTACTTGAAACCTGGATTGGCCACTGTTGGAAACAGGGAGCTGGGTTTGATGGATCCTTGGTCTGATCCAGTATGGCAACTTCTTATGTTCTTAAGGGCACCTCTCCTAGGATCTCACTTGCTATAAAAAATTGCACGTCGTCTGCATAGATCTTATACATAACTCCCAAGTCAGCTAGCAATTTGCCCAAAGGACTAATATACACATTAAAGAGGGCAGCAGATAACGAAGATCCTTGAGGAACCCCTTATCACAAGTATACGGTACCAGTTTGAGCAATTACCCTCGCAGCATACCCTCTGCATCCTATTCATCAACAGGACTCAAACCATTTATGCACAATGCCACTTAGGCCAACACAACTAAGCCTCTGCAATAGTTTACTGTAGTATATCATATCAAATTCAGTTGCTAAATCAAAATGCTCTATATGAGAGATGGTTTTTTTTTTACAAAACACAATGCACTTTAACAAAGATAACAACAAGGTTTCAGTGCCATGATTTTTACAAAACCAAACTGTTCTCTGTCATAAATATTTTCAGCCAGATGATCATTGAATTGCTGCACTATCCACATCTCTAAGATTTTACTTAATTTAAAAACATTTGAAATGGGGCAGTAGTTGTTCAGTTCTTCAGGGGGAGATTTTTAAATCTTTCTTAATGAGACACAGTATTGCTAGCTTCATGGATTGCCATACAATGCCTCTCATTAAAGATAAATTAAGAATGTCAACTAAATTATTTTCAAATGCTGCAGTCTTGCTCTTTATTAGGAAAAACAGACAGGGATCTAAAGAGCATCCCTTCAGATGAATCTGATATACAGTATCATGTAACCCTGTCCATGTATCATAGAACCAACTTCTGTACCTTGTTTTAAAAAATATTTTCCAAATCATTGCTCTCAAGACCCTGATAGCTAGTATTTTCCGGCTGTTTCATTATACCTTTTATGAGAGAGAATAATTTTAGCAGCTGATTAAGAGAATTCTTAATCATCGTAGAATAAAACGTTTTGGCATCACCCACAGAAATCCTATAATTTGCCAAAATTGACTCATAGAGAACTTTATCACCTGGTAATTTACATTTTCTCCATTTTCTCTCTAACCTATGGAATTGTTTTCTACATTCAATAAGATCCTTATTAAGCCAAGGGGCTTAATGGAATCTAATCTTTCTTTTCACTATTTTATCAGGCATGGCCTCATTATAAACCTTATTAAGTGTCGTATTCCACCACTAAAAACAACTCACAATCTAACTCCTCTTTAATTGCCTTACAAGTGTATCCATTTATTATTATAAAAAGTCTCCATCCATTGAGCAACAAATTTTAGTAAGTGTTGCACTGGGAGTGGACCCTTGGCCCAGTGAAGGATTGGTACGGCCCTCCGGTCGGACCCAGAGAGCGCCTGCCACCAGGAGGTGGAGCACAGGAGAAGACAGATGCTAGCTGGAGCTTCACCAATAGCAACCCAGGGTTCCCTCAGGTTGAGCCCTTGGTTACCTGGGCTGCCTGGTCTTAGGTGGGCCTCGCAGGATGACCTCGAGAGGAAGCACAGGGGCGTGCCCACCACGAACAAGGGTGCGCGGTCGAGGTTCAGAGTAGAATGTCCAGAGCTCACAGGAGGCCAGAACAGGGAGTCCGTGTGTATAGCGAGAATCAAGGCCAGAGTATCAGTCCAGAATTGTCAGCCGACACAGGGGTCAGTACCTTGTAGTCAATCCGGAAGTAGTCAGGTCAGGCAGAGGTCAAGTTCCAGGCAGCGGTCAAGAGTAGTCGGTAATCAGGCAGCGGTTGGTTCCAGGCAGCGATCAAGAGTAGTCAGTAGTCAGGCAGAGGTCGGTTCCAGGCAGCGCTCAAGAGTAGTTGGAAAACAGGCAGAGGTCAGATCCACGCAGCAATCAAGAATAGTCAGGAACAAGCAAAGGTCAGTATTGTGAGATCAGTCCGGAGGGTACTACCAAGGATGGAGAGACGAAGGAACAGGAGACGCTGGAACAGGAGACACAGGAGACGCTGGAGCAGGAGGTGCTGGAACAGGAGACACAGGAGACGCTGGAACGGAGACGCTGGAACAGGAGATGCTGGAACAGGAGACACTGGAAGGCAAACTAGACACAACAGAATGTACGACCCGATTGCCAAGGCACTGTTCAGGGGAACGGGCCTTGCTTTATATACCTGGGTAGCGTGATGTCATCAGTTCGGGTTTACCGTGCTTGGCCCTTTAAGTAGGGCGACGTCGGCCGCGCGCGTGCCAAGGGGCGGGGCCGAGGAGCAGAAAGTCGTGGAGTCCCTACAGGAGCTCCGCTGTGAGGCCGGCATCGGAGACGGTGAGCGGGGGAGCCAGGGACACCGAGAACAAGCTGTGGCGGCAGAGGAGGTAAGCCCGGAGCTTGTGGAAGGATGGGAGAGGTGAGCAGCAGTGGCGTAGCAAGGGGTGGGCGGCGGCCCCGGGCGCCGGGTCTAAGGGGGCGCCAAAAAGCTATTTAAATAAAAAAAGAAATTAGTATTTTAAGCCCAGATGTAAGTGTTGTTGAATACTGGCAGATCGTCTTTTTTTTTTGTTTGTTTTGTTATGAGAGATTTATAGTAATGGTCAGGGGCGGATTGACCTATCAGGGGATCGGGCATCCCCTGGTGGGCCGGTCTACCTGGTCACGTGGTCTCGACCGTGTGGCTCTTCTTCAGCCCAGCCTCAACGCCTTCACCAAGCCGGCAGGGGCCGAAGAAATACAAATCGAGGCCGGCGGGGGCCAAAGAAAAGAAGATCAGCCAGGTGAACCAGCGGCGCGCGGGCCGAAGAAATGAAGATGGGAACCTCCCAGCCAGCCCCCGCTGGAGAAATTAAAATCGAGGCCGGTGGCGGCCGAAGAAAAGAAGATGGGCGCCTCCCAGCCAGCCTCAAGTGGGGGCTGGCTGGGAGGCGCCCATCTTCTTTTCTTCGGCCTCCGCCAGCTTTGATTTTAATTTCTTCAGCCTCCACCGGAGACAGCCGGCCCCCGAAGGCCGGCGGGGGCCAAATATATTAAAATCGAAGCCGGCGGCGGTGGAGGCCGAAGCAAAGAAGATGGGCGCCTCCCAGCCAGCCTCAAGCGGGGGCCGACTGGGCGGCGCCCATCTTCTTTGCTTCGGCCCCCGCCGGCCTCGATTTTAATGTCTTCGGCCCCCGCCGGAGACCAAGAGGGCCGAAGACATTAAAATCGAGGCCGGCGGGGGCCGAAGAAGTGAACACCGGTCTGCTAACCTGCCGCTGGAGACCAGCTGTTCAATCTTGGATCGGAAGGGTGCTTCTGTGTGTATGTGAGAAAGGAGCGGTGTGTGTGTATGAGAAAGGAATGGTGCTTCTGTATGTGTATATACGGTATGTATGTGAGAGAGGAATCTGCCAGTTTAAAAAAAAATGTGTGCTGGTAGTGCAACTTTTGAAAAGTTGGATGAAAGATTAAATTACTGAATTTTAAGCATCCCTCTTCTGGAAAATAAAATTTAGCAAAGTGGGTAGAGACAAATTCTAAAGCAAAAAAAATTAAACTATTTAAAATGTTCATCTCAGCAAAATCACAAATTTAAGATACTGATGCCAGGTTTTGTTTTTTTTAGCATAATTTAAGCATGAAGACTAGAATAGTTCCAATCTGAAATGGTTTTGCTATTTTTTTTAAGCCTTTAGAAAATGTATATTTTTAAATGACTAAGACTGGAATCTTGATGGAGGGAGGGGGCGCCGAAGAAGTCTCTTGCCCCGGGCGCCAAATTGTCTAGCTACGCCACTGGTGAGCAGGACCGGCAGCGGAGCGGCTGCGGCCAGAAAGTGCAACAGTAAGTGATAATCAGACCATGGAATACCTAAATTAAGAATATCAGGAATAACACAAACTTCCTTAACCTTATCTGAAAACATAGTTAAATCTAACAATAATGTAACCCCAATTCAGGGTGATGACTGAATTCTATTGTGGCCATAAAATAATTTATATACTGTATTTTGGGGCTAAATGCAACTGTCACGTGTTGCAATGCGGCTGTGGCAGGAGCCACAAGCCGCCTCTTACCTTCCGCGGCCGGTCGCCGCCAACGCTGGGCCTTTATCGCGGCAGGAGCCACAGCCTCTGCTGCCTCTTCACGGCCTGGAGGCAGTCCACCAGGCTTCTCTTCCTCGTGGCAGGAGCCGCCGATGTAGTCCTCACTCTGCGGCCCGGGAGGGCCTCGTCTCCGACCTTTACTATGGCTGGGGCCGCCCCCAGCTTCTGCTTCAGTGGCAGCACGCTGCCACTTCAGCCTCAGGGTCTGCTTGCGGCCCTGTTCTCCTCCTGCATGACAGCGGCAGGGACGCCGCTGTCCAAGGTCCTGCTTCCTGCTCCAGCTCCTCCTAAGAAGCGAGGCCGCACTTCTCTCCCCTTCTTAAAGGGACAGTGAAGGTGCAGTCCTTTGGGCTCCTCCTATAAGCTCCTCGCAGGGAGTTGCCTCCTCAGCCCTACAAAAGGGCTCTGAGCTCATTCAGCCTTGGCCTTGGCATCGGGTCACTCCTGCCTGATAGCTGCTTGCCCCGGATCGTCTCCTCTGCTGACCAGCCCAGGAGAATCCCATTCCGTCTCTGCTTCCCAGGTGGTGGGGGCACCGGTCCAGCAGGACCTTCATCGAGCAGTACTCGGCTCAATACCTCGGTGCTGTCTCTCGTTCCAATGTCTCCTGTTCCAGTGTCTCTCCGTTCCCTGGTAGTACCCTCTGGATGGATCTCACGGTATACTGACCACTGCCTGTCCATTGACCATGTCTGGCCTCTGCCTAGAACCGACCTCTGCCTGTCCATTTGACAACGCCTGATTGCTGCCTGGAATTTGACCTTTGTCTGACCTGACTTTGCCCGGACTGACTACAGTCCCTGCTTCGGTTAACTATTCTGGACTGATACTCTGGCCTCGACCCTCGCTATTCACTTGGACTCTCTAGTCTGGCTCTCCGTGACCTCAGGGCCTTCCTGTCTGGACTTTGACCGCGCACCCTTGCTGTGGTGGGCACTCCTCCACACTCCTCTCCAGGAGACCCTGCGAGGCCCACCTAAGACCAGGCGGCCCAGCTAACCAAGGGCTCAACCCGCGGGAACCCCGGGTTGCTATTGGCGAAGCTCCAGTTAGCCTCGGTCTCCTCCTGTGCTCCGCCTCCTGGTGGCAGGTGCTCTCTGGTTCCGTCCAGAGGGCTGTACCAACCCTTCACCAGGCCAAGGGTCCACTTCCAGGGCAACATCACGTTCACCAATCTTCTTGTCTCTAGGGGTGGGTTCTTTTCTTTTGAGAGTAAGGATGACCTTCAAGACCTAGGCGGGTAAATGGAATCCCCTTCCCTCTGTGTGTTACTGTGCTTTCTCTCTCTGATGGTGCTGCAGGTACAAGACAGGACACAGATATAGGTGTTCCAAAATCGAAATTTACTGTGATTTTTAAATAAAGTCCAATTACTCTGAATAAAGCTGTTCCAAATTGCATCTGTGCTCAGTACTGGTTTCTTTACAATCTGGACTCCTCTTTTTTCTCTGTGTGTGTGTACCCCTGGTACAGGCTCCTGGGATAAGGTTTACCCTTCCTGGTTCTAGTTGGGCAGGGAAATCCTAGGTGTAGGAGGGATCCCCTTATTCCTAAAAAAGCATACCTGAGTTCCACAAGAGTCCAGTTTTTCGAAATCCCAGCTTGTATCCTGTGTCCCCAAAGGGTAGAGCTCCAGTGGTGGGTCTCCAAGATATTTTCTCTTCTCTCTTTCACTCCAAACTCCTCCTAATGGAGCTGTCTTGGAGAAAGGTCTGAAGCTGGAAGAAGCAGAGCTGTAGAAAACCAGCTTCAGTATGAGGAAGGGTGATAGAAGACTTCCTCACAAATCAAAAGACAAAAAAAGAAACACTTCTAAAGTCCAAAATCTTCCACATTGAGCCTTCCCTGACATTGAAAGGGGTATAACAGAGTATATTTCCCTTGGCCACTGGAGTCGGGGATGTCCTTACTCTAGTAGGGGCCAGGTTTTCATCTCAGTAAAAAAAATCCTCAAAAGTCTCTTTTCCACAAAAACTGGAGGCAGATCCTAACAGACCAGGGATGCACTGGAAGGAATCTTTCTCTCCAAAATACTAAGTCAGGCCAGGAGGCCCTAAATCAAAGCAGAGGTAACAAAAACAGCTCACCTCCAAAATCCAAATCAAACTGACCACACTCTCCTCTATCCTAGCCCCTGCCGCTTGTGAATTAGGAGCACACCACCTCAGCAATCATCCGGAGGAGGTACTGTTGGGAATGATATGCCCCTCTACAACTGGCTAACCCAAGGGCAGGGAGCTAAGGCCATCTAGTGGAGACCCAGGAGTCTCTACACTAGTCAAGTATTCAAGCCTTGCCTTATCTAAGTATCTAAGCCTTGTTCTAAGTATCCTGTTCCAAGATTCCTGCACTTGTATTTATGTTCAGAACTCCTGCACATAAACTTTCCTGCTTCACTGTTCAATCTCCAATGTCCTGCTTGTGTCCAGTTCCAGTGTTCCTGTTTTGTGTGCCTCTCCTGGCTTCTCCGGCTGCTGAACTCTGCCACCTTATCTCCACTTGCTTCTTCAGGTATGCACCTTTCCTACGGAGCAGCCCTGCCTGTCAAGCCCAGAAGCCCGTGACACCCCTCTGTAATCCACGACAATCTCAGGGTGGATGAAAATCAAAAAATCCCAGAAATGGAGAGTTGGAAATGTTTAAATCCTTATTAGTTTCATTATTGGATGTTATTAGATGTGTCTGTGTTTTGAAATATTATATTGGTGTTTTGGGAAATTTATAAACATTTTTATGAGGCTTTAATTATTGAATGTTTTGTTTTTCAATTGTTTTGAATGTTTATTCTTTTTATTAGTATGGTTTTACTTTTATGATTTGATGTTTTATATTTCTTGATTTTGTTTATTGGTCCCTCATTCTGTCTTTTGTAAGGCTCTGTATGTGTGACCAAGGTGAGGTTTCTGCTAGTGTATAGTTTCTGTGTAGGGGTCTATAGTAGGCCATCTTGTTCTGTTTTCAATAGGAGGTTCATTGGTCTTTTAGGGCCTGATGTTATATTTGCAGTGCTGACCTTTCCTGAGTAGGGTTTTTTCTGTCTGAGTCCTGAGAGTTAATGTTCTTTTCATATGGCAGATTTGTCTCTTCGGGTAAACTGTATTCTTGGCAGACTATGATAGCTTTAATTGGATCTATGTAAATATTATCCAAATATACTGTACGTGAGCTTGTGGGATGACCGAGCAACTTTCTTGGCTAGAGGCAGAAACCACGCTGACTCCAACCTTTTCTTAACAGATTATAGCTTTATTCACACTTCTCAGCATATAATCAAAGTAGAGTGCCTACCTTTTAGTAGCAACACTCACAGGTTTAGTCATCTTTAGAAATGTATATAGGTGCTGCCTTCTCCTAAAGACACTGCTTACGTCCAGCAGGATTACTTACAGTTTTAGTTAGGTCAGAAATGTATTTAGGAGCTGCCTTCTCCTAGAGACGTGGGGCCTCCTGATCCTAGCTGGGCTCTGAATCTTATGGACCCCAGCAGAGTCCTGCCCACATAACTCTCTCCTCTGTGGAGATTTAAAATGGACCAGGAATCTAGCCTGAGCCTGCACAGGTTAAGGAAGGGTAGTAAGGCCACTGATTCACAGAGCTATTGAAACAATATAGGACCCTATATGTTTCTGATCTGACATCCAAAGAATGGACCTATGTAGAATATTTTTAAGTACATGTATATTTTATTTTACAGGTAATTTTATGAAGCCTGGTTTGTTCTGTTATCCTAATAGGAAGTGTATTGATGTTTTAGGGTTTGCAGTGTTGCCTTTTCATAGGTAGGGTTGCTACTGTTTGAGTGCTTGAAGTTAGCGCTATTTTGGTATAGGAAGTTTACTATATTGTAATTGCTGTTCATAGCTTTCTGAGGGCCAAGCCTACACCCAGTGCATGTTATAATAGGCCTAATGCCATATAGGTTCCAATTAAGCTCATTTAACTGTTCGTTGTAAATATTTAAAATGCTATTAACCTTTTCTTTTTCCTTCCTCTCCCAGTTTAAGCATCCCTGTTTTTTGTAACTGCTTTCTGCCGCACTACAGTTCCAGTTTGTTTTTTCTTTCTATGCACCACTGTTTTAATGTAAACCAGCATGATGTGATTTTATCATGAATGCCGGTATATAAAAACCGTAAATAAATAAATAAATAAATAAATAAATAAATAAATAAATTGTCTTTTGTGTCTTAGGGAGAGGAGGTTGAGGGAGTGAGGGAGTGAGACTGATGGAAACTTGAGCGTGTGTGTGGAGAGGGTATGGGAGGACAGAGGGAGGAGAGAGGGAGGAGGGACTGACAGGCTGACACTGCTGGTGACTTGGAGGAGGTGGGAAGGGAGTGGAGAGGCAGCTGAGGGAGTGAGACTGAATCCTCTGCTATAGATGTCACCTCACCCTACTGATGTGTATGATGCTAGTTAATTACAGCAGAAGATCTACAGCAATAAGGCTGAATTTTGAAACACTCATCTAGAGTATTCAGCCTGTTTATTTGGTACATACACTCATCTAGTTTGCTTCCACTGAGATCACATCCTCTGCACCATGGAATCTAGAGGTTTACCCTCTCCCCTTTTTCAGAGAATCCACGCTCTGGGGCTGTTGGAAGTTTGCAAGGACTTAGCCACAGAGCTGAGTGTGATATCTGCCTTTTTTCAGAAAAAAACCAAGAAGGTATGTATTAAAAGGCATGAGACACAACTCAGCACAAGCAGAAAATGAGCTTGTCTAGCAGGATGAAGGCTTCTTGGATTCCTCAGGTTTTTTGTTTATGATAAGAGTTTACACAAATGAAGAATGATTTTTAGATTGTCATTTTTCCTACTGCACTGGACTTTCTGTATCTGCAGCGCTGCACTTTGAGGGGTTTTATCCAGCTATTGCTGTGTTGCCAGAAGGCAGAGTATTGAGTGTGTAGGAAACCACATAAGTCCACACATTGGACACCTAATTTGAAACTACTTGCAGTCATGGCCGGTGCATCGCAATAGATGAACTAGGAGGTCACCTAGGGCGCCAGCCATTAGGGGACGCACGGCAATGAGCAGCCACATGGGGCTGCGAGCCGAGCCCATCCCATTTGCGACCAAGAGAAGTAGAGACTCGGCAGTGTGTGGTGCAGGCTCAGTTTTTTTGTTGCAGGCTTTAGACTGTTTGCTGTGTTTTGTGCTCCCTGGTGCAGAAACTCAAAGAGACACATTTTCCTAGGGAAGGAGTACAAATTATACTCTGCTCCAAGACTTAAGGTCTAGCTTCTCTGGGAAGAGCCATGTGAGGCAGTGCCCCTATGTTCCCCCTGAAACCAGTGCAGGGTCAGGCTAGATGCCTGGTCCCCTTTAATTACCCTTGTAAGAGAGAGCTCTGTGGGCAGGGCCCAACAGGGGAGGAATAAGAGCTGGGACCCAGATGGGTTAATCAGACCAGGCCCAGGTCTCCAGGAGTAAGGTATCTCCTGTAGAATATTGCTGTCCAAATACTGAGCTGTAATGAAGCTGTATGAGGACTGAGGGAAGCGGTACTAACTGTGAGTAATTGAAGTACACGGTTCTGAAGGTAAAGTCAGTCTACTAGTATGTATGTGTTAAAAGTGGTAAATAAAGATAAAGGGGTAGATTTTCAAAGGGGTACGAGCGTATCTTACGCGCGTACCCCCCGAAAACCTACCCCAAACCCCCCCTGTGCGCGCCGAGCCTATTTTGCATAGGCTCGGCGGCGCGCGCAAGCCCCAGGACGCGCGTAAGTCCCGGGATTTGTATGGAGGGGCGTGTCGGGGGCGTGCCGGGAGTGACGCGGCGTTTCGGGGGCATGTCGCGAGTGATGCGACGTTTCGGGGGCGCCGCCGCGGGCGTGGTTTTGGCCCAGGGGCCGTTCCGAGGGCGTGGCCACGGCCTCTGGACCAGCCCCCGGACCGGAACATGGAGTGTGGCAGCCGGCCCGGCGCACGCAAAGTTACGCCTGCTTCCAGCAGGCGTAACTTTGCCAACAAAGGTAGGGGGGGGTTTTAGATAGGGCCGGGGGGGGTGGGTTAAGTAGGGGAAGGGAAGGGAAGGTGTGGGGGGGGTGGAAGGAAAGTTCCCTCCGAGGCCGCTCCGATTTCGGAGCGGCCTTGGAGGGAACGGAGGCAGGCTGCGCGGCTCAGCGCGTGCAGGCTGCCAATTTTGGGCAGTCTGGCGCGCGCCGACCCCGGATTTTAATGGATACGCGCGGATACACGCGTATCTATTAAAATCCCACGTACTCTTGTTCGCGCCTGGTGTGCGAACAAAAGTACGCATTTGCGCAGATTTATAAAATCTGCCCCAAAGTGTTTTAAGAAAGGCTGGAGTCAGTCCAGGTTTGTGCTTAATAAATTTGATATTATTGGAACGATCAATCCAGATTGTGCACTGAATCCATTTCCCAGGGTTTGGGTTCATCTGAAGCAGGGACGGTGGGACCATTAGGCGGACTAGGCAGCCACTATAATTGGACATGAGGGCGCCATTTTTTAAAGCAGCAAATGTGGATGGAGAGGCATGGAGCTGAGAAAAGTCATGTTAAATGATCTGCGGGGTTCAGGCTGGTGCGGGGGAGAGAGAGAGAGAGAGAGAGATCACGTGATGCCATTATATCATTGCCACCTAAGGTGGCTGCAGACCTTTGAACCGACACTGATTTGAAGTGGAAAATGCTTATGAGTTGTGGTAGATCTAAAGAGGCAGCAATATCCAGTAAAGGGAAGTCTGTGCAATCCACAGAGTGGAAATGGTTTTCCCTATCCAGAAAGAAGAATTACACCGATATTTCTGAGCTAGGTCACTACTCCATCTTCTCAACCACTGATTTTTAACCCACAAATCAGTGCAAGGAAAGAAACCTCTCAGCACCTGGTTTTCATTTTATGTAACCCTGGCAAGCATTATATAAAGTTGGTACCTAGCCAATATGGGGCTCAGAGGTGGATTTTTATGCAGCAATAAAACTATACAGCTGATGATATACAATTCTTTATACCTCATAGCCTTGATGGCAGTTTTCTGGAAATATACTTTCAAAAATGTATGTGTAAAGTAAGGGTTTCTGGAAATATACTTTCAAAAATGTATGTGTAAAGTAAGGGTTTTCACACATATCCAGCATAGCTCCCTGCTTCAACAGCAGGGGAGAAGAAAAACAACCAATAAGGGCTGAATAACACAGTCTGGGTAAAACAAATAAGCATGGGTGTAGCTTGCTTATTGCGGCGGTTACTTCCCCTACTACCCATAACTAATCAAGCTTGATATTTCACTTGGTTGCAGCTCCATCGCTGCTCTCTACATTAATGGTGGGGGTGGAAGGGAAATAGAACCAAAGAGCTAAGAGAAACAGATAAGTATGAGAAAAAAATGTGAAGCTTGCTGGGCAGACTGGATGGGCCGTTTGGTCTTCTTCTGCCGTCATTTCTATGTTTCTATGTTTCTATGATTACATAGTAAGGGGCTTGACTTGAATTTATTAAAGACCACGTTACTATGGGTTGGAAAGAAATCTATCCCCCCCACCCCCCGCCCACCTCATTTTACTGTTATATTGATTGATGGGGTACATCGAACATCTGTTTTGAATCACAAAATCTAGGTGTAATTCTATATTAAAAATTGATGTTCATTTCCCATTTTAAGACATAATTAGGCAGCATTTTCTGAACTGAAGATGATACGAATATCAAAGACTTTACCTGGTGATCTTTTTAGATCAATATTGCAGACTTTGTGTTGCATTTGGCAGTCTGCGGAGCGGGGGGGAGGGGCCAACAAACCGTCGGACTTACCCCTCAGCTCGGGCCTCCATTGTTATCTCATGGCGTTGGAAGTAGCGGAATAAAAAAAACTCTAAATACATTTATTCATCCATTAACAGCTTTTCTGGAAATTTCTGATATTTTTTGGAAATGTGCCTAAATGTTTGCACACTGAGAAATGTTTCCTCATTGACTTCTATGGAGCAAGTTGGCCACCTAGAGTTGGAATTCACCATGGAATGCAAAACAACTATTGTGCATGTGCCTTTGTGTGTGGGTATACAGTGTATACCCACACACACACCTCCTAGAGACTGCTCCAATCCTCACGGTGATCCCTGAAGGACCTTGCCTGTTCCCAGAGATGCAGTAGTGCAAATAACCTTTCTACAGCCTCTGAGGGTGACCCTGAAGTAAAGGTCCAATCCAAAAATAGCAAAAAGAATAATGAAAACTCCAAGTGATGTAAGTTCCTTCTCTTTTCCCAGCCTCTGAGCCAGTGTGCAGAATTCTTTCCCAATGGGGGGAGAAGGGAAAAAAACCAAAAACTCTTCTCCAAGGGCAGGGAGATGGTGGTAGGTAAAATCTCCCTCCTTCTCATAGGCAAAATCCAAAAAAAAAAATGTTCTCCAAAATCAGTTCTTACTGGTGGGACACTGCTAAGCCCATTTTTATTGGGCATAGGGACAAGCAGTAGCCAGGCAGCTGGAACTCTGCTTACCTAGGCACAGAGCCACAGCCCACTCCCCTAAGGCAGGAGGTAAAAGTCCTATCAGAATGGGAGCAGGTCAAACACAAACCCACTCTCTCTCTTCAAAACATAAAAATTCATTCTTCAAACTCTTCCGGCCCAAGTCACGATCTCTCAGAACTGAGAGGGCACTGCTAGGGCCAAAACCTCACAGAAACCCTAAAGTACTAGGCAGCAGGCCTACTTGGGTTCTCCAGCAGCCACTCTCCTTCCTTTCTCAAAGAAGACTACAGCCAGCCACACTGCTCATGCTCAGACTCCAGGTTACATAGCCTGGGCTGGACCTTAGGGATGGTCTCCAAAAGATGATAGAAAGTTCCTTAGTGTAAAACCAAAGAAAAGGTGGGGTTAGGGATGGAAATGAATTGTCCATCGCACCTAACATAACTCAAAACATGAAATTACAAACCTGCCGCGAGTAATCTATAACCTATTATTTAAACCAGCGACAATACCTGAAGACTGAAGGGTGGCCAATGTGATGCCAAATTTTAAAAAGGGCCTCAGGGGTGATCCAAGAAACTACCGACTGGTGAGCCTGATGCCAATGCTGAATTTCCCATTCCTGCAGAGCCCTGGTCCACTCAAAAGCCCTGGGAACAAAAACAAAAAAAGCCACCAACCAGGAGAGTCCACCAGACAAAATAAGAAAAATAAAAGTCCACACCAGAGGTATATTCCAAACAGAAGAAAGCTTACTGTATAAAAATTGGGCAAGTTCAAGCAATTCAAAAATCCACAGTCCAACAAAAATAGAGAAAATTGTGGAATCAGTCCAAACCAATGCAGAAAGGCAGGCACAACATAGGGTTAGTTCACTTGTACAGGCCTTGTTCTTATGCTGCTTAAGTCTCCTCAGCTCTAAACACCTCACACTTCCTTGCAATGAGTTGTCACTTTGAGCCCAGAGATAAAGTATAAATTCCTCCCAGGGCCGGTGCTAGCACTTTTGCTGCCCTGTGCGAGCAGTTTCTTTCTGAATTTTTGTTGTTTTCCAAATAACCGACACACAATAGAAACTGTCAGTCTCACGCTCTGTCCCATACTTCCTTTCCCCGCCTTAAAAAGTCCTGCCTCCTCCAGCAGTCCAAATTTTCAAAATTGACACACACCCTGAACATATCTTACCATATTCACAGGTCCAAAATTCCCAGGTGCTTTTGCCCCATCTACCAGTATGTAAAAATGGCACAGGTTGGGCTCTGTAGCAAGCACCATTTATACAGAAAAACATGCACCGTTGTTGTGCCACCCAGAAAACCCTACAAAAAAAAAGATGCTTGGAACACATAAGGATTAGACCTTTTGTAACGTGTGTTAGATGTGAGTTTGGCCATCAGAAAGCCTTGAGTAAACTAAGTGACAATAATGATATAGTAAACACTCCATACCAAAAAGGAACTGTCAACATTCAAACTGGAACAGCCCTATATATGAAAAGGCAACACTGCAAATATTACATCAAGCCCTAAAATACCAAAACTCCTCCTATTAGGAAAGCAGAACAAACCAGTCTGCTATAAATCTCTACATAGAAACTACATGCTAGCTGAATACCCCACTTCGGTCACACATGCAGAACACAGACAGACCCTAACCAAATACAGAATAGACACATGTTGATAGAAACCAAACTGGAAACTGCAACAAGTCAGACTCTGTATGCAAATGCAGCAATGAAAAAGATAAACATCACTATTCCTTGTAAATTAAACACTAAAATCAAGAAATATAATCAATCAAAATAAACCATACTAATAAAAAGAATATTGCCAAAGAGCTGATGAACAGAATAACATTCAATAATTAAGGACACATATAAAAAAATTAAAACATTTTTCCAAACAGCAATAAAATATTTCAAAAGAGCAGACACAAACACCAAATAATTAAAACTAATAAGGATGGAAAAATCCCCCAGATCCCCATATCTCAAAACCTTTTATTTCAGTCACCCTGAGCTTGTTGTAGATCAGTGGAGGTGGCGCAAACTTTCTTCATACACACCCCTCAGGCTGGCAGGCTGCCATTCACTTACTCACATTCACACACACACATCAAGTTGGCAGGCAGTTAATCACTCACTCACTCACTCACATAAACATACACACACACACACACACATACACCAGGTTGGCAGGCTGCTATTCACACACACACACACAACCAGGCTGGCAGGTTGCTATTCACTCACACATACACATACATAGACACTTGGATGACAGGCTGCTATTCACATACACACAACAGGCTGGCAGGCTGCTATTCACACACAACCCAGGCGACAGGCTGTCATTCTCTCACACACATACACACTCTCCAGATTAGTAGGCTGCCATTCTCACACACACCAGGCTAGCAAGCTTCCATTCACTCACACACACATACACCAAGCTGGCAGGCTATTTGTTCACTTACTCATACACAAACACACATACACATACACACAAGCCGGGCTGGCAGGCTACTATTCACATTCACACACACGCAGGCTGCCATTCTCATGCTCACCCCACCCAGTCTGGCAGATTGCCATTCTTACTCACACCAGGCTGTCAGGCTGCTATTCTCACACATACACACACACACACACACACACACACACACATCAGGTTGCCATTCTCTCATACCCACACACACACACCAGGCTGGCAGGCTGCCATTCTCACTAACAAATGTATTATCAATAAATAAATATTTTTATAAATAAATACATTAGGGGAGAATTATATTATCTGATTAACCTGGAAGGATAGGGAGCCATGGAGCAAATATTTGAATCATAAGATAACCTTCATGCTCCCAGACTAGTCTGTTGAGCCCAATCAGTGATGCTTATCCTTAAAACTCATTTTACAAAGGGTCCTACACTGGGGGGGGGGTTGCTCTCTCTCTCTCCATACATACGTGCACCTGGTAGGTAGCCTTGGAAAGGGAAGGGTACTATTAGATGCAGCTAGGCTTGAGCTAGGGGTCCTGATTGGTTTGAGCTATTTGCTTTGGGCTTCCAAGGCTAATTCATTGGTATAAAAGCTTGAACTTTGAATCCCAGCTTCCATAACCATCCCCCATTTTGTTTCATCCCTGCTCCATTTGTGTCCTAAGTTCCCATCAGATCCTATTCATTCCTCTTGCTCCTCTGCTTGCCCTTTCCCAGTCAAAACCTTGCTAATTTTAAACACCTTCACTGTAATAAATACATTTCCTGAAACTGCCTGTTAATCTTGTCTGTGTGGGTTAACTAGACTGTAGGCTCCATGGGTCTGTACAGGGCTGCCTATATCTAGTAGCACTACAGAAATGATAAACTGTAGTAGTGCTCTTCCCTTTCCTGTCTCAAACTGATTCCTTGCATCTGAACCCTGTCCTGGCTCCAGCTACCTCTCTGCCTGCTTGGAACTGTTTGCTTTTAACTTCAGGCTGCCTGGAAACTACAGACCCCAGCTCGTTCTCTGCTGTTCTTTGGAAGTGCATTATATTGTGCCTGGCTGCCCTCAACAAGGTCAGAAACTAACAGCTGCCTGCCTATGAAGTTGCTTGTCACCTATTACTAAACAGGACTGGGGGCTTAAAGTGATAGTAACGAAGGGGGAAAAAATGTGATTTGAAACTTGGACAGTCAACTTTTTCACTTCTGCCACTCTGTTGTTGTGGGGTGGAGAAGAATAAATGGCAAACAGACAATGAGGGACAGAGAGATGGAAAAAGACAGAAGGAGAGAGAAACTGACAGAAGGAGAGAGTGAGAGAGGTGGGAGGGCACTGGAGCGTGCTCGGATCCAGACATTATAAATGGTCACTGGTTATTATAACCTAGACACCCTTAAATAGCACCTCTCTATTACCAACAATAGCTGTTGCTTGGAGACTACTATTAAATGATTTTTAGTGTGTCTAAATTCACATCCAACAGCTGCACACTGAAGAGGCGGCTGTGGAACGACAGTGAAGAGCAGACGGGATTAGATTCTCTAAGTTAAAATGCCACCGAGCTGATGCACAGATCAGGGCTCCCTGCAGACCACAGCCTCCAGGGAATCTTTCCTCCTGCACATACTGCCTCATAAGTGGCTGAAACTGTATGAGATAAAAGTCTGGGTAAATGATTTGTAGCAGCTAAAATTAAGCATGATCAAAGAGAGCCCAAATGTAAATATGCAAATACACCTTAATTTCTAAATATAGTTTAGAACAAATTACTATCAGCAAGCCAGACAAAGAGAGTGAAAAACCGTCCTTGTCAGTCTTTTCAATCATGTACCCCAAAATTAACATTAATCATTTCTCCTCAGTTCACCATGTTTTTGTTTTTTGTATACAAGTAAAAACTCTAAAAGTCTTTAAAATATATAGTACTTGAGAGTCAACAAAGGTACATTTTGTTAACACACTAACTGCTTCAGGGGTAAATTGTATTACAAATACAACGGTGTTTTACTTCAGTGTCGGCATCTCACCTTGTCATTCCAGTAAGAGGCCATTTTAAATATTTATCCTTTCATCTCATATGATGTCGCCATGATACGTACCATCAATCTCCAATGATAACATCGGCTGCCATATAGAAAAATATTGATCGTAACACAGTCATGTTAGCTTAGTGATCAAATGTAAGTAATGAATTGAAAACAATGATACATTATAAAAAGTGTCTATTATAATATCATGCATAATACACATGGGTAGTCTTACCTGCAGACATGCTGCACTGAGGAGATTTGGGATATGGTTAAAGGACCTGGCTTCTCACACATGTCACTATTCCCAACATGCCTGCAGAGACAAGCTCAGAGACCCACCATTGGATTGTGGATTGTATCTACTGGTTTCCATCTCTGCTGCACCCAAGCCTGATTCCCACTTCCATCTGGGGCTGACTCTGCCCCCTGTGACATCATCGTGGGGCATAAAACATTAGGGATGTGCAGAGGGACGCCATACGTTGCATTCGGGATTCGTATTCGTCGGGGGGTAGATACGTTGCATTCGGCAAGGGGGGCTCCCAATATGTACATGCGTTAATTCTTATTCGTTTCCCAGCTAAAATTGAATTAAGTACAACCCCCCACCCTCCTGACCCCCCCCCCCCCCCAAGACTTACCAAAACTCCCTGGTGGTCCAGCGGGGGATCCAGGAGCCATCTCCTGCACTCACAAAATCGGCTGCCAGTATTCAAAATGGTGGCGAGAGCCTTTGACCTTCTATGTCACAGGGGCTACCGGTGCCATTGGTCATCCCCTGTCACATGGTAGGAGCAATGGATGGCCGGTGCCATCTTGAGCTCCTACCATGTGACAGGGGCTGACCAATGGCACCGGTAGCCCCTGTGACATAGTGAGGGCAAAGGCTATCGGCGCCATTTTGAATACTGGCAACCGACGGCCCGAGTGCTGGAGATCGCTCCCGGACCCCTGTTGGACCACCAGGGACTTTTTGCAAGTCTTAGGGGACCCTCCTGACCCCTGTGACATAGTGAGGGCAAAGGCTATCAGCGCCATTTTGAATACTGGAAGCCGACGGCCCGTGTTGGGACCGGTCCTGTTCAATATCTTTGTGAGCGACATTACGGACGGGATAGAAGGTAAGGTTTGTCTTTTTGCGGATGACACTAAGATCTGCAACAGAGTGGACATGCCGAAAGGAGTGGAGAAAATGAGACGGGATTTAAGGAAGCTGGAAGAGTGGTCGAAGATATGGCAACTGAGATTCAATGCCAAGAAGTGCAGAGTCATGCATATGGGGAGTGGAAATCCGAATGAACTGTATTCGATGGGGGGAGAAAGGCTGATGTGCACGGAGCAGGAGAGAGACCTTGGGGTGATAGTGTCTAATGATCTGAAGTCGGCGAAACAGTGTGACAAGGCGATAGCTAAAGCCAGAAGAATGCTGGGCTGCATAGAGAGAGGAATATCGAGTAGGAAAAGGGAAGTGATTATCCCCTTGTACAGGTCCTTGGTGAGGCCTCACCTGGAGTACTGTGTTCAGTTCTGGAGATCGTATCTCTGAAGAGACAGAGACAAGATGGAGGCGGTCCAGAGAAGGGCGACCAAAAGGGTGAATGGTCTTCATCGAATGACTGATGAGGAAAGATTGAAGAATCTAAATATGTACACCCTGGAGGAAAGGAGGAGCAGAGGTGACATGATACAAACTTTCAGATACTTGAAAGGTTTTAATGATCCAAAGACAACGACAAACCTTTTCCGTCGGACAAAAATCAGCAGAACCAGAGGTCACGATTTGAAGCTCCAGGGAGGTAGACTCAGAACCAATGTCAGGAAGTATTTCTTCACGGAGAGGGTAGTGGATGCCTGGAATGCCCTTCCGGAGGAAGTGGTGAAGACCAGATCTGTGAAGGACTTCAAAGGGGTGTGGGATAAACACTGTGGATCCATAAAGTCCAGAGGACGTGAATGAAGAGTGGGTGGCTCACGGGAATGACGGTTACTGCCTGGAGATAATACCCTTATTCAATAAACATTCACACGGTTAATGCGACTCCAATATTGCTCTAAGCTTCAATGGCAAGAGGAAACGTGGAAAAAGATTTGCATTCACAAAAAAGCGGGGAGTAGCTGGCTTGTTACGGCGGTTACTACCCCAAACCAAATAAGCCTGGTACTTCACTTTCAATGCATATCCAGCATAGCTCTCTGCTTCAACGGCAGGGGAGAATGACTGATACATCACGCATATCCAGCATAGCTCTCTGCTTCAACGGCAGGGGAGAAAGTCTCATAGTTCACTTTCAATGCATATTCAGCATAACTCTCTGCTTCAATGGCAGGGGAGAACGTCAGATACTTCACTTTCAATGCATATCCAGCATAATTCTCTGCTTCAATGGCAGGGGGAATGAAGAAAAGTAGATCTATATACAGACGACAACAACCAACAAGGTCTGAATTATTTAGTCTGGGTAAACAAATAAGCATGGGTATAGCTTACTTATTGCGGCGGTTACTACCCCTAACTAATTAAGCTAGATATTTCACTTAGAGGCAGTTCCAACACTGCTCTCTACATTAATGGTGGGGGTGGAAGAGAAATAGAATCAAAAGGTTACTAAGAGCCAAGAGTAACAGATAAGAATGAGGAAAAAAAAAAGTGCAAAACTTGCTGGGCAGACTGGATGGGCCATATGGTCTTCTTCTGTCGTCATTTCTATGTTTCTATGTTTCTAGGTCTCTCCCGAGTCCCTGGTGGTTCAGCAGGGGTCCGGGAGCGATCTGCACTCGGGCCTTCGGCTGCCAGTAATCAAAATGGCGCCGATAGCCTTTGCCCTCACTATGTCACAGGGGCTACCGGTGCCATTGGTCAGCCCCTGTCACATGGTAGGAGCACAAGATGGCACCGGCCATCCATAGAAGGTCAAAGGCTATCGGCGCCATGTTGAATATTGGCAGCCGAGGGTGTGAGTGCAGGTGATGGCTCCCGGACCCCCCGCTGGACCACCAAGGAGTTTTGGTAAGTCTTGGGGGGGTCAGGAGGCTGGGGGCTTTGTTTAAATTCGCCTCTGTAGACGGCCGAATATTTCAGCGAAGATTCGTTGTATTCGTGGGGAATCACGATACATTTCACTTCCCCACGAATACGAATATGGCCCTATACGTTGCGGATTGCAAATACATAGGAAATGAATGCACACCCCTATAAAACATAAAGGCCGGCAGCTGATGCCGAAGAAGGATCTCCCTTGCTATCTGCCTGCTAATGCTGGGTTAGAATATAAGAACATAAGATATGCCATACTGGGTCCGACCAAGAGCCAATCAAGCCCAGTATCCTGTGTCCAACAGTGGCCAACCAAGTCACAAGCACCCAGTAAGTATCCAAACAGTAAATGAATAGATCCCAACCTACTTCTGCTCTAGGAATTTATCCACACCTTTTTTAAAACTAGTTACACTAACTGCCATAACGACATCCTCTGGCAATGAATTCCAAAGTTTAATTATGCGTTGAGTGAAAACGAATTCTCATTCTACAGCTCGGAGACCCACTGTTGAATTGTGGACTGTGGATTGTGTCTGCCTGTTTCCATCTCTGCTACATCCAAGCATGATTCCCACTTCCACCTAGAGCTGACTCCAACCACTATGACATCATAGTGGGGTGTAGAGCACAATGGCAGGACGCTGATGCTAGAGAAGGATCTCCATTGCTACCTGCTTCTAACACTGGGCTTTCATTCTCCAGCTCATAGACCCACTATTGGATTGTGGATTGTGTGTGCAGGTTTCCATCTCTGCTGCACCTGAGTGTGATTCCCGCTTCCACCTGGGGCTGACTCCACCCCTTCTGTGACATCATCATGGGGCATAGAGCACAAAGGCCGGATGCTGACACTGGAGAAGGATCTCCTTTGCTACCTGCCTACTAATGCTGAGTTCTAATTCTCTAGCTCAGAAACCCACCATTGAATTGTTGACTGTGGATTGTGTTTGCCAGTTTCCATCTCTGCTGCACCTGAGCCTGATTCCCACTTCTACCTGGGGCTGACTCCGCCCCCTGTGACATCATCGTGGGGCATAGAAGACAAAGGCTGAACGCTGAAACCGGAGGTGCCGGAGCCATTGGGGTACACATCTCAGTTGTGCACATGAAGGAGCACGGTATAGAACTTGCCCCTTTGTGCACACCCTGAGTGCTCTCTATTTATTCTCTCTTTGTCAATGTCTTTTTTCTGATTTACTTTATAGATTCTTGATTTCAGCTTTTAATATGTCTTCCGATACGACTATCATTGGATGGGGACACTAATCTCCCATCCCTATCCCCCGACAACGTGCTAATACAACACTGGTCTGGTACCTGTTAATCTATCACCTATGAAAGTATTACCAACTGCTGCTTTCTTGTCTTTGTTTCTTATAAATGTTCAATCTTTAAATAAGAAATCACCCATTATTTCTGACATCCTCTCTACTCAAAAATCAGGTGTTTTTCCCGTTACTAAAACTTGGCTTTCCAATGAAGATACTCCTTTGTTGAATCAGGCAAGAGAAGTCCAAAGGGGAGGAGTGTTATACATTTTCATAAAAGCTCTTTTGATTTTGTGAAGATCCAGCTTTCAGTCCCCCTCCCCTTTGAGCTTCTCTTGGTTACAAATAAAGTTTATAATGCATGTACAATTTACTGACCACCTGTTCTTTACATCATAATTTATCTCCCATTATTATCGAATTTTTGATGAAATCCAATATTAATCTAACACCATTATTTTGGGTGATTTTCAATTTGCACACAGATCAGATACCTTTACATCCCTCAGCTGCCTCCTTTCTGGAGATAATTTGGGCCTGTGGCTGGCAGCAATTGATCACCCGTCCCACTGATCGAGCTGGACACATCCTTGATCTCATCTCTGTCAACACATCAGCCTTTTCCTATAACATTGCAGATATTCATAAAGTCCCTTGGTCAGACCTTAATCTCATAAATTGTTGCCTCTTTCCTAAAACTTCATTGTTTCTTGGGAATAATCAGCCTTTAATAATTTGTAACAAGGTCATTTTTTGACCAAGATGAGTTTGAGGAAAAACTTCTCCCATTATTGCACATTCCCTCAGACTGTACTGTTTCTTCATTGGTGGATCACTGGAAGTCTTCTATTGCACAGTACTTGATGAGTTGGCACTTAGCCACAAGAAAATCGGGAGGCACTCTCGCTCTGTTCCCTGGTATTTTCATAGTTTAGGAGTTATGAAGCATACCTTACATAACTTGTGCCACTTGGTTTCCAGTTTATCTTCCCCTGACAATCATACTAACTATAAAAATGAATTGTCCAGATATTAGGCAGCCATTAATACTGCAAAAAAGGAATATTACTATAGGCACATTTTGTGTCTTTAAATAATCCTGTGAACTGTTTTACACTATTCACCATTTAACTAATCCCTCCATTTCTTCAGCCATCTCTTAATTCTACTTTACCACTTGCCTCCTTCTTTACTAAAAAGGTTTTTTTGCTTTGTGCTCAATTTCCTGCTCAGGTTATCCTTCCTTTGGACAATGTTTATACAGGTGAGACAAGATAGGACACTTTTTCACCAGTCTCCCAACTTGATATTTCTCAAATAATTACCATAATGAATGTCACAATGTGCCCATTAAATCCATGCTCTACTGCTACATATGTTAAAAGTTTTTGGCTGAAAAATTACTCCTTTTCTATCTGATCTGGTAAATCTTTCCCTTACTACTGGGCTTATCCCAGAGAAACTCAAGATGGCTTCTATTAAACCACTTCCAAAAAAAACCTTCTGCAGATCCTTTACCGTTTTCAAGCTTTTGCCCCATTTCTTCATTAAAATTCTTACATAAATTCATTGTATTAGCTTACTCAGTTTTTCAGCATGTATGATGATCTCAATCAATATTAATTTGACTTTAGCCAATATCACAATACTGAGATATTATTGTTCTCTAATGACACTGTCCACAGGGGGTTTTGACATGGGCACCAAATATATGCTGATTACTCTTGACATCGCTGCTGCTTTTGACTCTGTAAACCATGATTTCTTGCTGAGCAGATTGGCATCTCTTGGAATCGCTGGGTCTGTTATGGCCTGGTATAGGTCCTACCTTTTTCATACAGTGCTTCAATCACTGATCTTTCCTGGCATGAACTATTGCAACCCTCTGTATATGTGTTTTAAAATCATTACAGATCACTCAAAATGCCACCGTACGTTTCCTTAGGAGCACAAAGATGAGAGAACATATCACTCCGGATTTGTTATCCCTTCATTGGCTTCCTATTCGGTGGAGGATACATTTAAAAATGGGCTGTCACCATCCACACCCTGTTAAATAATGTCAAATTTTCCTGGATCCTCCCTGTACCAAAAATACACACTCCGTGCTATAATCTCCAGGGGCCATTCAAAATTTACTAGCTGTTCCTTCTTCTAAATGTGCTTGCTTAAATGAGACACGAGAACATGCTCTATCCTTTGCAGGCCCTGTTTTGTAGAACTCTCTACTGTTCACAATTTGGAACATCAGTGAACCAAAATTGTTCAAGCGGGCACTAAAAATGTTTTTTGTTTTGTTTTTTTTTTTAAACAAGCATTTGAGATCCCGGTTTCTTCTGGCTGTTATCAAACTGCCTACCACTCAGGCTGTCACATAAGGTGTCAGGTCAGGGATTTTTTTCTAAGCTTGTCACAGAGGAAAAAAAAATGTCTCCCAGGGGAGGACAAAAAAGTGGAAACGCTTATTGTGGGTGCCCTACCTAAGGAAGCAGGTTTGGGAAAGAAGTAAAGCATTGCTAGGAGGGTAGAACACGGAAGTTTGAAACACAGACTGAAGCCCACAGCCACAGCAGATATAAATACATAAAATAAATAATTCCAATCCAAATAAACCTATGATGTAAAAATGAGGCAACCGATCAAAAACAGGAAGTGCTACAGAAACTTTCTTTAAAACTTTTATAAAAAAACAGGACAAGTCCAATTCAGACTTTTAACCTGTAGGAGCAGTTGTAAGCAAACGATGTATCCAAAATTGTTCTCTCTGCAGAAAGCATGTGGCATAATCTCTGCCCCATCAACTGAGAAATGGTTTCTCAATCACTCCAAACCAAAGTTCTTTGAACGTTTGATGAGACTGTTACAATGGGCCATCATCGGGGCTGCCACCCATTGATTCTTTAGGCAGCTTCTATGTTCCATCATTCACACCCTGATCTTCCGTGTAGCATTGCCAACATAGGCTTCCCTGCAAGGATAGAAAACAATATATAAAAGTCCGTGTTCTGCTATAGATGAATCAAAACATTACTTGAAGGTACCAATATAACACCAGTAGTAAGAAATACATGGCAAACTGTACACTTCCCACAAGGTTGGTGCCAACCTTTGTGTGATGTTGTGAACTGGGGAATACTGAAATCTGAAGGAACCAAGGTAACCTATAGATTTTTGCCATGTGTGTAGGCAATTTATGGGTGTTCACAAAACTCAGGATGTAATTGCAAAATGTGCCAGTATTTCAAATTGGCTGAAAGAACTGCCTTAGCTTCTGAAGAAAAAGATAGATCACAAGTACTTCTGTCACTTTTCTCTTGTTATTTCAGTAAAATAAAGCCATGATCGTTAGCAATATTTGACTCGCAGATATGCTTTCCGAATAATCCCATGTGGATATCCATAAACTCTAAAATGTTCTAACATGTCATGAGCTAGATTCCGAAAATCATCTTCTGAAGTACAAGTTCTTCAGTCTTAAAAATTGGTTCATCAGCAAACTGTCTTTAAGTGCCTTGGGATAGGCACTATCATATCTCAAGAAATGGTTACAGTCTGTCAGTTTCCGGAATAGTGAGAAAGTAAAAAGGCAAGTGATTTCTTAATCCTTAAATCTAAAAAGGAAATATGGGACTCCTGTATTTCCAATGTAAATCGCAAATGGGTATCCAATCCATTTAGCCATTCAACAAAGTGTGATAGAGATGCTCTCAAGTCTCACCATAAAATGCAAACATCATCCATGTAGATTTGTAAATGAGATGCTGTTGTTGAAAGCAATGCATCTATAACCATATAAATTCAAAATGCCCATATATAAATTCACTAGATCCAGGATGATGGTGGCACCCATGGTGCCCCATGTATCTATTGAAAATAAGCAAATGCAAAATAATTCCTAGTTAAGGCAATTTCCAGAGCGTTTCTTTGAAATTTGGTAGAAATTATGTGAGGACATGGTTGTGATTCTAGAAAAGTAACAGCTATTGCGATAGATTACTGTTGGGGGATGCAAGTAAGGTATCTGTCATGTCATATAATGTTGTGGAAGTGGACACTTAGGCCGAGGTAGAGCTTGGCGCAAACAGCAGGGAAGAGCCCTATAGGTCCCCACCATTGGCAGGTGGAGATGGCAGGAGCAGTGACCCATCTGAAGCTTCACCAATACCAGCCCACATTCCCCTTAGGTTGAGCCCTCAGGTGTGGGCCTCTAAGGTGGTGGAGATCCAAAGCTTGGTAGATGAGGCAGGCCAGCATAGTGGGGAGCGCAGTCAGGTCAGGCCACAATCTGGACAGGTGATAGGCAGCAGAGTCTGGACAAGGCAGGGGTTGGAGGCTGGTAGAGTTCAATTGAAGATGAGGTTCAGGCTATGATCAGTGGCAGATGGAGGTCAAGCAGTGTTGTGGTGCAGTCCAAAGTCAAAGCCAGAAGATCAATCCAAGGAAGATGACAAAGAGGAGGAAGACGAGGGACCACAGGAACTTGAGGAGATGCTGAAGACACAAGAGGAAGACTTACCAAAGATGAGAGGATCCAGAGACAAACCAGACTGTCAGGGAACCAAGGATAGAAGACTTGAATTCAGGAATACCACAGTGGAGACAGGAACCAGGAAGCAGGATACAAGAATCAGGACTGCAGGAGGAGTGAACCTATCACAGAGGCACAGGATGGAAGTCAGACTCAGCCCTTATAGAGCTGGCTAGGTGATATCATCAAGGGGTGCTTTGGGAGTTTCTCACCACAGGCCCTTTAAGGGAGCTCAATCAGGTGTGTGCACACCAATAGGAGGCCCAGGGAGCAGCACTGGAGGAAGGTTGCACGTGAGGCCCACTACCTGCCTCCTCCAGGGCTATCTGCATCAGAAAGGATGGCCATGAAGCTGGCGGCACCCAGCAGGCTGGAGTGCCTTGGAGCAGGGGCCTTCCCCAAGGTCGGTAAGCATCACAATGGGCCTGGAGCTGGCAGGGCCTCTGTCGTGGGCAGTGGCATGGTGCACAGGGAGCTGCCCCCTTTGCCGGGACATGGCACACCTGGAGATGAGAGCGGCAGTCCGAGAAATAGCCCATGGACCATCAAGCGTAACATATAATGAATTCCTTCTAACTGTGTAATCATATCTTGAGTCTCAGATGTAAAAGGGTAAGGTGGAAACAAATGGAGCCAAAAAATAATCAATAAATCAAGATAATGTTCCAAACTGAACCCCAACTGGACACAATAGGTTGTCCAGGTGAATTGATCATAGATTTATGAACTTTTGGCAAACAATAAAAACCTGGGACTCAGTTGTTGCAACTTTAAGAACCTCACTTCTTTGATCATAAGAAATCCAATTTCCAAGGCAGCATCAACAGTCTAACATATCATCTCCTGCAATTCCTTTGTTGGATCTATCGTCAAAGATTGATAGTGTGCTGTATTAGCAAGTTGGTGTTCCACTTCCGCTTTGTACACATGGCAATCCATGACAACTGTCTTGCTGCCCTTGACAGCTAGCTTAATGATAATTTGTGAAGATGTCCAAAGCTCTTTCAAAGCATTCAATTCTTCTCGAGTTAGATTATAAAAAATGTTTCCGATTAATGTTATCAATTTTTTTTATATCATCTGAAAGTAGCATTTAATAAGTCTTAATAACAGAATCGTTGGGACTAGGAGGTATATCCAGTTTGAGGGACTGCTCATAATGGATCTATTGATACTCAAACAAAGCTGTGTTGAAAAATGTTTGCTCTTTAAAGTCTAAATAAACTGGTATAAAGATAGTTCAACATCAAACTGATTATATTTGGGTGTTGGTACAAATGACAAGCCTTCAGCTAGTACTGCATGTTATGGAGGTGATAAATTAAGTGCAGATAAATTCACTACTGTTGAAAAGATTTCACTTGAGTTCACATGACTCTTTGAGACATTGGATCTTGTGGTGGTGGTGGTATGTTGTAACCTCTGTCTATCTCTCAATCTTGCTGGCCCCTGAAATTGAACTGTTTGCCTTGTGATAAAAATTGTGATGAAGAATAAGTTTTCTGTCATTGCCCGAAGAATCATCACTATTCGTGTCAAAAGTGACTCAGCAACGAATAACTTTATTTTTGAGTCAGCATCCCTGGATAAATAGATCCTTTTAAATCATCATTCTTATCTTGTTGGAATTTATCCCATTTTATTTATTTCTCATCATTTTTAAATTTGTCCAGTTTCTCTTGAAATGCCTGAAGCATCAAAAACTAATCACCAGACATATTAGCCTGCAAATTCGATGTAGCTGTGATAATTTCTAATTTCAAAGTCTCAACCCACTGCTGCCCAGTTTTAGTAAGAATCATTAAATCTAGGTTGCATTTATTGGGAGTCATATTCCCTTATGTTAAAAAATTCCTCATTTTCAGTATACAACCATGGTTCATTTAACATGCACAAACCTCATGGGATCCTATGGACCCAGCAGTACTCTAACAAAGTATCTGCATGTAATTCAGTGCAGATTTGGCACTGATGCAAGCATTATAATGCCAACTATTGAAATTCTGGAGCTGATGCAGTGGATTCCACAAACACTGAAGGTTTCTCTAATAATTTTTCCATTTTGCTCTCAGAAAAGTTTAAGAAATCTATAATAAGAATTCCTCACTAATTACTATGATCTTTTGTAGTACAAAGCTAGAAATATTCATAATATATAGGAAGTACAACCGGACAGCTCAAACCAATACTGTATGACCAAAAAGAGCCCCAATGTAAATATGTAAATACACTTTAATTTCTAAATTTAGCTTAGAACAAATTACTGGGTATCAGCAAGCCAGACACAACCATCCTCGTTGGTCTTCTCTATCATGTACCCCAAAATTAACCATTAACCAATTTGCCTCAGTTCATCTTTTTTTTTTTTATGCAAGTAACATTTCTAAAAGTGAAAGGGAAGAGGAAAAGAGAAGGAAGGAGATTGGGTGAGTGAGAGAGCAGGAGCAGCATTGGCTCATGTGGCCAGATGAAAGGAGCAATAGCACCATCAGCCCAAACACCAGGAGGAAAGAGGAGTAGTCCTATCGGTTATGTGGGCTGAAGGTAGAGGCTCCTGCAATTTGTGCATTCTGGAAGGGAGGAAGAGTGTATATATGTGTGTGTGTGAGTGAGCATATGAGAGAGTGTGAGCATGTATGTGCAAGAGAATGAACATATATGTGTTAGTGTGTGTATATGAGAGAGAGCGGGTATAATCTGTGCTCCCCACTCCTTCCCCAGTAATCCACAATCTCTCAGCGTGATACGACATCAAAACTTTCCAGGTATGGAGAGCAGGAAATGTATTTTATGCTTATTAGTTTTAATTATTGGGCATTATTTGATGTGTCTGCTCTTTTTAAATATCTTATTGATTTTTTTAGACTTTTTTTTAAATTATATGTTCAATTATTGAATGTTCTAGATATCATCTGTTTTGAAATGTTTTTTCTTAGTATGTTTTTCCTATTATGATGTTTTTTATTTCTTAATTTGGATGTTTTATGAGGCATGGTGATATTTCTGTATTTCTTTTGTTGCACTGTATTCAGAGTCTGGCTTGTTTTGGTTTCCAGTTCAGCTTTTGTTTGCATATTTCTATTTATATGTTATGGTCATTTTAGTCTGTATTTGGTAGGGTCTGTCTAGGTTCTGCATATGTGATCAAGTAAGGTATTCTGCTAGTGTATAGTTTCTGTATAGGGATCTATGATAGCTTGGCTTGTTCTGTTTTCCTAATAGGAGGTAAATTGGTATTTTAAGGCCTGGTATAATATTTGCAGTGTTGTCTTTTCATAAAAACAGTTGTTACTATGGCTGGTGCCCCCTCCCCCTCCCCCACCACTACACTTCATTCATTCTCTGCCTAGTGCCTACCAAAAAAAGCCCAGCTTCTTCCAGCAACCTAAAGTTTAAAAACTATCACTCTCTACCCTCTGGGTCTTCACCCCCTCCCCCAGAACCCATTGCTGGTCCAAGAGTATTAGGTGCCCTAAGAAAATCTTATACCCTTGCACCCCCCCGCTCTTTCCACTTACATGGTTAAAAATTATGAATTTATAGTAGAGTTTGCATGAAAAGGAATATTCAAAGGACAGGCTTCTGAGGTAAAAAAAAAAAAATATCATAAGTATTTGCATGCGATCACAGCACAGTCCACAGGAAGGAGGAAGAGCCTCCCAGTCATCACTCCACAGTGTCTCCTCTTGGCTGGAGGAAGTGTGTACTTTACCAGGGTCCAAAAAGACTTGCAGTCTATATCCCTCAGTTAGTGTAATCCAGCTGCTGTGATGACTGGATTGAGTGTGTAATGAGTGCTTGTGTGCCTTCAATCATCCAATAAAATATATATCAAAATAGACATGCAAGCACGTGTATTCTTTGGGTGAGCTCGAACCCTGATACTGTCCCCAAAGACACATAGAATTAAAATAGACTATCAGCAACCAGTTCCCCATGAATATCTTTTCACTTCTGTGGTCCAGGGCTCCCTGTGGGGGAGAAACAGAGCTTCAAGGCTCTTTTGCATTAACCAAAGTACACAGCCCATGTTCCACCCTCTGTAGACAGCACTGATAATCTCCATAGTCTATAGCTGCAATAATCACACTGAGAAGCAATATGGTTTCCAACTCCTTTACTGATAGTTGTTAAATTGAATGAAGAAACTTTACAGCACTTAAATTATAAATAAAGTTGATGGACAATAATGAAGAAGAAAAATTAATAAACGTGTGACCTCACTCTTCTACCAAAGTCTCTGATTTTATGGACCCCAATTCCTTTGCAATTGGTCTTCTTCTCCTTCCAATTACTCAGACTGAAGAAAGCATAATCCTTCTTAAGAACATAAGAAATTGCCATGCTGGGTCAGACCAAGGGTCCATCAAGCCCAGCATCCTGTTTCCAACAGAGGCCAAACCAGGCCACAAGAACCTGGCAATTACCCAAACACTAAAGATCCCATGCTACTGATGCAATTAATAGCAGTGACTATTCCCTAAGTAAAATTGATTAATAGCAGTTCTTCCAACTCTTAAGTTTATATCAATCTTCCCCTCACTGTAGAATGGTTAGAATTTAGTCCTAATTAATTACCAGAACACAATAAGTCCCAATTCTCATACCTCTCCTATAAACTTTCCAGATCTCCTTCTGAAAGCACCACTGGGCAACCTCTTCTCAAGTGCAGCACACTAAGTCAGTAGAAAAAAACAGTTCTTACTCAATATCTTCGGCTCCTTCCCTCTGGTAATGGACAGGAATCCATTCCTTTCTGATGAAACGTCCACTCCTCAGGTTCTTCAAGGTGAAAGACACCTCTTCCTCCCAATGACTTGGAGACTGAGTCCCTGGTACCAAGGGCACTCAGGTCCAAAAGGAACAAAAATAGATGTTTTCTCAAAGAGGAGAAAAAAACAAAACCAAAGATAGGACGGGTGGAAAACTTCCTTGACTTCTTAATGAAGAAAAATAACTCAAAAGTGAAACTCCTTTGCGTTGGGTCACTGACTGAGCTATCAACTGGAGGTGAGATAGAGAACAGCAGACTCCTCCCTACCCCCCTGATCTAACCTTACACAGGGACTCTCCAAATCCTCTGTGAAGGGGTACCAAGGCTCTCATAGGGAAAGTCTCCAGGCAGTTCCTCAAAATAGATCAAACGATTGACCCAAGGAGGGCAAATGAAGAGAACCTAAGCAAAATGTACAAAGCAATTACATTGTAGTCCAACTGAAATCACACTAAGAATCCACACCCTAAGATGGTGGCAGGGGTTTATTATATGCAGCTACCACATGGGGAAGTCAAACCTAAACCTCTCTTCACTAAATCTCTCTGTACCTCCCCTGCTAGATATTCTGGTAAGGAAACCAAGGGTTCCTTACACACATCTGCTCCATGTAATAATTATAATCGGTCTGTTGTTTCTTGGAATCAAAGCTCTCAGAATGATAAAATATATTACAACTCAAGGTAGGAGCTCAGGAACTGCAGGCTCTTTACACAGTAAGAACAGTGTAACTGGTACATAGACAGTGGTGGTATGTACCCTCTCTGATTACACAGGCAATGGTAAATATGGCCTTCCACATGGTGGCAAGATACCACAAGGGTTTGCCATTGTCTTCTGCAATGCACAGCACCTGGGCCTTCCTCAATGGTCTCCCATTCAAATACTAGCCAGGTCCAGCCCTGCTTAGCTAAACCTGACTCTGGTTGGTGGGGTTAGGGGCACAGATACTACAGAGACACAATAAATGATTGCTACAACTCATGCATGTACAATGGGAAAGAAGATTGCTCTCCAAAGGCAGAACGACCACTCGTCTCCACATCATGTTATCAGTCTTGTTTCTCAGTTCCTCTGTTTCACTTGTATTATGGGTGTAATAATTGTTTGTTCAATATGGCTGTGTGTAGATTAGTGCTCTGTGTAATGCAGAGTGCAGAACAAGGGCTGCAGTATAGACAGCAGCAAGTCGTAGTGTAGGGCCCCATTGGGGTCCCTAGGAAGTTGTGCCCTTGAAGAAAGCCTATGCATTTAGAGAAGGAGAGAGGAACAAGCCACCTGTGCCACTGCGCCCCCAAGTAAGGCTGTTGCAATGGTTGTGTCTTGTGTCTATGTAAGAGAGAGACCCCTAGAGGAGTTGTAGATTTTTGTGTTGAAAGTCTGAAGGAGTGTTTTTCAGTTTACCTTTTCCAGGAGAAATCCTAGGCCCAATTCAGAGGGACATGGATTTGTGGAGATTTAAGCGACTTTCTGGTTGATTTTATCTTTTGAGGTGAGAGAAGAATCTTTATTTTGGATCTTCAGTTGAAAGGACGTTTTTCCACCCTTCCTTTTTGTTTTGCAGCCTGTTTTATTTCCCATCTGATTCCCTTGCACAAGAGTCAGTGCTCACATGGCAAAAAAGCTTGGAGAGTGTAAGGATACTCATCCAGGAGCAAGCAGAAGCAGAGGAAACAGGAGAGAGGAGAAGTAGTGGCATCCACAAGGTGTTTACTCACAGCCTTTACCCATCCAGTAAATACCAGCGAGTCAAGGAGGTACCTAATCAGTGCAAAGGAAAGGATCCAACAAGAGCTACAGCATTCAGATATCATTTCCTGGGAACTCTAAATTGGAGGGAGTGTCTATTGTTCAGAGTCTGGATAGTCCCTAAATTCCAGTGGGAATAGCTAACGGAGCCTTAATTTTCAGAAAGGAATAGGAAGGTGTGAGGGAGTCTATAAGAAAATCCCTTAAAGGACCAGCCACAGGTATCTGGACCAACACTGCAAGAGGTTCTGGTCCAGGGTAGTTCCCTTTTAGCCTGGGTTAAACTGGCAGGGCTCAGAGAGGTGAGGGAATCTCCGGGGAGCAGAGAGAGAGCCACAGTATGTAAAGACTGCTATGTCTAAAAGACTGTGCCATCCCTGAAGTAAAGTGAGCTGTATTATTTATTTTGACTCAAGTGAAGATGTGCTGCCATATATGTTTTTGAGTTTATTTTTACTGTAAATAGAGTGCACTTAAGGAACAGCCAGAGTCTGCCTCCGGTTTCCTCTGGCTGTTATCAAACTGCCTACTGCTCAAGCTAACATAGAAGGACTCCAGTAAGAGAAAGGAGGGATCACACACTTGCTGATTCAAGTATTTATTTCTGGATTGTGAATTTATCAAAGGAAAAGTGTCTTCTGTGACAGATTTCTATCATTTCACAAGTGCTTCAGTAAAGACTTTGTTGAAACAAACTCTATGTTGTCCGTCTGGTTCTTTGAAATCCAGTTGGTGCTTGACACATTAATGTCTTGGACCCTGGAGCATATGCTCCTCCCAATGAAGAGTCCACTGTATGAGGCTTGAAGAGAGTGGATTGTGACTTAAGCTCCAATATCTTTCATGACCAATCCTGTGAATATTAAAGTATTCCCCAAGTTCAGGTTACAGTAGGTTCCTGAGCTGTCTTATTGGCCTGACTCAGATTGAGCACGGATGTTCCTTCAATAACTGTTTTTTAAATATAAGAATATCAAGAGCAACCTAATATAACTTAGTAACGACTGCAGTCTGACACAGTGAAGACCCCTCGTGGCATTCATCCTTCTACTTGCATGCTCCGTTCTCTGGAGATCTTTACAAGGCAGTGCGATTTCGAGAGGCCTGAGAATCCCATGAAACTAGTCTTATAAGACTGTGCTGCCTTATTAGCAGTACAGCTGCACTAGTGTGCCTGAATCAGTCAGCTGTATTTATCACAATGGGAGTTCCTGGCTACAGATGAAACACCTTGGAACTGGAATTCAGTGACATGGTGTGACCCAGTCCCTGGAGAGAGCTCTAGGCCAGTCTTGGCTTCTTGGCATCCCTCTCCTGATACATTTGGATACAGAACAGATTGCAGATGGAAGAAAAGGGGGCTGCAAATGTCACCATTTTAAAGTTCAAATCCAAGGACAGACCGAAAGTCTTCCTCCAGAACCTGGATCATACTCGCACCCCAGGGAATTTTATAACTAGGTCTGACTCACTTATTCCTTAAGGGCCTAGAGTCAGAGAAACTGGAGAGCCGACTAAGGGCAAAAAAGGCTAAACATAAGAGAATCACAAATGCAGCTGCTGGGAAAGAGAAATAAAATGAAAAGCAGGCAGAAAAAAAATTGACAGAACTGAGATCAAAACAGGGACATCTACTACAAAGGGTGTTGCTGCCCTCAAGTGCACAGTAGAGGTATTGCACCTTTTATCTGCTAGGCTTATTATCTCCTTTGTCCTCAGGGCTTTTGGGACCAGAGCTTTCATGGCTCCAAAGATCCATGACATTTATTTTTTAAATTTATTTATTTAGATGTATATTCTACTTTTTGCAGTGCTTCAAAGTGGATTACATTCAGGTACTGGAGGTATTCCCCTATCCCCAGAGGGCTTACAATCTAGGGGGTAGATTTTCAAAAAGCGCGCCTTAGCGTACTTTTGTTGGCGCATCAGGCGCAAACAAAAGTACGCTGGATTTTAGTAGATACGTGCGTAGCCGCTAAAATCCTGGATCGGAGCGCGCAAGGCTGCCGATTTCGTGTAGCCAGCGCGCGCCGAGCCGCGCAGCCTGCCGCCATTCCCTCCGAGGCCGCTCCGAAATCGAAGCGGCCTCGGAGGGAACTTGCTTTCGCCCTCCCCTCACCTTCCCCTCCCTGCCTCTATCTAACCCACCCCCCCGGCCCTACCTAGACCCCCCCCTACCTTGGGCGGGGGATTTACGCCTCCCGGAGGGAGAAGTAAATCCCCGCGCGCCAGCGGGCCTCTAGCGCGCCAAGACGGGACCTGTGGGCGGTTCCGGAGGGCGCGGCCACGCCCCCGGACCGCCCCGTGCCAAAACCACGCCCCCGGGCCCGCCCCCGAAACGCCACGTCCCGCCCCGAAAACGCTGTGCCGATCGGCCCCGCCCACGACACGCCCCCCTCGAAAAACCCCGGGACTTACGCGAGTCCCGGGGCTCTGCGCGCGCCAGTGCGCCTATGAAACATAGGCCTACCGGCGCACAAGGCCCTGCTCGCATAAAGTGACTTGCCCAAGGTCACAAGGAGCGACAGAAGGACTCAAACCCTGGTCTCCTGGTTCGTAGCCCACTGCTCTAACCACTAGGCTACAAAATACCATTTGTTTAACCCTCCCTAGGATTTATCATCCTTCTTGTGTTTCTCCACAATTACCAAATGACAAGTCATCTTTTCCAGTTCTGCATTTCTGGATGATTTTTATGTATCTATTTATTTTCAGGCTGATGAAATATTGGCGCACGTTAAACAGGCGCTCTTGATTGAACCCCCATTCTCTTAACGTGCACCAATCCACCTCTCCCAGGGGCCAAATTATATATTTCTATGGGCTGTCACTGTAAAAAGGAGGTGCTAGGGAAAGTTTTGGGTTTTACTAATGCCTCCTTGGCATCGGGCGCCCAGGAGAGGAGGCTGTCAGCGGGTTAGGAAAACGGACGCTCAATATATCCGAAAGGACGGGCTCCACCTTAACCAGGGTGGAACGAGGCTGCTGGCACTAACTTTCAAAAAGGAGATAGAGCAGCTTTTAAACTAAAACAAGGGGGAAAGCCGACAGTCACTCAGCAGTGCATGGTTCGGAAGGGTTGAAGGATACTAATGAAACAGGAGAGTTAGGGTATCCCAACAGAGAGGTTCCATATGTAAAAAATCACCTGAGCTAATGATTACCGAATTATCCCAAACAACTGAAAAGCAGGTTGTTAAAACAAGCAAAAACCACACTTTGAAATGTCTGTATGCCAATGTTAGAAGTCTTAAGAAGTAAGATGGGAGAGTTAGAGTGTATAGCAGCAAATGATGAGATTGACATAATTGCCATCACAGAGACTTGGTGAAAGGAAAATAACCAATGGGACAGTGCTATATCAGGTACAAATTATATCGCAATGATAGGGAGGATCAACTTGGTGGGGGTGTGGCACTTTATGTCCGGGAGGGTATAGAGTCCAACAGGATAAAGTTCATACAAGAGACTAAATGCTCAGCAGAATCTAATATTGGTAGAAATCCCATGTGTGTTCGGTAAGAGTATAGTGATAGGAGTATACTACCGTCCACCTGGCCAAAATGGTCAGACAGATGATGAAATGCTAAGAGAAATCAGGGAAGCAAACCAATTTGGCAGTGCAATAATAATGGGAGATTTCAATTACCAAATGAAGAAGAAGCAAGACCTTGTACATAAGCAAGTACCACAATACACTGGTGCAGGATAAATGTTTTAACCACCACAAACTTTTATGGTGTGTTTTAATGGTGAAGACGGCTACAAAGTGAACTCCATAATGGAGTTCACTTTGTAGCCGTCTTCACCATTCTGTATTTTGATTTATATTTGTTTTATACCCTAGATTTAAGTATACCTTTGGTCCCTCCCGATGCAGCCTAGCGAAAAACGGGACCGTGTCAGGGGACCAGCTTAAAGTGTCATATCTGAATACATGGAGTTGCCAGTGTAAACATCGATATTCTTTGATATTTGGAACCATTAAAACACACGATAAAAGTTTGTGGTGGTTAAAACATTTATCCTGCACCAGATTTCAATTACCCCAATATTGACTGGGTAAATGTAACATCAGGACTTGCTAGAGACATAAAGTTCCTGGATGTAATAAATGATTGCTTCATGGAGCAATTGGTTCAGGAACCAACAAGAGAGGGAGCTATTTAATTCTTAGTGAAAGAAGTAACTGTGGTGGGGCCACTTGGCAACAGTGATCATAACATGATCAAATTTAAACTAATAACTGGAAGGGGGACAATAAGTAAATCTGCAGCTCTAACACTAAATTTTAAAAAGGGAAACTTTGATAAAATGAGAAAAATAGTTAGAAAAAAACTGAAAGGTGCAGCTGCAAAGGTTAAAAGTGTTCAACAGGCATGGACATTGTTTAAAAATACAATCCTAGAGGCGCAGTCCATATGTATTCCGCGCATTAAGAAAGGTGGAAGGAAGGCAAAACGATTACCGTCATGGTTAAAAGGTGAGGTGAAAGAGGCTATTTTAGCCAAAAAAAATCCTTCAAAAATTGGAAGAAGGATCCATCTGAAGAAAATAGGATAAAACATAAGCATTGTCAAGCTAAGTGTAAAACATTGTTAAGACAGGCGAAGAGAGAATTTGAAATGAAACTGGCCATAGAGGCAAAAACTCATAATAAAAACTTTTTTAAATATATCCAAAGCAAGAAACCTGTGAGGGAGTCGGTTGGAACATTAGATGACAGAAGGGTTAAAGGGGCTCTTAGGGAAGATAAGGCCATTGCAGAAAGACTAAATGAATTCTTTGCCTCTGTGTTTACTAATGAGGATGTTGGGGAGATACCAGTTCCGGAGATGGTTTTCAGGGGTGATGAGTCAGACGAACTGAACGAAATCACTGTGAACCTGGAAGATGTAGTAGGCCAGATTGACAAACTAAAGAGTAGCAAATCACCTGGACCAGATGGTATGCATCCTAGGGTTCTGAAGGAACTCAAAAATGAAATTTCTGATCTATTAGTTAAAATTTGTAACCTATCATTAAAATCATCCATTGTACCTGAAGACTGGAGGGTGGCCTATGTAACCCCAATATTTAAAAAAGGCTCCAGGGGCGATCCGGGTAACTATAGACCAGTGAGCCTGACTTCAGTGCCGGGAAAAATAGTGGAAACTATTCTCAAGAACAAAATTGTAAAGCATATAGAAAGACATGATTTAATGGAACACAGTCAACATGGATTTACCCAAGGGAAGTCTTGCCTAACAAATCTGCTTCATTTTTTTGAGGGGTTAATAAACAAGGGATAAAGGTGAACCAGTAGATGTAGTGTATTTGGATTTTCAGAAGGCGTTTGACAAAGTCCCTCATGAGAGGCTTCTACGAAAACTAAAAAGTCATGGGATAGGAGGCAATGTCCTTTCGTGGATTACAAGCTGGTTAAAAGACAGGAAACAGAGAGTAGGATTAAATGGTCAATTTTCTCAGTGGAAAAGGGTAAACAGTAGAGTGCCTCAGGGATCTGTACTTGGACCGGTGCTTTTCAAGATATATATATAAATGATCTGGAAAGGAATACGACGAGTGAGGTTATCAAATTTGCAGATGATACAAAATTATTCAGAATAGTTAAATCACAAGCAGACTGTGATACATTGCAGGAGGACCTTGCAAGACTTGAAGATTGGGCATCCAAATGGCAGATGAAATTTAATGTGGACAAGTGCAAGGTGTTGCATATAGGGAAAAATAACCGTTGCTGTAGTTACACGATGTTAGGTTCCATATTAGGAGCTACCACCCAGGAAAAAGATCTAGGCATTATAGTGGAAAATACTTTAAAATCGTCAGCTCAGTCTGCTGCAGCAGTCAAAACAGCAAATAGAATGTTAGGAATTATTAGGAAGGGAATGGTTAATAGAACGGAAAATGTCATAATGCCTCTATATCGCTCCATGGTGAGACCACACCTTGAATACTGTGTACAATTCTGGTCGCCGCATCTCAAAAAAGATATAGTTGCGATGGAGAAGGTACAGAGAAGGGCAACCAAAATGATAAAGGGGATGGAACAGCTTCCCTATGAGGAAAGGCTGAAGAGGTTAGGGCTGTTCAGCTTGGAGAAGAGACGGCTGAGGGGTGATATGATAGAGGTCTTTAAGATCATGAGAGGTCTTGAACGAGTAGATGTGACTCGGTTATTTTCACTTACTAATAATAGAAGGACTAGGGGGCATTCCATGAAGTTAGCAAGTAGCACATTTAAGACTAATCGGAGAAAATTCTTTTTCACTCAACGCACAATAAAGCTCTGGAATTTGTTGCCAGAGGATGTGGTTAGTGCAGTTAGTGTAGCTGGGTTCAAAAAAGGTTTGGATAAGTTCTTGGAGGAGAAGTCCATTAATGGCTATTAATCAATTTTACTTAGGGAATAGCCACTGCTATTAATTGCATCAGTAGCATGGGATCTTCTTAGTGTTTGGGTAATTGCCAGGTTCTTGTGGCCTGGTTTTGGCCTCTGTTGGAAACAGGATGCTGGGCTTGATGGGCCCTTGGTCTGACCCAGCATGGCAATTTCTTATGTTCTTATTATTTTTCTCTTCATATCCTGAAGAAAATAATTGAAGGAGCTCTCCTTTTAGGAAGAGTTATGTTTGTTTGAACAGAGGACTACTGTAAGGTGTTTGAAGGTATAAATGTAACAGATGGAGTGAGTGGTGCATGGTAATGCATAAAAAAGACTAAAATTAGAGTTGTTTAATTAAACAGTTTATATAAAAGAAAATGCTTACATATAATAGCAGAGCTAGATGACAGTCATTTCATCTAGTTATAGTAAATTTTATTATAGTTTGGTAATAAGATTCTACTGATTTTTACCTACTAGCATTTCAGCAAAAATGTATAAATACTACAACATTTATCAGTATACAAATTTATATTATACTGTATGGTATTTATGATTGACATTTTGGAATGATTCATCTCTTATGATTTTTAATAATAGCCACTTTAATAACAATGACTCTTTCCAAGATTGAAATACATTTGAAATTACTAATTTATTGATACAAATAATTATTGATATGTGCTTCCATTTAAAAGTGATACAAATTCAAATTGGCTTTAATATTTTTCAAATGGTTATAGAATTTTGGAAAGTGACCAAACACTGAATTTTATTATGATTTCGGTAAACTATGGAAAACTGGATTATCCCAATATATCATTCTTATAATATATGGCCAATCTATGGACTGTATGAATATAGTAAAGTTTCAGCCCTGGTTATATTGTTTTACAATAGACAGAAACCTATATTAAGGGGACCCAATGCAATATCAAAACAAAAACTTTACTGAGTAACTGGAAGTTAAACTAAATTGGCATAGACTGATTAAAAGATATTGAAACAAAATTGTTATGGAAGTCTCAGTTTAGTGGACCCTTGGACCAACCTGCAGGAGACTGGGAAAGGTGGTCAATGTCTCTAGTATGTGGCAGGCTGGGAGACAGATGTTCAGGCAGGACGTAGATGTTCTTCACCCTGGAAGCTGGTACTCCCCCGGGAGGAGCCCGTAGGGGCCCGACCACTGGGACTTAGGCGAGTTGTTGATCAGGACTGGGAACTGGAACCAGACTAGGACAGTAGATCAGTACTGTAACAAGGCTCGGGTTCTGGAACCAGGCAGGAAGTGTAGCAGGGCTCGGGTACTGGAACCAGGCAAGGACTGTAGCAGGACTCGGGTAGTGGAATCAGGCAGGAACTGTAGCAGGACTCAGGTACTGGAACCAGGCAGGAACTGTAGCAAGACTCGGGTAATGGAACCAGGCAGGAACTGTAGCAGGCAAGCAGGAATGGAGCGAATAGCAGGGCAGGTCACTCCGGGCACAACGCAACAGGGAACCGGGAGGTAAACCCGTTGCAAGGTAAAGACTGAATGTCCGCAGCGGCTTATCAAGGCCGCGGCGTCTGACTTCAGGAACTGGGCGGAGTCACCGCTGGCGGGAAACGGCCCTAAGAGTCCAAGTGGCACGAGCGTGTGTCTAGAAGCAGGGCGTCCATGGGAAGCTTCCCGGCGGCGCAGCCCCCGCGGGGACACCGCCAAACAGGGCCCAAACCAGGCCTCCAGAAGCAGGAGTAGGTCCAGGAGTACGGAGGTAAGGGTCTGGTCGCGGCGCGAACCGCAACACAAAATTACACTGCTCTGCTAGCAATATTAATAAATATTGGACACCCATGCTAATACCTAACACCCAAGCTTTAAACTTGAACTTGATTGAATATGCTTTGTTTTAATCAACAGACTTAATGTTTTTATATTACAAAAGTATTTTTCAGTAGATAGGTGTTGCTTTGCCTAAAACCAAACGCTGACATTAAGAATGATTCGCCACATCTGATGCTGCCAAAGAAATCAAGTAAAAAAGCCAAGATCAGCATCTTACTCATTATCTCAATGTAGGCCAAGAAGCAAATGGCTGTTAACTTCAGAAGTCTGTTCAATTGTTCCTGCAATAATACTATAATTTACATCCTTGCATTTAGCTTTACAGATATAGAGACTTCACCATTGGATTCACGCCAGCCAAAGACATTTGCTCTGCTAACAGAAGAGGCCTGTGAATAGGCTGTGGACTGTTTCTTCTGCTTGCAACCTTGGAGCAAGCAAATCTGCAGTCTTCTTTGACCTTGCAATAGATGAAGCATGCCTAAACCCTAGCCCACAGTGTTTATCCCATGCCCTTTTGAATTTGTTTACTGTTTTCTTCCTCACCACCTCTTCCGGGAGGGCATTCCAGGCATCCACCACCTTCTCCATGAAGAAATATTTCCTGATGTTGGTTCTGATTTGTCCCCCCTGGAGTTTCATTTTGTAACCCCCTAGTCTACAGTTTCCTTTCTAACAGAAAAGGTTAAAAGTTTGTGCATCATTAAAATCTTTCAAGTATCTGAAAGTCTGTATCATATCTCCCCTGCACCTCCCCTGCCTTAGTGGATCTATTGGAAGCCTACCATCTGGGACATTAAACTGTATGTCATCTGCGCAAATGTAGTAGAAAACACCTAATGTGGCAAGAATCTTTCCTAGTGGTTGAAGATGGATGTTAAATAAAATATAGTGTGCAAATCCATGAGGGAAGCTCAACTTCAAAGTCCTCCAGGAAGAGCACTGATCTCCCACTCAAACTTGCTGCTTCAAATTGGATAAAAATGATGTAAACCATGCCAATATGTAGGGACTTTCACTTTCACTTTCAGTTTTTATTTTACTTTTCCCAGAATTTATCAGTGTTTATTGCAACAAGAACCAAAGGAGAAATTACTACTTACCTGATAATTTCCTTTCCTCTACTAAGAACCAGGTCAATCCCAATGAGTGGGTTATGCACCTCTGCCAGCAGATGGCGACATCATGACCATATAGTCCAGCCCCAACATCAGCCCATCAGTATTCTCTGGAAAAGCCAAACTGTGGACAAAACTAATTATACTTGAACATTATTATCAACAATCAACCACTCATGCTTCCAAACCAACAGGAACACTGAACTCAGCCAAATGAAGGAACATATCTAGTAAACTAAGGTTTAGAGAAGCCACTTACCAGTATTCCACGAAGCTCAGGAATCACATTCTTCATAGCTCGCCCGAAGAAGGCTAACCACAAATTTAAACATCTGCAACCAAGGGTGCATCTGTGATTGACCTGCCCTTAACTAGAGGAAAGGAAATTATCAGGTAAGTAGTAATTTCTCCTTCCTCAGCATTTGGACAGGTCTACCTCAATGAGTGGGATGTACCAAAGCTAATCTTGAAAAGGGTGGGAGGCTGCCAGCAGTCCAATCAAACCAGTCGTGCAAATGTGGCACCCTCCCTAGCCTTAACATCCAAGCAGTAATGCTTGGAGAAAGTATGCAAAGACAACCACGTCACCACTCAGCAAATTTCAGCAGGTGACAATAAATGAAGTTCTACCCTCAATACCACCCAAGTCCTCATGGAGTGTGGACTCACCTGCTTCGGCAAGGCTACCTCAGCAGTCACATAGGCTGCCAAAATGATTTCCTTAACCCAGCGGGCTATCATTGCCCTTGTTGCTGGAACTCCCTGTTTACCACCACCATGGAGCACAAACAAGCGATCAAACTTCTGAACTGCTTTAGTCATCTCCAGGTACTTCAGTAAATGATGCTTGACATCCAAGGAGTGCAAAAGAAGGTACTCTGCTTTATCTCTGTCACTGTCCAGGGAAATGTACTGATTCAAATGAAACTCCGAAACCGCTTTTGGCAAAAAGGAGGGCACAGTCTGAAGTTGAACCACACCTGGAGTCATACAGAGAAAAGGCTCATGGCAGGATATAGCCTGAAGCTCAGAGACCTGATGTGCTAAACAGATTGCTACCAGAAAAACTGTCTTCAAGGTAAGCAGTTGCACAGTGGCCAAAAATTCAAACCTGCTAAGAACTCGAGGACCAAATTAAGGTCCCACAGAGGTACGGGAAGCTGCAACAGGGAACGAAGATGCTTAACTCCCTGCAAGAAATGGGACACGTCCGGATGGGAAGACAAAGGCCCTTCATTGACTCTCCCCCTATAACAAGCCAGGGCTGCACTTGAACCTTCAATGTGTTAAGTGCCATACCCTTAAAGAAGCCGACCTGTAAAAATTCTGAAATCAAAAGATTATCCACCTTGTGCAGTTGAAAACCTCACTCAGAACACCAGGCCTCAAAGACTCTCCAAATTCTAATGTAGGCTAGAAAAGTAGAAAACTTCCAGGCCCAAAGTAGAGTGGAAATTACAACAGGCGAATAATCCTGCTTCCACAACCGATCTCTTTCAATGGCCAAACTGCAAAACAAAATCAACCTGGATCCTCATGCAGAATGGGCCCCTGACACAACAAATCCATCTGTGACAGCAGCCTGAGGGGACTGTCCACCAGAAGTCTCTGGAGATTGGCATACTACAGCCTTCAAGCCCTGCAATCTAATAGTAATGCACCAGATAAAGGTATAATAACTTCTGATATAGAAGAGAGTTGAGAAGGGATTTAGGAACATGGGCCCTCGTGGAGCGAGTACCGGTTCCTATCTGCAATTTATAATAATGACTCACGATCTCCGTACCTGCGATAACGTTTTAGACAGAAGGGAGTCTTCGGAGATTAGGAGCATAGGCCATCATGGAGCGAGTACCAGTTCCTATCTGTAATAGAATTCACTGTGTTCACGTCTGCGATCACTTCCAGGTAGTAAGGAGTCTTCTGAGCATTCAGGGACGTAGGCCCTCATGGAGCGAGTATCGGAATCCGTCCTAACAATCTGAAATCAAGAAGAGAGAGAGCGAGGCGCCAAGGAGCGGATATCCCTGGATAAGTTGGTGGAGGCAGAGCAGCGGAGAAAGATTCCCCTTGCTAACTCGATTCGAAGTAGCAAGCAAAGACCTTTTAAAGTGGAAGCGGATGACGTCACTACGGGGGACGACCCCCGAGGTTCATGCCCATGTCAGTACAAACTCTGGAGCACGCGCACGTGCCTTTACGTCTTCAGGAACATGGCGGATAAAAGCAGCTTCAGGCCAGCCCGGGGATTCCAGGAAGTACGGCGAGAAGAAGCCGCGTCAGCAACTGTCCGTCAGACCAGAAGGGAGTCACCACAAAGGTAGAGAGGGTGGAGCGAGGGCGAGAACAGGCACGAACGTAACAACTGGAAGCAATGGATTCTTCTGTTCTGGCCTCACTGTTGCCTGTTTTAACTTCTTGGGGACAAATGGTGGGTTCTTTTGGGGTTGGTATTTACCCTGTAGTCTGAATCACATAAGACAGACTAGAAAATAATAACACTGACTATGTCTTTTATGATGTAATGAAAAGCTATATTTTTCTGCAGAATATATGTACAAAACAGGTGCTTAAGAAAACACCTGAAACAAATAAAATATATATCAGAATAATAAGCAAAAGTAATTTCCCCAACTAATATGGTATAATTATATACAAAAGCCTAGCAGAAGTTGTCATATTTCCTGAAAAGGGTGTCTGCTTGCCCCCTAGATGACTGAATCAGCCAAGTGAGTTCTCGTTTGGAGACAGATCAGTGCTGGAAATCCCTATCATCAGTTCTCTGCAGGGAATCTGGCTATAGTTTGAGATGTTGGGGGCTTTATGACCTTAAGATAGAATATGTACTGTCTGGACTTCTTTGTGTAGCCTTTCTTGATAAAGTGACAAACTACTGATAAGAAAAACTTTCTGCGTATGTATTCTAAAATGGTGGACTTCTTGTCCTTTGTCCACCGCTTATAGTCACCATATTGTCTTTAAACCTAACCCATTTTGCCCTGGACAGTTGTCAAATGTTTCAGTGCTCAGCACTAGTTTGTGACCTTGAATTTAACAGGCTAGAGAAAGGGAGGGCTTCCGGAGGAATCTGTGTGTGAAGGAGGGCCATGATGGAATCTATAAGGGAGAGAAGGTGGGAGAATTGTGTGAAAGGGAGCTACGGGCTGCTTCTAGCAGAAGCAGGGGGAGAAGGGAAGGTGGCTGCCTATGTGCATGCTGACTTTATAAGCATGAAGCAAAACTCTTACTTAATGATACAAAACTATATATGAGAGTATGTTTTTCTCATAAAAGATATAATTATACACACTAATACAGGACACAGCCCGACTCCAGTGATTTATTTATGATTCTTGCTATGTGATGTCTTTCACCCCTTGTATAATCCTAAAGGTGCTTGTTTGATGTTTAGGTATGATTTCCATGCTGGTGTTTCATCTGCATCCCTGCAGGCCTTCTGCCTCCATTGCTACAAGTCTTCTGTGTCTTCTACCTGCAACTGCCAGGTCTTATGTGCTGTGAGTCAGTATTATATGTTCAAGCTCAAGGTTAAATAAGCAAGCTTTCTTGGCACATCCAGATACTTGACATTTTGTCTTTCATTGTTGCCCCAGGTTTAGTTTTTGAGGTTCACATGGGTTGCAATGGATTCCATTGTAACCATTCTGATAATGCAAATGATTGTATAGTCCTGGTCCAAATATGGAGGCCTCAAGTGTCCTTTAATTTTACTTAGCCTCTACTGCTCAATTTCTATCACTATTCTTTGTGGGTAGGAGGCTCAGAATGATGTGTTTTCTGTTCTTTCAAGTGAATGTGTTGGGAGAGGTAACCTCTGGAGGCAGTATAGCCCTGTATATATAAGTCTGAGTTCCTGAGTAGAATTGCATAGGGCAGCACACCCGGGGTGAATGGCAATAGCGGGCAGATTTTAGGCCTCCCAAGCCTCTTGAGTTGGTGTAGTGCCAAGTGGAGCAAAAGCTGTAAACTTGGAAAATGCACATTTGCAACTTTCTCCCTCCACTTATTCCTCTGCGGCTTTTCCTGATCACTCCCTGCTGCAATTAATGGTGGAGTGGAACCCCCCAAGCAGGTTTTTTTTTTCACCTGTAACCAGTTCCTATTCTGCACCAGTGTGGGCCCACCCCACAGCTGAATGATGAGAGTGGGCTATATTACATGGGGACTCAGGGAGGCAGAATTGCTTTCAGGCCAGAGACTCTCTAGAAGCGTTTGAGCTGTGTGGGGATGGCCTGAAGGGGAAACAAAAGAAGCAAGAGCAATAGCAGAAGTTCTGTGCAATGCAGGGAGCCCGGAAAGAAGAGTAGAAGCAGTGCTGTGCCAGTGTCCTAAATTATCCTGTGCAGGGTGTGTGTGTGTGTGTGTGTGTATTTGAATGGCAGCCAGGTGTGTGTGTGTGTGTGTGAGTATGCCAGCCTGCCAGCCTAGTGTGTCTGTGTCTGTGTGTCTGTGAGAATGGAAGCCTGCCAGCCTGGTGTGTGTGTGTGTGTGTGTGTGTCTGTGTGTGTGTCTGTGTGTGTGTGTGTGTGTAATGGCAGTCTGCTAGCTTAGGGGGGGGGGGTGTGTGAGAGAATGGTAGATTGTCAGCCTGGGGTGTGTGTGTGTGTGTGTGTATGTGTAAATGACACCCTGCCAGCCTGGGGGATGTGTATGAAGAAAGTTTATTAACAAAAACCAGAGTGAGAATAATAGCTATTTTTTGCTTGACTGTATCGGCAACTTATATAATATTTGAATTAGCCAACACACTTCCAACTTGCTCCAAAATTATAGACGCGTCTATAATTTTGGAGCAGGCTGAAGAAAGTTTATGCCATTTCCACTAATCTATAACAAGCTCAGGATGACTAGAAATTTAAAGTTATCAGGAATGGGGAGAGGGTGATTTTTCCTTCCTTATTAGTTTTAATTACTGGGTATTTGTGTCTGCTATTTGAAAATATTTTATTGCTGATGGAAAATTTTTTATATGTGTCCTTAGTTATTGAATGTTATTCTATTCATCAGCTCTTTGACAATATTATTTTTATTAATATGGTTTATTGCGATTGATTATATTTCTTGATTTTATTGTTTGATTTATGAGGACTGGTAATGTTTCTGCTTTTCCATTGCTGCATTGCATACAGAGTCTGGCTTGTTGTAGTTTCTAGTTCGGTTTCTATCTATACGTGTCTGTTATTCTTTATTCTATATTTGGTTAGGTCTGTCTGTGTTCTGCATGTGTTACCAAAGTGGGGTATTCTGCTAGTATGTAGTTTCTATGTAGAGATTTATAGCAGACTGATTTGTTCTTCTTTCCTAATAGGAGGAGTAGTATTGGTGTTTTAGGGCTTGATGTAATATTTGTAGTGTTGCCTTTTCAAATATAGGGTTGTTCCACTTTGAGTGTTGACAGTTAGTACTGTTTTGGTATGGAATGTTTACTATATCATTATTAATATCATTATTGTCATTTACTTTACTCAAGGCTTTCTGAGGGCCAAACTCACATCTAACATACATTACAATAGGCTTAATATTTTATGGGTTCCAAGTGTCTTTTTTTTGTAGGGTTTTCTGGATGGCACCATAGCGGTGCATGTTTTTCTGTATAAATGGTGCTTGCTACAGAGCCCAACCTGTGCCATTTTTAAGTACTGGTAGATGGGGCAAGAGCACCTGGGGATCACTCCTACACAATTTAGGAATTTTGGACCTGTGAATATGGTAAGATATGTTCAGGGTGTGTGTCAGTTTTGAAAATCTGGACTGCTGGAGGGAGGACTTTTTAAGGCTTGGAAAGGAGGTCTGGGACAGAGCGTGAGACTGACAGTTTCTATTGTGTGTTGGTTATTTGGAAAACAAAACCTCTGTGTAATAAAGATGGAGGGGGGGGGGATGCAGCACAGTAACTGTTCACACAGGGCAGCTAAAGTGCTAGCATGGGCCCTGAGTAGATTGGAACCACAAAGCCATTGTGTGAGAGTTCCTTTGTGAATCCCAGGTGGGTTCAATGAGTCAAAGGTGATCAAAGGAAGGTCTGAAGAGGAAGGCAAGAGTTCCAGTATAAAGGGGCAGCTAGACAGTAACAGAGGGAAAAGGAGACCTTTTCCCTGTCCAGAGGGTATCCCTACTCCTAATATGGATTGCAAAATGGTTAAAAGATGGGAAACAGAGAGAAGAAATAAATGGGCAGTTTTCTCAGTGGAAAAAGGTAAACAGTGGAGTGCCTCAGGGGTCTGTACTTGGACCGCTGTTTTTTTTTACTTATTTATGAATGATCTGATAAGGGGAACAATGAGTGAAGTGATCAAACTTTCACATGACATAAAATTATTCAGTGCAGTGAAATCACAAGCAGATTGTGCGAAATTGCAGGAAGAACTTTCAGGACTGGGAGACTGGGCATCCAAATGGCAGATAAAAATTAATTTGGGCAAGTACAAAGGGATGCACATAGGGAAAAGTAACCCACGCTGTAGTTACACCCAGGAAAAAGAGCTGAGTGTCATAGTGGACAATACTTTGAAATCGTTGGCGCAGTGTGCAGAGGCAGTCAAAGAAACAAACAGAATGTTAGGAATTATAAGGAAGGGAATGGTGAATAAAACGGAGAATTTCATAATGCCTCTGTATCGCTCCATGATGAGACCACACCTTGAGTACTGTGTGCAATTCTGGTCGCCGCATCTCAAAAATGATATAGTTGACCTGGAAAAGGTACAGAGAAGGGTGACCCAAATGATAAAGAGGATGGAACGGCTCCCCTATGAGGAAAGGCTAAAGAGTTAGGATTGTTAAGCTTGGAGCAGATATGGCTGAGGAGGATATAATAGAGGTTTATAAAATCATGAATGGGATAGAATGGGTAAATGTGAATCGGTTATTCACTTTAAAAAAAAATACAAAAACTAGGGACCGCTCCATGAAATTAGTAAGTAGCACTTGTAAAACAAATTGGAGAAAATTCTTTTTCACTCATTGCACAATTAAGTCCTGGAATTTATTGCTGGAGGATGTAGGCTAAGTTGGTTCAAAAAAGGTTTGGACAAGTTCTTGGAGATGTCCATAAACTGTTATTAACTATGTAGACTTGGGAAAAGTCACTACTTATCTCTGGGCATTAGCAGCATAGGATGTCTCTACTGTTTCAGGTCCTGCAGGTACTTGCAATCTGGATTGGCCACTGTTGGAAACAGAATGCTGGGCTTGGTCTGACCCAATATGGCTACTTTTATGTTCTTAACTTCAGAGCCTGATACAATCCGACATTGTACCCAGCCATTTCCTTGAACCCACTCACCAGTGCCGAAGAAGAAAAGAAACTCCTCTGGACATGGTTTTATTATATATTCCCCTAGGAGAGGTTACGGTTGTAGATGTTGTGAGTTTACTTGCTTGTCATTTAAAGCAAGTGCATAACCGGATGCAGACAGAAATACTCAAAGGAGGATGTGAGAGTGAGAATGAAAGTTGGGATAAATGGAAAACCAAACTAGGTATCCAGTATACCTGAAGAAACCCCAATAGTCTAATTTCTGTTTGATCTGAAGGGCTAAAGAAGATGGCAAGCTGATGAGAAGGAGTAAGGTAAAGCCTTGCAGGAAACACGAAAAAGTGAAATTCTGTTTGTAACATTCAATAAGTTTGCAATGCACTGGGGTTCATTACATTGTAAAATTTCACAGCAGTAAATTTAGATCTGAACTTTACTGCTGGCAGATTATCATTTGTGCCCAACAACTGTGTGTGGCTCCAATAACTGTCAGAACCTGACATCCATGTGTGTGCTGGAAACAAAGGTCTGCATAATTACACTCACAGTCTGATAAAATCTGTGCAAGAGCTCATCCTAACATTATCCTTGCATATTATTTTAAGGTTCATTTTCTTGAAATGCTTTAAGGCAGACAGGCTGACCTTGCTGTAGCTGTTGCTTTTGGCACAGTTAGCTCTGGTAGGACATGTATAAGGCAGCTGGGGGAATTGTGCTATTCTACATTTTAAGCTATGAGCTCAGTGTCATGCCACTGGCACTCAAGTTAAGAATGCCCTTTGCATCTGATAGGAGGGCACCAAGGCCAATCAAATTAATAAAAAAACACATTACTCATCATATAAATGTGATGCAATGAGACCAGACACAAAAATAGCTCTTCTGAGAAAGAAAGAAAAGGAGCACATAAGAGAGGAAGTGAGACAATGTAATAACCTTAATGTGAAAAAGTAGCTCTCCAGCCATCTTACAGGGCACTTTTGGGCCCATGGTCTGGCTGCATCCATTCTCTTTCCCCTTCAGGTCAGTCTCTAAAGCATAGGCCATCTCTTTTTCTTTGCCTTGGGTTCTTTGTTCCTCTGGGTCACTTCCTTCTGCCTTCTGTCACCAGTCCTTCCCTCTTTTTCTATCGTAAGTTCTTCACGTGACACGGGGAGTGTGGCCCAAGGCAGACAAAAGGGGCGGGGCTCCCATCCCTCCCCCTCTCTAAAGTTCTGCCCAGGGTTCTCCCTTCAGTGTTCATTTCCTTTTCTTCCTGCCAGACTTTATTGACATGGACTCGTTTGCATCTCTGCTCTGTCTTGCTACTCCTCTCATATGATTTGTTGACATTGTCACATACTTCTCCATTTAATTTTGAGCTCCTCGGCACTCTCAGCAAGAATCATACTTCCCCACTTCCTCAGACAGGAAGTCAGCATTCGAGTTCTCTTTTCTTGATTGATGCTGGATTTCAAACTTGTACTGCTGGAATGCCAGGTACCAGCACATGATTCAGAGATTCAATTACTTCATCTGCTGTAGCCACTTAAGTGTGTGGGATGTATCAATAACTTGAAGGTTCTCCCTTAGAGGTGGGTTCTGGCGGAGCAGGTTGGTGACCGAAAACAATTTGAAATGGAGAGGCCCCAGTCGAGGTACAGGAATGAAAATTATGGGAAAATTCTGCCCAGGGCAGCAAAGTCGCCCAATCATCCTGTCAGGCATTGACGTAGGAGCGCAAGAATTGTTTCAGAGCCCGATTAGTTCTCTCTGCCTGCCCGTTGGCCTGAGGGTGAAAGGCAGTGGTGAAGTCTAGCGCAATGTGAAACTTGGTACAGAGGTTTCGCCAATATCGAGCCGTGAATTGTGACCCACGATCAGACGTGATGTGCTGGGGTATTCCGTGGAGACGAAAGACATGAGACATAAATAATTGCGCCAATCGGGGAGCGGAGGGAAGGGCGGGTAGTGGTGTAAAGAGAGCCATCTTAGAGAATCGATCAACCACTACCCATATTACCGTATGTCCTTCGGAGGCTGGAAGATCGACAATAAAGTCGGTGGAGATTTGTGTCTATGGTCTTGTTGGCGCTGGAAGTGGTTGTAACTGACCCCAAGGCTTCCCTGTAGGGTTCTTGTGCTGCGCACAAACAGGGCAAGAGTCAACATACGCACGAATGTCCTTGCGCATCCCAGGCCACCAGTAGTGTTGTTGAAGCAGATCCTACGTTCGTCTACGTCCAGGGTGACCGGCCAACTGAGAATCATGCCCCCATTTCAATACTTTATTGCGGAGTCTCTTGGGTACCACTGTCTTGCCGATTGGAACTGTGAAAGTCGCAGAAAGAATGATGCGGGCAGGGTCAATAATGTTCTGTAAAGGTTCTTCCCCGTCTTCAGTGATAAATGATCGCAATAATGCATCAGCTTTGATATTCTTGCTTGCTGGTCGATACCTTAGCTCAAAGTCGAAACGCGTAAAAAATAACGCCCAACGGGCTTGACGTGGGTTCAGGCGGGTGAGCTTGTTGTAAATATATCAAGTTTTTATGGTCCGTAAAAACTGTGATCCAATGTTGGGCCCCCTCTAACCACTGGCGCCTCTCTTCAAATGCAAGTTTGATGGCTAACAGTTCTTTATCGCCAATGGAATAGTTACGTTCCGCAGGTGAAAATTTCTTTGAAAAATAGGAGCAAGGATGGGATTTTCCTGCTGCATCGTTCTGACTCAGAACTGCTCCAACCCCTCTGTAAGAAGCGTCAACCTCCACCGTGAACGGACGTCTAGGATCCGGGTGGCGGAGACAGGGTTGCCGTAGGAAAGCGTCCTTGAGAGCTTGGAATGCTTCCAATGCTTCTACTGGCCAGATTTTGATATTAACTTCCCTTTCGTGTAAGTGCGGATAGCGGTGCGGCCCAGTTTGGAAAAATTCTTGATAAATGACCGGTAATAGCAAATCCTAGAAAACGTTGCAGTGCTCATAGACCTTTGGGTTGAGGCCATTCTTGTATACATTTCACTTTGATCAGATCCATTTGGAAACCTTGTTTGGAGATAATAATCCTAAAAAAAGGTAAGGACTCAGCTTCGAAGATGCATTTTCTCCAGCTTGGCATATAATTGATGTTCCCTTAAGCGCTGCAAAACTTGCGTAACATGTTGGCGATGCATCTGTAGATCCTTGGAAAAGATCAAAATATTCATCGAGATAAACAATCCCACAGATATATAATAAGTCTCTAAAAATCTTGTTTAATAAAGTGTTGAAAGACAGCAGGAGCATTAGTTAATCCAAAGGGCATAACTTGATATTCATAGTGTCCATCTCTGGTGTTGAATGCCATCTTCCACTCGTCTCCCTCCCGAATCCGAACTAGGTTATCAGGCCCCTCGCAGGTCCAATTTGGAGAATATTCGGGCTCCTTGCAGACGATCAAACAGCTCCGCAATAAGAGGTAGGGGATAACGATCCTTGATGGTGATAGCGTTGAGTCCACGAAAATCAATGCAAGGGCGTAAAGTCCCATCTTTCTTTTCAACAAAGAAAAATCCGGCCCCCTGCAGGAGAGGTGGATTGTTGGATAAACCCCTTCTGTAGATTGTCCTGGATGTATTCCAGACATCGCCCGCATCTCTGCGGCAGATAGATAAGGATACACTCTCCCTCGAGGTGGTGTTGGATCCTGGAACCAATCAAAAAGCGCAGTCAAAGTCTCGATGTGGGGGGTATGTATCCGCGGCCTCCTTGGAGAAAACGTCCGCGAATTGTCGTATTGAGAGGGTAAATTCGCAGAACAGAGGTGCAGACGAAACCGGAAGTGGGAGTAGGTCTCCTCCGTAAGCAAGTCCCAATGGCATCCTGGTCCCCATTGAGTAAGTCTTAAAGATGTCCAGTCAAATTGTGGATTGTGGCGTTGCAACCAGGGAATACCGAGAAACTACTGAGTGAATGGCTTTGCTGAGGACGTAGAAGGTGATTTGTTTCTGTATGATCCGGCGCAATATGGCAGTTTCAGTTAGTGGTTCCGTGTGATGCGTTATTTTTCCTGGTAACTGTTCACCATGGATAGAAGAGATGATCAAAGGTGTGGAACAGAGACGAGTTGGAATCTGGAGTTGAATCCACTAGTTTCTTGTAATATGAACTCTCCACCCGCACCAGAATCTATTAAGGCCAAAGTGTTTAAACTCATATCCTTTAATGTCGAGAGTGACTTGTACGGTGAGTGGGGGAGATGGGGATACGAGACCTAGGGTGACTCCCCCCGAGAACCCTAGGCTTTGGAGTTTCCCGGCCGAATTGGGCAGGTGGCTATACGATGGCTGGATCCTCCGCAATAGAGACAAAGGCCTGCCTTGCGGCATCTCAGATGTTCTTTGGGAGATAGAGGTCCTCGGCCTAATTGCATAGGTTCTGTTACGGGTCCCTCGGAAAACGGAAGACTCTCGTGAGTTAGTGGAGGTGGGAGGCGGGACATAAGGAATAGCCAGGCGCCTCTGTGATCCTAGCGCCTCCCGGGGCCCTTTCTTGTAGCCGTCTGTCAATTCTGGTTGCCAATTCTATTATAGAATTTAAGGAGGATGGAAGTTCATGAGCAGCTAGCTCATCTTTATTTCTGGCAGATAGTCCTTCCAGGTAAATTGTTCGCAGGACATGTTCCTCCCAATGGAGTTCCATGGCCAGAGTCCGAAACTCAATGTTATAATCCGTAAGGGATCGCCCTCCTTGACAGAGAGAAGAAGGTCAGAACCGGCAGCTGCTTGCTTTCCATGGTTCCTCAAAACGCTGTTCGAAATAATTCGAGAAATTGTGGTAGATCTTGCAATATTGGATCCGAGCGCTGCCAAAGCGGAGAAGTCCAGGCCAGAGCTTTACCTTCAAGTAAAGATAGAATATAGGTGGTCTTGGTTATATCGTCCAGAAACAGGGTTCTTTGCAGACGGAAATGCATGCTGCACTGATCCAGAAATCCTAAGCACAGGCGAGGATCCCCGGCATATCGAGGGTGGAGCAGGGTAGTGGAAGAACTGGCGGTGTGTAGCCTTGTGTAACAGGCAGAACTGATACCGGCGGAGGAGTGGGAGCCGGAGGGCTGGAATGTGTTAACAACTACAGCGGTCTAGCCGAGCATTGAGTCGTTCTATGGAGGCTGCCATGGATTCTAACATACTCTGTTGCTCCATGAGCTTCTGAGCCAAACCAGGAATTGCTCTTAGTACGGAGGCCTCTGCCAGGTCCATGGCCTTGGCTTACTGTTCTGACTTGGAAGGTGGACCCTTGGTCCGGCGATGAACGTAAGTCCTACCGTCAGAAGGCGAGGCCAATCTCGAGGGTCACTGGGAGTGATCAATGAAGATCTGGATGCAGGCGCCTCCTGCAGATCGTGTAATCCAGACAGCTGGCGCCTCCAGCAGGTTGTGAAAGCAGAAGCTGGCGCCTCCAGCAGGTCGTGAGAACAGGAGCTGGCGCCTCCAGCAGGTCGGGAGAAACAGAAGGTACCACAGCCAGTCCAGGGAACAAGAGCCGGAATACTTCGCAGCCAGTCCAGGGAACAAGAGCCAGAAAACTCCGCAGCCAGTCCAGGGGTCGAGAGCCAGAGGATACTGCAGCCAGTCCAGGGATCAAGAGCCAGAATACTCCACAGCCAGTCCAGGGGTCGAGAGCCAGAAGGTACCACAGCCAGTCCAGGGATCAAGAGCCAGAATATTCCGCAACCAGTCCAGGAGTCGAGAGCCAGGGCAGGAACGGCAGCCAATCCAGGAATCACACACGGAGGAACAAATCAGGAACCACGAACAGGAACAACCACTAGAGCCACGAAGCCAAGGCAAGGTCTGAAGGCTCAGACCTTGCCTTAAATAGTTCCCCGAAGATGGAGCCTGCAGGAAGGAACCCCCCCTATTTCCTGTAGGGGTTCCTTTAAATCTTGGTTACTGCTGCCCGCGCGGCCCTAGGGAACTTCAGGGGGCGGGGCTTAGCCGCACTGAGAGGACGCCGCGGCCATCTTGGAGACAGCAGCACTGCCGCGGAGAAGGCCTGCCGACGCCGGCCTCAGTGTCGGCGATTGGCCCCGCTGCTTCGGTGAGTGACCGGCCCCGGTCGCGGTCTGCTGTGGCCGGCGGCCATAACAACAGGCTCTTCAGGATATTCTAGAATTCTCTAGGATTCCCCTTCAGGTAAGTTTAAACAGTTTTCTCTTCTTTTTTTTTTTTTAACTCCTCAATGACTAACATCTCGGTATTTATGTTGCACTAACTTACTAATGCAATTAACCAAATTTGTCACAGTTCATTGGTGTGCACTTATCTTAATTTTATTCCTGGGAAATACATTTTGAGAGCAAGCTTGTGAACACTGGATAGAGAATGCTGATCCAGGAATAAAGTGAAGATTGGTAGCTTGTTATCGGAAATAGAGTGCACTGTTTGATAGCACCAACTGGACCTGAACTGCTACTCTTGATTGCAAAGTTTCAGGATACAATGCTTTACCTACTACATTAACTCAAATCAAATCAATAACAAATACTGACTTCCTCATACCGCCAATCTTCTACAGTCTATAATGTTGCAGATGTTATGTACAGGCAATTTCTTTGTGAAAACTTATAGAGTTTTAATGATAATAATAATGATAATATAATGATAATGATAATAATAATAATAGAGTAATAATGATAAATGATGATTATAGAAGATAGCTTCTTTCTTCCAATATATTTATGTTGTTTTTAAACATCTAATGATGGATTCAGTTGGTTAATGAATATGAATTATGGTACAGAGTACTGATAGATGTCTTTATTACCATTCTTCTGTTGAAGTGTAATGGTATGTTTATTATTTGTAATGTATTTTATCATATGTTTGTTTGTGTATGTTTGTTTCTGTAAATCGCCTAGACCTATTTGTGACAGGCGATCAACAAATTTTAATAAAATGAAAATGAAGTGAAAAAAAAATTCCATACTTATAAATTTTGCCAGAAATTCTACATGGGATTTCTACATTCCAAACTATTCCAAATGTTTTGCCTCTAAGAAACAACACATAAGTACCTTTAACTACAGCTATTGTATATTCAAAACTGCAGTACCTTTACGTACAAGTATAGTGACTACAATTTGAATTCTATGGGACCCTGTGAAATAGTTTTTTCTGAGGTAGAATGTACTTCAGTTAAATACATTCAGAATCAGATCACCAATCACCCACATTTTCTCACATTCACTTAGCTCTCACAGCTAATAAACACTGTGAATCAGTTATGAAATTAAATTTACTTTAACTAACTTCTTACCTCTGTCAGCATTAAATTTACAAACTCACTTTCACACAATAACCCAGTGTTTCTAAGTGTTCTGGATGCTCTTCCATATAAACTAAGCCCCTGTGACAGGAATCTGTGACCCAGTCTCACTCTCTGTCTCCAGTTTAGCTCTGCCTGCAGTTTCAGAACGTGCTCAGTGAAAATCCTCAGCAGAGATCCGTACTCTTCTGAAGTCATTTTAGGAAACAGTACTCATCTACTTCAGGAAACCTATTTACTTATTCTCTAAGGAATCACTTAAAATAGAAACATAGAAATGATGGCAGAAAAGGACCAGATAGTCCATCCAATCCGCCAGCAAGCTTAGGGTAGTATCTGCTTCGCCATGCAGGTTACCCCCCATGCTTCTCAGTTTCCCAGACCATAAACATCAAGGCTCTCATTGGTTGCTGTTTGAATCCAATTCTCCATTACTCCTTGCTGTTGAAGCAGAGAGCCATGATGGAGTTGCATCAACAGTGTGAAGGCTTATTGGTTAAGGGTAGTAACCACCCGCACCAGCAAGTTACCCCCCATGCATTCTTCATTTCTATTCTCTAGCCTTTATGGATCCACACTGTTTATCCACACTCCTTTTAATTCTTTCACTGTTTTCATCTTCACTACCTCCTTCCAGAAGGGCAATCCAGGCATCTACCCACCCTCTCTGTGAAAAAATATTTACTGACGTTGGTTCTGAGTCGTCCCTCCCTGGAATTTTTCGTGACCCCTAGTTCTACTGATTTCTTTCCAATGGAAATGGTTTGTCGAATGTATATCATTAAAACCTTTCAGGTATCTGAAGGTCAGTATCATATCTCCCCTGCACCTCCTCTCTTCCAGGCTGTACATATTCAGATCCTTCAGCCTTTTTCTCATAGGTCTTCTCATACAGTCTCCACACCATTTTTGATCGCTCTTCTCTGGACCCGCCTCCACCCTGCCTTTGTCCCTTTTGAGATACAGACTCCAGAACTGAAAACAGTACTTCAAGTGATGCCTCACCAAGGACCTGTTCAAGGGCAATTATCACCTCCTTTTTCTTACTGGTTATTCCTCTCTCTATGCAGCCCAGCATTCTTCTGGCTTCAGCTATTGCCTTGTCACATTGCTTTGCCATCTTCAGATCTCCAGACACTATTACCCCAAGATCCCTCTCTAGGTCCGTGCATATCAGTCTTTCAATCCCCATCACATACAGCTCTTTTGGATTACCATATCTTGGATGTATAACTCTGTACTTCTTGGCACTGAATTCCAGCTGCCAAATCTTCAACCACTCTTCCAGCTTTCTTAAATCTCTTTTCATTCTCTCTACTCCTTCTGGTGTGCCCACTCTAATGCAGATCTCAGTGTCATCTGCAACTAGACAAATTATACCTTCTATCCCTTCTGCAATGTTGCTCACAAAGATATTGAACAGAACCGGTCCCAAAACTAAACCCTGTAGCACGCCACTTAATATGGGGTTTTTTCAGAGTAGATTCCATTTACCATTACACTCTGTCTCCTATCAGTCAACCAGTTTGTAGTCTACACTACCCCTTGGCTAAGGAAAACATCCTAAAAAATAATTTGTAATAAGCTCAAAATATTCTGTTTAGGTAATTTATTTCTGTTGCGCTGCCTGCTCGTGGGTCCCGACTGCGAGAAGCCTCATTCACCCTCTGGCCCGACACCGCCGGTCCCCTGCTCCTGATGCAGCTCAGACGCCAACGCCACTACTGCTGCTGCTTTTGGCTGCTCCAGTGCAGTCCGGATGCTGCCGATGCCCCGGGGTCCTCTTCTGCGGCCCGGCGCCACTGCTGCCTGCCGGCCCTAGTTTCCTGTGCAGCAGGAATGCCACTGCTGATGCCGTGCTTCACAGCAGGGAGGGCCTCTGCCGACTCAGTCTTTCTGTGCAGCAGGGGAGCTCTGCCGCCACTGTTGTCTTCTCCTCCATGGTGGGGAGGGCCACCACAGGTTCCACTTCTTTGCGGCAGGAACACCGCCGATGCTGCTGCTCCTCTCCAGTTCTGGATCGGGCTCCTTAGGCTCATGCCTCTTGCCTCTTTGTACTTTATTTAAGGGCCAGCGGTGGGAAAAGCCCCGCAGCCCCAATAGATGATGTCATCAGCCTGTGCCATGTTCGGTCCTATAAAAGAGCTCTTCTTCCATTCCTCGGGGGCCTTCACATGGATCCTCACGGTCGTCTGTGATTTCATCTCCTTGCAAGGTTTTCAATTGTCTTTGCCTGTCTTGATGGTCTTCTTGTTCCATGTTAGATGTTCCTAAATGTTCCTGGTCTCTTGTGGATGTTCCTGGTCTTGTTCCTTGTCAGAGATCCTTCGTCGCCTGCTCCACCTTCCTGATGTTCCACGTTCCTGATGTTCTAGCCTCCGGCTCTCCATCCTGTTTCCAAGTTTCCTTCTTGTCCATATTTCTTGGAGTGCCACCATCTTGGTCCGTGACCAGTCCATGGGGGGCTGTGTAGGATACTTCGTGGCACAAGGCCTTTCTTCATGTCTGCAGTGCAAGTCTCTGGAAAGCCCTTGTTTTAACGCCAAGGTCTGTTCCTGAATCCCACTTCTGATTCCTGATTCTTGAATCCTTGAATCCTGTTCCTGGTCTTTGGAGTTCCTTGTTGGTCCAAACACAGGATCTCCGTCCATGCCCAAGACTCAGGCCAGAGCCTGCTCCACTTCAGTGTGGTCCACAACCAGTCATTGGCGGCTGTGGAGGATGCGCCATGGTGCAGGCCTCTTCTGAATCTTCATCATGTTTCCAGCTTCAAGTCTTCATCTTCTTGCCTGGAGTCTGCTTCACTTTTGGCGTGGTCTGCAATCAGCCACAGGCGGCTGTGTAGGGCACACTGTGGTGCAGTACTCACCCCATACTAGTTCCTGAATCTGAACCTGAGTTTTCCAAGTTCCTTGAGTCCCCATCTGAGTCTTCCAAGTTTGAGTCTTGTTCAGTTCCATGTCTTGTCATGTTCCAGCCCTCAGCTTTCATCTGGCCTCATGCACTCGTCATTCCCAAGCGGCGGTTCCGGAAGGGCTACCGAGTGGCTGGAGGGCTACTCTTGAGACCAGCATTGCGTTGCTGGGTCTCACTTGTGCGTGTTGGTCCAGTGGAGGTCTGAGCCTGCCTTATACCAGCTCCTGTTATGTTCCACATCCAGCCTTGTTCCAGCTCACGCCTGTGCTTGGAGACTCTCACCTCCCATGGTGTGTGCCTTGGGCTCCTCCCTGGGCCGCACTGTGGTCCAAGGGCTCACATTTCTCCAGAGCAAGCAACCATACCCCCGCATTCACAACAGGATGCGAAGGCCATGAACTCGGTGTGTTCCTGTGGCGGGTTCAAGTTTTCCTGGAATTTTTGATATCTTGTCCCATGTCAACAATGTTTTTCAAGTTTTTCTGGATTTTTCATTTCTGATTTTTGCCAAGAATTTTTTCCCAAGTTTTGGTGTCTGAACCCTTTATTTTATATGACCCGCAAGAGGCACCTGCATCTGTTTAGAATAACAAACTACTCCTTTTCAGAGCACCTGTATTGTGCCTGGGTTTATTTTTTCCCACGACCTGAAGGAGGCTCCTGCACCCAGGTCTTTTATGTCCTTCAGTCTGTTTCTGGAGCCTCCTTCAATCCATCGAAGGTGTTTTCATTAAGGACTCATTTTTGATCTTAGCCAGTTTTCAGATTTTTTCCCTGGGTTTATTTTTTCTCGACCTGCAAGTGGCGCCTGCACCCAGAGCTCAACTTTTTGTTTCTAGTTTGCTGGCTTTTCTTCAGCAGTCCTCGACCCACAGGGGGCGCGCCTGCATCCAATTCCCAATATCTCAGCTGTTCCAGGCTCATTGGGTTTTTTCACACCGGCAGGAGGCGCCTGCACCCAAGGCCTGGGGTCGCTCCATCAGCTTCTACTCCGTCTCAGCCTCACACTTCTGCTGCAGTCCTCAGTACACCTACAATGGTAAATCTTGTGGTGCCCTCCACTGGGTCACCTTTGACAGATGTTGCCTTGACCCAGTCTTCTCTTCCTAGTTTGAGGATTTTTTCCAGTGGTGTCTCTGGATTTCAACTTTGAACAGTGATTCCGTTTCTGGGATTACAGCAAGTATCCTCTACCCGCTCATGTTTGTATGGAGAGGCTCATTCTAAAATCCTCAAGAACTTCCACCTCCACTCTAGAAGCTATTGCTGACATCAGTCTGTACCTTTCTCAATGCAGTGACACTAAAGAGATTTGGTTAACTGACTTCAGTTTGTTCTCCACTTATTCCACCGATAGGTTAATGGATGGAAAGAAGCATTTTTCCGTCCCGAAATTGCTTTGGACATTCTCTTGCATAATGCATAAATGGAGTTGCTTGCGGTGAAGCCATGCCTTCCATCTACTCTAACTCTTTACCAGTAGAGGCTGTACAATCAGCCATGTAGCCATGCTAATCAACATATGAGACTCTATTCTTGCCAGTCCTTTTTGTGGAGATGACTTCTAAATTCAAGATCAATGCTGTTACATTACAATAACCAAGAGTACAACTAGCCTTTATCTGGTGAACATTAAAAACCAAGGCAGATCCAATTTCAGCCCATGTGTTGATGCCTCAATGAGATCAAGATCTGCTCCCTGTCATCATGGACTGCAGTTTACACCTTTCTAAAACTCTCTCTTCATTGGAGCCTCTCTTGTTTCTAAAGACCAACATCATGCCTTGTTCATCTTTTAAGTAAAGTCCAATTCCGGGATTTCATCTTTGATAAATGTTCTGTTCAGAAGAGTGTTGATTACAACACTCTTACTTCTGGTTTAACTTCACACTCCATCTGTCGCCAAAGGATGTAATGCTACTCCTTCAAAATCAAGCAAAGATGCTCGATCTAATTAGGATAAACTTTAATATGCCATACTACACTTACGATCAAGTAAGAGCTTAAGAATTGAAATGATTCTCCAAGCTGCTACTCTTCCTTCAGTGCCTTCTGTAAAGTTGGGTCCTGTTTTTGTCAAATCTAATTATAATTGTCTTCGTCATGTCTTCAGGATCTTTCAATGCCTCATTGCTTCAGCTCCTTCCAAGCATCTTGACATCCTGTGTTTGGACCTTCAAGTTCCCAGCTGGTATAGAAGATATGCTTTCTTGTCTTCAGCCGAAGAGAAGAGGGTTGAAGAGGGGGGCTTTGAGGAGGGGGGTGCAGTTGCGTTCACCGCCAACTCCGTCTTCCTGTGCAGCAGGGGAGCTCTGCCGCCGCTGTCTCCTCCTCTGTGGTGGGGAGGGGCAACCACAGGTTCCACTTCTTTGCGGCAGGAATGCCGCCAACATTGCTACTTCTCTCCTGTCCTGCATTGGGCTCCTTAGGTGTGCGCCCCTTCACCTCTGTACTTAATTTAAAGGGCCAGCGGCAGGAAAAACCCCATGGCCCCAATGGATGATTTCATCAGCCTGTGCCATGTTCGGCCCTATAAAAGGGTTCTGCTTCCACTCCTCAGGGACTTCACATGGATCCTCATGGTTGTCTGTAGTATCATCTCCTTGTAAGGTTTTCCATAGTCTTCACCTCTCTTGATGGTTTTCTTGTTCCATGTCAGATGTTCCTAGTCTCCTGTGGATGTTCTTGGTCTTGCTCCTCATCGTAGCTCCTTCGTCGCCTGTTCCACGTTCCTGATGTTCCAGCCTCCGGCTCTTCGTCCTGGTTCCAGGTTTCCTTTTTGTCCACCTTTCCTGGCATGCCACCGTCGTGGTCCATGATCAGCCTATGGGGGGCTGTGTAGGGCGCTTCGAGGCACTAAGCCTGTCTGTATGTCTACATTGCAAGTCTACGAAAGGCTTTTGTTTAACGCCGAGGTCTGTTCCTGAATCCTAGTTCTGAATCCTGAGTCTTGAATCCTGAGCCTAGAATCCTTGAATCCTGATCCTTGTCTTTGGAGTTCCTTGTTCCTGCTTCCATCCATGCCCAAGACTCAAGCTAGAGTCTGCTCCACTTCAGCATGGTCCGTGACCAGTCACGGGCGGCTGTGTAGGGCGTGCCATGGTGCAGGCCTCTTCTGAATCTTAGTCATGTTTCCAGCTTCAAGTCTTCATCTTCTCACCTGGAGTCTGCTTCGCTTTCCAGCTTGGTCCGCGACTAGTCATGGGTGGCTGTGTAGGGCACACTGTTGTGCAGTATTCATCCTGTACTAGTGCCTGAATCCTGAATCCAAACCTGAGTCTTCTAAGTTCCTCGAGCCTTCATCTGAGTCTTCCAAGTTCTTTGAGTCTTCATTCAGTTTCACGTCTTGTCATGTTCCTGTCCTTAGCCATCGTCTAACCTCACGCACTCATCGTTCCCAAGCGACGGGTCTGGAACGGCTACCGAGTGGCAGGAGGGCTACTCGAGACTGACATTGTGTTGCTGGGTCTCACTTGTACATGTAGGTCCAGTGGAGGTCTGAGCCTGCCTTGTACCAGTTCCTGTGATGTTCCACATCCAGCTTTGTTCCAACTCCAGCCTGTGCTTGGACAATCTCACCTCACATGGTGTGTGCCTTGGGGGCTCCTCCATGGGCCATGCCGTGGTCCAAGGGCACACATTTCTCCAGAAGCAAGCGACTGCACTCCCACGTTTGCAACAATTTCTTAAATCTTCCTCTGTTTTGGCTTAATTTAGTATTGTTAAACAAACCTGATCAGTTAACTACTTTGCATAAACATAAGAGGTGGTCTAGCATTGCCTAAGACAGTGATTCTCAACCAGTGTGTTGTGACACACCAGTGTGTCACCAAGCACCGGCATGTGTGTCGCGGCTCCCGGTGTCCCACTGCCCCACTTGTACTTCCCTTCTCCCCAGGGGTGGACTGGCCAATGTAGTTGATAGGGGAGTGCCACCACCGGAGGCCGGGCCGGTGAGGCCGAAGAGTGGAGAGACGCTGAGCGCTGCTGTTGGAGGCCAGGCCAGTGGTGGCAGAAGAGCAGAGGGCAGGCTTATTGGGCCAAGCAATAAGAAGAGGCTCCACATGAGCGTATGTGTGTGTGTGTGTGAGTGGCAGCTTTGTGTGCCTGAGGTAGAATGATTGCCTGGGTGCATGAGTGGCAGCTTTGTGTGTGTGTGTGTGGTAGAATGGGTGCATGAGTGGCAGCTTTGTGTGTGTGTGTGGTAGAATGGGTGCGTGAGTGGCAGCTTTGTGTGTGTATGTGTGGTAGAATGGGTGCGTGAGTGGCAGCTTTGTATGTGTGTGTGTGGTAGAATGGGTGCGTAAGTGGCAGCTTTGTGTGTGTGTGTGGTAGAATGGGTGCGTGAATGAGAGCTTTGTGTGTGTGTGTGTGGTAGAATGGGGTGCGTGAGTGGCAGCTTTGGTGTGTTGTGTGTGTGGTAGAATGGGTGCGTGAGTGAGAGCTTTTGTGTGTGTGTGTGGTAGAAATGGGTGCGGGAGTGAGAGCTTGTGTGTATGTGGTAGAATGGGTGGGGGAGTGAGAGCTTGTGTGTGTGTAGTAGAATGAATGCCTGAATGCATGAGTGGCAGCTTTGTGTGTGTGTGGTAGAATAAGTGCCTGAATACGTGAGTAATAGCAGCTTTATGGTGTGTGTGGTAGATTGGGTGCAAGAGCATGTGGTGTGTGATTAGGAGCTTGTATGTAAGTGAGAGAGCAGTGTGTTGTTGATGAGAGAGACCCATGGTCAGAGGGGATGTGTTTCTGTGAGACAGAGACAGACTGGTCAGGAAGGTGACTGGTGTGTGTGTGTGTGTATGTGAGACAGAGACTGGTCAAGGAGGTGACTGGTGTGTGTGTGTGTGTGTGTGTGAGACAGAGACTGGTCAGGGAGGTGACTGGTGGGTGTGTGTATGTGAGACAGAGACTGGTCAGGGAGGTGACTGGTGTGTGTGTACGTGTGAGAAGAGGACTGGTCAGGGAGGTGACTTGTGTGTGTGTGTGTGTGACAGAGACTGGTCAGGGAGGTGACTGGTGTGTGTGTATGTGAGACAGAGACTGGTCAGGGAGGTGACTGGTGTGTATGTATGTGAGACAGAGACTGGTCAAGGAGGTAACTGGTGTGTGTGTGTTTGTGTGTGTGTGACACAAACACTGGTCAGGGAGGGGACTGGTGTGTGTGTGTATGTGTTTGTGTGTGTGAGATAGAGACTGGTCAGGGAGGTGACTGGTGTGTGTGTGTGTGTGTGTGTAGTGTGTAGATAGAGACTGGTCAGGGAGGTGATTGGTTTGTGTGTGTGACAGAGACTGGTCAGGGAGGTGACTGGTGTGTGTATGTGAGACAGAGACTGGTCAGGGAGGTGACTGGTGTGTGTATGTGAGACAGAGATTGGTCAGGGAGGTGACTGGTGTGTGTGTGTGTGTGTGTGTGTGTGTGTGTGTGTGTGTGAGAGAGACAGAGACTGGTCAGGGAGGTGACAGGTGGGTGTGTGTATGTGAGACAGAGACTTGTCAGGGAGGTGACTGGTGTGTGTGTGTATGTGAGACAGACTGGTCAGGGAGGTGACTGTTGTGTGTGTGTATGTGAGACAGAGACTGGTCAGGGAGGTGACTGGTGTGTGTGTGTGTGTGTGTGTGTGTGTATGTGAGACAGAGACTGGTCAGGGAGGTGACTGGTATGTGTGTATGTGAGACAGAGACTGGTCAGGGAGGTGACTGGTGTGTGTGTGTGTGTGTGTGTGTGTATGTGAGACAGACTGGTCAGGGAGGTGACTGTTGTGTGTGTGTATGTGAGACAGAGACTGGTCAGGGAGTGTGACTGTGTGTATGTGAGACAGAGACTGGTCAGGGGGAGGTGACTGGTGTGTGTGTGTGTGTTGTGTGAGACAGAGACTGCTATCAGGGAGGTGACTGGTGTGTGTGTGTGTGTGTGTGTATGTGTGAGATAGAGACTGGTCAGGGAGGTGATTGGTTTGTGGTGTGTGTGTGTGTGTGACAGAGACTGGTCAGGGAGGTGACTGATGTGTGGTGGGGTGTGTGTGGGGTGTATGTGTGAGATAGAGACTGGTCAGGGATGTGTTTGGTTTGTGTGTGTGACAGAGACGGGTCAGGGAGGTGACTGGTGTGTGTGTGTGTGTGTGTGTGTGGTAGTGGTGAGATAGAGACTGGTCAGGGAGGTGTTTGGTTTGTGTATGTGACAGAGACTGGTCAGGGAGGTGACTGGGTTTGTGTGTGAGAGAGAGAGGAGATTGGTCAGGGAGGTGACTGGTGTGTGCGCATGTGTGTGAGGCAGAGACTGGTCAGTGAGGTGACTGGTGTGTGCGCATGTGTGTGAGGCAGAGACTGGTCAGTGAGGTGACTGGTGTGTGCGTGAAGAATAGAGACTGGTTAGGGAGGTTACTGGTCTGTGTGAGACAGAGACTGTCTATGAGTGACTGGTTGTGGGCCCTAAGGAAGAGGACCTTGAGGACAGAGCTTCAGCAGCCACTGCTGCTTCTGGTGCGTGCTATTGGCTTGCAAGGGAAAGGAGTAGGAGAGTTGCTGGAGAGTTGCTGGAGAGGGTAAGTAAAGGTGGCTTTTTTAAGTTTATTTTTCTTGATTGACTGCCATTTTAATTATTGGATATTGTGTGATGTGTCTGCTGTTTTGAAATATTTTATTGATATTTGCACAATTTTAATACTTTTTATGAGTTTCTAATTGGTGGATGTTATTCTGTTCATCAGCTGTTTTGTAACATTTATTAGTATAGTTTACAATTATTTCTGTGTGGTGATCCATAGCAGCTTGGCTTGTTCTATTTTCCTAATAGGAGGTGTATTAGTGTTTAGGGCCTGGCTTAATAATTTGTCGTGTTGCCTTTTCATAGGTAGGGTTATTACTATTGAGTGTGTGGTGCCCATAATACAGGTTTAACTCTGTGCAGATTAGTTTGGTGTGCATTACTGCAGATCCTGGGACTGTGTTAGGTGCTATATTTCTCTTTCCATTTCTCCAGGTTTGCACTGCATGCAGAGTGGCTGTTTGTTGGTTTTTCCATTCCAGTTTATCTCCATATTTATATTGTGTGGTGAAGGTCAGTTCTGGGTGTGTGACTAAGGTGAGGTATTTTACTAAGATGAGGGGGGGGGGGCACAAGGCCCTTTTGTATCAATCTTATTTGTTTGTGTTTTTCTCAAAAGGAACATGCATTAGTGGTAAATTACTGTCTTTTCATAAGGAGGGGTATTTGTGCCTGCCAGTAAAGGAATTTGTTTTGCTTTTACTGAAATGTCCTCAGAAACCAGAATATCTTTTTTTTGTATGGCGAGTTGTACAGGGTAATGCCCCTAGTTCTGCTCTGCACTCATTGCTGGGAGTTGAGGGGGATTTCCGTGGATGCAGAGTGCATGTTTACATTTAGCCCCGTGACGGTCACATGTTCAGTGTGTCACGCATGTGAGAACCATCTGTCAGGTGTGTCCTGGCCAAAAAAAGGTTGAGAACCACTGGCCTAGGGCATGGCTTAAGGAGCTTTGTTTTTCCTTCTCTGAGAGTTGAACGGATCTTATTCTTAACCACCCTTAACATTGCCCATTAAAATGAACAGGGAAAACCAGTTAAATAAGACCAATAAAAACCCCATTCACACAATTTCAAACCACATCAAATTCTCAGTTTAGCTTCCAAATAAATTCTACAGGTGAAATGTATCTTTTCATCACCATAGTAGTTATTTTAAGCAGTCTTAAATCTAATTATATTTATATTTGGTAAATTAAACATTTTCCCCAAACCAAAGGTGACCACCCTTCACCAAATCCCTCTTTCTGAGGTGTTTTTATCATTTGTTAATCTCAGGGGACCCCCTGGGTAAAAACAGATTCAATAACTCTCAAAATTCACTTCTGACCTCTAATTCTAATGTGGTCAGGTTACTGTAACCCTTAAACAAGACCAACACTGGCAAAAAAATGAACTTTATTAAATTTAAGAAGTTTATTAAACTTATTAGCACCAGGTTCACCAGGGTGCTGAATTAAAGTGGGAGCCTCCCTCCCCTGCTCCCAACAAAAACACTTTGGGGTAGATTTTAAAAAGCCCTGCGCACCTAAATCCCGGGGTTTGATGCGCGTGGAGGTCCTTATGCGCATCGGGCCAATTTTTCAACGGGCCTGGCTTACTTGCATAAACCCCAGGATGCTTGTAAGTGCTGGGGCTTTAAAAGGGGGCGGTCCAGGGGGCGGGGCTAGATGCGCCTGGTACAGCGTCCATTTTGCATTCGGCAGGAGCAAAAGATAAAATAAAACAATTTGGGATAGCTAGGATAGGGAAGGGGAAAGGAGGTTAGGGTAGGGGGTTGGGAAGTTGGAGCGGGACTGGGAGGGAACTGAGGAAGGCCCTGATGCGTTGGTGGTGTGTATGTGCAAAATTATACCCCCCCTTGTGCGCGCCGACCTGAAATTTTATAACATGCACGCACCAGTGCACATGTTTATAAACTCACGCGTCCATTTTGAAGCCTTTAAAATTGTTAATTTTATTTTAATTTACTCTTTAAAAATGTCAAATTGATTCTCTGGCACTTCTTGAAGCAGCCTCTCGTAGATGTCATCGTTGAACATCAGCGAGGACCCATGGCCTGTACTCACAATGCGCCAGGGATTTGTTTACAGCTCCAACAACTGTCTGACTCATCAATATCGAGCGGTTAGCATCCCCCACAACTGCCGCTGCTCTGGACCCCAGCCGCACTCAGCGGCACTGATTTATAAATTTTAAAAATGATGCCACAGCCATTTCCCAGCTGAGCAGGAGACTAGGAGCAGTGAGCTACAGCTCCTCTCCTGCTCAGTTTCTGCCTCTCCTTAATGCCCCCGGGAGCGCCCCAGCTCCCGCGGTCCCTCCTGCTTCTGTCACGGGGAACCGCCAGATCGGGGGAATCCCTGAAGTGACGCTGACAGCACTATCAACTGCTCGCTCCGGGATTCCCCAGCGCACGGCCGGTTCCTCCTTGATCGCACCTCCGTGCTGTTTTCATTTTCAATTGTGGCTCTCAACTGTAAGCAGCAGGAGGCTGCCTCTCCTCCTGGGCCCCTATAAAATATTTTTAAAACCATCGGGGCACTCCTCCCACAGGCTCTTAAGCTTTTTGCCTGCCATCAGGGACCCCCTCAGTTTTCAAGCCACTTCCACCAGCCTACCAGACCACCAGACAACGGGACCCCAGTTAAAACAGTTCAGGGCAGGCAATAACTGAGAGATGCAAGACTCACTTGAGCTTGTTCAGTCCAATTCCCCCCCCCATTCCTTTTTTCTTCCCTTCCCCAAAAATTAACAGACATCTTTTGTTTGGTAAAATAAAGGCCGCAGTTTATTATCAAGACCCGAGCCCTCAAAATTTTAATACAATACTAAAATCCCCCCCCCCCTTTTGTAACATTTCAAACTGTGCCCCCCACCTCTTCCAGTGGTAGAGCTCCACCTGAACATCGCCTCTGAGCATCGGCCCCCCTCCTGCATTGGCAATCTCGTGCAGCAGCCCCCCCCCCCGTGTGCTACACAAGATTCCCCCCCCCTTTTGCAACTTTTAACAATACAATAAAATCAACAACATTAGGGCTCGGGTTTACTGCCCCACTGCGACAAATTCACATAACACATCCATCTGAACATACAATATCAAAATGCTGGGCGGGAGGGCGGGAAAGCTTCTGCCGGCTGCCTCAGCCGTTCCTCACCAACTGAGGCGCGAAACCGCTTCCCCTTCAGCACTTCCCTCAGTTAACCAACCCTGTTCACCTCCTCCACCCTACCCCCCTCTTTCTCCCCCTACTTTAACTAATCTGCTAACTATACATCTTGCTCGCTTGTCTCCAGTTATCTACGCAGAGTGAGACAAGCTCGCTCTGCTTCAACTTATAATTTATATTTTTACCATTTTCTTTACCTTATTTACACATGCTAAACACTTGCTTTGTGGTAATTACCCACATTTTTGTTCCAGGCACTGCTGAAGTAAGTAGCCCTTTTTGCTTATTGTGCTTTGTAAATAAAAAGTTTTGTGCAAGAAGAACAGCAGAAGTCCAGATTCCTCTGTCCTTCAGTACTTGTCCCAAGCCATGGCCGCTTCCCCAAGCATTAAAGGTATATCTAAGGAAATATTCTTTCTCTTTACAGAAAGTATGGTGGGAGCGTGGACACAGCCTTATTGCTGAGGTGGTTAGAGACCAAGGACCAGTATTAGAATCTGAGGGCATGGGATAGGCACAGAGGATCTCTGAGGGAAGAGGAAGGGACTATAAAAGTCTGAGCAGAAGATGTGGATGGGCAGATTGGTCTTTATCTGCCATCATAAATAATAAAAAAAAAGTTCTACAGATCGTTAAAACAAAAAAAAAGACACCTGAAGTTACAACAGCCGCAGAAACAAGAGCAACAGAGTCAGTTCCAAGCTGAAATCAAAACCAAGGATTCAGCCTGAGATATGGCAGAGCAGGCCAGAGAACCTGGGCAAGCACACGGAAGAGGAGAAGGTCCAAGCAAGCAAGCAACAAGAAACAGAAGAAAAATCTGAGCAGGCAGGAACAAGTAATGGGAGCAGGAGAAGAAGAGAGCAGGCAGGGGAGCAGGAAGAAACAGCAGAAACAGATTAGAACTGAGATTAAGGAAGCATCCCAGAAGTCTGTTGTACCACCAGGAGCCTATGCAGCAAAGGGGGTTTAAATATTTCAGCCAATCAGGACTGGCCCCTGCTAGGCCAATGAGGCAACTGCTGCGCAGGAGCCATCAGAAACAGAGGGGAGGTGAACACCATGGGAGGAGGATCTTGGAGACCCTTGAGGCTCCCTGCTGCTTGATCCAAAGGCTTGCCGATACAGAGGTCCATCTATCTGCTGATATCAAAATATCTTCTTCAGTGCTGCATTCCCTCCTGACAGCATTAAAGGCAAGCTTGTTGTCATAACAACCAAAAGTATGTACATACACTAGCCCGGTCCTCTCTAGCTCATTGATGGTTAGAGTGGGTACTTTTATTTTGCTACAAAAATATTTGTTAAGGGAACTTCAGGATGTCTCCTATGGCTGTTCTCGCTGTGATCACCAGGTGCAATCCACATCAATAAAAAGCAGCGTGTCTGGAATGACGTCCAAAACTCTTTTATTGTTTTAATTTAAAGAACACTTTTGAACTTCGCAGCCAGCTGCAGGGAGAATGAATCTTAACTAAATTCTTATGAACGTTAAGACATTACTCTGCAAGGGTGCTTAATTCCTTCAGTGTTCACTTATACTCACAAAAAAAAAACAAATTATACAGTTGCTTTCTTTCATAACCAATACACATCAGATACAGGCCACGGTACTCCACACATCAGTAATGGAGCTGCCATGAACCTCCCTCAGGAGCTTTGCAGCGCTCACCTAAGGAGCCGTGTTGTAGGTGACATAATCAGCAGCACTTTGATTGTAATTGAGCAAAATCTCTTCAGGAGCTGTTGAGGTCTGACCAAAGCCTCTCAATCAGCCAGGTCCCAAAATCATTTTGTCTGTTTTCACTTCCTCGGCCAGCTGCTCACACACCCTCACACACACACACCCCACACACACCCCTCAAACACACCATTACCTAGCGACGTGGCTCAAAGCAAGCTCGGATCATTCAGAACCTACCAAATAAAAAACTGTGGGCAGGATGACCAGAACATACCCAACTTAGTAACTTCTGGTTATGTACAGATGGCATAAAGATATCCAAATATTTATCTAACAAACATATCTAAACCATTTGTTTCATATAAAACCAGAGGGCAATTTTCAAAGGTATTTGTAGGGGAAAAAACAATGGTTTACGTGCAACAAAAGGGGTCTCTGAACATTGCCTGCCCTCCCTGGCACCTACAAGAAAACCTTCAGATCTAATGGTTTCAATCAAACTTCTCCTAAATTCTTTGAAATCTAATAATCAATTTCGACAAACTGAAATTATTCTTATGGACCAAAAAACAGAATCCAGGCACCACCACCCCTGACAATTCCAGACAAACATATTATCTCTATAACCCCCTACCACCCACACCAGGAACCTTGGAGTCATCATTGATAATAAAGATCTCTCTTTTAAGAACCACATATCAAATAAAACCAAAGAAGGATACCACAGACTCTTACCTAAGACATCTGAAACCATTTCTCAACCCTGACAATTTTAGAACAGTCCTGCAACTACTCATTTTCTCCACATTCGACTATTGCAACTCCCTACTAATAGGATTACCCTTTTCAACCCTTAGACCTCTGCAAATACTGCAGAACTCAGCTGCCAGAGTCCTGACAGGAACAAAAGAAATGACCACATAACTCCCATATTAAACCTCCCTCACTGGCTTCCTATTACTGCACGTATTGCCTACAAATCAATGACCATCATTCACAAATCTCCTAAACTATGATAATCAAGGTCTAAACACGCTTAACATAACTCCTCAAAACCCCTCAAGAAACCTACGCTCCAATAACCTCAAGCTACTTAAAACATCCCCACCATCAAAGATGCCTCACCTGGCAACAACAAGAGAAAGAGCCTTCTCCATCGCTCCCCCCAAACTCTGGAACTCACTCCCTGAAGACCTGAGAACCCAGCAACAACATAAAGACATTCAAAAAAGACCCTAAAAACTTTTTTTTCTCCGCAAATTCTTCCACTGACCCTCTGTCTTCTGGCCATACCAGCCATCAAATAAACTCTCAACTATAATCTCCAACCAATCTTACTTACCCTCCTCATCCAATCAAAGAATTAATTATTGGATTTGACTTGTTTATTTCTGTTATGCTATTCTGCTATAATGTTTCATTACTGTTAAAAAATGTTCACTTTGTAAACCGTTATGATGGCTCTACCGAATAACAGTATATAAAACTCATCAAATAAATAATAAATAAATGTGCGCACCCAGTGCACGCAGAAAGAGGGGCATTCCTGGGGGGCCGGAGCCAGGGAAGGGTTAAAAAGGTCCTGCACAAACAGCAGGCGCATGCTTGAGAGCAACTCGTTTCACAACCCAGGTTTCAAGGGGAATCTTTTCCTTTTGAAAACTACATACAAATCAATCTCTGGGTATTCTTATTCAAAATCAAATGCTAACTATTTTTTAATGAAAGAGGAAAGGACCTCGGCTCTGAGTAGAAAAGCCTATCGACTGGATCTTATCTTAGCCATTCCAGTCATGGATCCTGAAAACCTCTATTTTTTTTTTCATTTTTAATTTCTTCTGATTTATATATTGAAGTAATTAACAGTTGTACTTGCCTGCTGTTCCAGTATATTCCAAATTATTTTATGTGCAAAATCTCTTGTCAATTCATTTTCTTATTGTCTAATATTTCTAATAGCAAGAGAAACACTTATCTTAGGCTGTAATGCTTAAGTCAACACCTGATGGTTTTAATTCCGATGTCATTCAAAACGCCAACGTTGCCAATGTTTTACCTTAACTGTTGCATCAGGGCTTAATGTTTTATGCAAAAGCAATAGTAATGATCATCTTAAGATATCTTGTCTTTAACTTTTTTTTACAAATCTAACACTTTTTGTCATCCAGATGAGAAACAAGTTTGCATGCATATTCCTTATGGCTATACCAGCATTTAAAATGGTGGCTCTTCTTAGCATATTTTAAACTCTTGTGCGATTTTTGAATTCGCCAGTCAAATTAATTCCCCAATTTTACATCAATGATGATTGGTTGACAAATAATCTACAATTTCAAATCAATGTACTCCATTCTATATTGATGTGAAGTCCTAGTGGTTCTTCTATCTGCAAACTGAAAATCCATTTTTGCTCTAATATATACATTTTTGTTTCTGATGCCTCCTCTTGAATGTTGGGAGACGTGATCAATCACAAACCATCTAAGATCTCGAAAGGAATTATTTTGAATACATTGTTGCACAATCGGTGCATTCTCTTTCCGTTTGCGTACACAGCTCCTGTACTCATTTAATCATGTTCTTAAAGCATGTGTGTGGGGGTGTGTGTATGTGTGTATGTCAGTGGATGCGAGGGAACAAGTGTGTGTGAGGGAAGAAAGTTTATGCCCTCCCTCACCCCCACAAATCCAAAACAATCTCAGGGTTACTGGAAAGTATAGAAAGTGGGGATTTATTTAATTCTTACTGTTTTTAATTATTGGGTGTTATCTGATGTGTTGCGCCCGGCGGTCGCAGACGGTTGCGCCCTCTCTGTCTCACCTCTTTTCTTTCTCTTTCCTCCCTCTGGGCAAGATGGCTGCCTCCGCCTCTCCTCGCCAACCTCTCCAGCGTCCCCGGACCGGCATGGGCGATTGCGTTCACCATTCTTACACTGAGGTCACTTAGGGCGCGCGCACGCCGCCCTCTCTTTTGAATACGTCATGGTGGGAACCTCGGGGGCGTCCCCACCGCATGATGTCACTACCTCCGGGTTCTTAGCCTCCAATCTCCAATCCAGCTACGAGTTAGCAAGGATTCCGCTCCAGTTAATATAGACTTCCTTCAGTGGCGTTCCGCTCTGAGTTCTCGCTTCCACAAATCCTCCGGGGTTACGCTGGCTACACCAGGGCATTCTAGGTAACCACTCCTCGGGGCTTATTCGCTTCTACTTACCCTCCGTGGTTACGCTGTTCCAGCAAGGACCCTCAAGGCACCCGCTCCTTGGGGGTCTTGCTTCGCTCCTGTCTTCTCTCCAGGTTTCCCAGCTCCATCAGGACCATAATTACCCGCTCCCCGGGGGCCTTGCTCTCGCCTGTCTTCTTCCTGGGTTAAACCTGCTTCTACAGAGGACATCTTAGCTACGGCGCTCCAGGCCTTGCATCATCTCTACCTCCGCACTGCGGAGGTCACCTCTCCTACAGCTACCAGCCTTCGTGAGTACCTTCTCTCTTCAGTCTCTCTGCCTTGTCTCACCACAGAATAGATTCTCGGTGTACTCTGCTCCGCGGACCACTACTGGATCTACCATCGCTGACCTCATCAACTGTGACTGGGTTCTCGGCCTAATCCGCTTCACAGACCACTACCGGACCCTTCACTTCCAGCTTCTGGTGAGACCTTCTCTGCACTTGATACAACACAGTGCCTGGGCTGAACTTTATTCATCTAAGACCTACTCCACTGGCTGAGGAACGCAGCCTGCTCCTCGGGCATTGCCTACTGCCGTATAATAAAGCTTCCATTCTCTCTGTGATCATTTACTGTAGAGGCAGCCTATAGTAGTATTTTCCCCATGGGAGGAGTCATCAATACCAAGGGTCCACAAACATGTCAAACCCACAACAGATTGCTAACTCCATGTACCCGGCTCAGCTCTCAGCCTTACAGGTCATTCCTGGTCTGGCCCAACGGATCAACGAGCAACAAAAGACTCTTGAGTCATTAACCATTGCCTTCAACCAGTTGAACGCCCGAGTGAATACCACGAAGGTTCCAGCTGAAGGATCCTCATCTCAGGTAGTTACTGTCAAGACTACCGTACCTCTATCAGCTTCTACACGTTTTTCTGGAGGTACACGGATGTGTAGGGGCTTCATTGACCAATGCAGTATGCATTTCTCTTTGCAACCCAACTACTTCCCTACTGCTATAGCCAAGACCACCTACATCCTTTTGTTACTTGAAGGAAGAGCCCTGGCCTGGGCTTCACTACTCTAGGAACGAGGTGATCCTATTTTGAATGATTTGACCGGCTTTCTAACCCTTTTCAAGTCAGTATTTGATGATCCCTCTCATCAGTCCATTGCAGGATCTAATCTGCTGCATCTTCAGCAAGGGAACAAGCCTCTACCGGACAATGTGACTGAATTTAAGACTTTAGCGTCCAAACTCTATTGGGACCTGGGATGCTTGCATGCCATTTTCTTAGAGGGTCTCAACTCTCGACTGAAGGACGAATTAGTGATTCGTGAATTGCCTGATACCCTGGAATCTCTCATCGATTTAGCCAGAAGGATTGATCGCCGCATTTGAGATCGTACTCAGGAAGCTAAGGGTCCCAAGAAGCACGTCTCGGGAGGTATCCATCCTAAGCCTTTGCACACAGCTCCTATCCCACAATTGTCTCCTAGTGAGGAGGATGAGCCTATGCAGTTAGGCCGCAGCCATTTAACTTCTAAGGAGAGACGCTTCCGTAAACGCATGGGCCACTGCATGTACTGCAGTCACTCTGGACATGCTGTCCACTCTTGCCCTATCTGTCCGGGAAACATGCAGACCTAGGATCCACTGGAGGACTCTTCCTAGGTCTAACTACACCTACTCCTCCATTATTACTTCCTGTCTCGCTTATCTGTGGAAGTCTGGAGTTTCAGACACTTGCTCTCATAGACTCTGGGGCTGGAGGGAATTTTATTTTAAAACAGCTGGTGGAACATCTGCGAATTCCTACGACGCCCACGGCTCCGCCTTTGCTGCTATCTTCTATACACGGAGAACCACTTCCAGGAGAAGTCTCTCTTACCACTCAGCCCATTTGCCTTTGCACCGGGGCCTTACACTCAGAGACCATCTCCTTTCTTGTTCTTGAGAAAGCCATCCACGCAGTGGTGCTCGGCCTACCCTGGCTACAGGATTACATGCCTCAGTTTAACTGGGCTACTCTGGAATTGTCACAATGGGGCCCTGACTGCTATGATTGATGCCTGTCTAAAGTGACCCCTGTGCCATGTATGCCCACCATACCATCATTACCCGGTCTACCACCACAATACTCATCTTTCCAGAATGTTTTCTCCAAACAAGCGGCAGACGAATTACCTCCTCATCAGATTTTTGATTGTGCTATCAATCTGAAGTCCAATACAGAGCCTCCCAAGGGAAAGGTGTACCCCCTTTCAGCAGCAGAGATTAAAGCTATGTCAGCCTACATCCAAGAGAACCAGCAAAAAAGGTTCATCAGGCCCTCTAAATCCCCGGCTGGTATGGGGTTTTTCTTCATGGGAAAAAATGATGGCTCCATTCGTCCTTGTATTGATTACAGAGGTCTCAACGAGATCACCATCAAGGATCATTATCCTCTGCCACTAATAACGGAACTATTTGATAGACTTCAGGGGGCTAAAATCTTCTCCAAATTGGACCTCAAAGGGGCCTACAACTTGGTCCGAATCCGTCATGGGGACAAGTGGAAAACAGCCTTTAACACCCATGATGGACACTTCGAATATCTAGTCATGCCTTTCGGCTTGTGCAATGCACCAGCGGTGTTTCAAAATATGATGAATGACATTCTGCGAGACCTCCTGTACCAGTGTGTAGTGGTGTATTTAGATGACATCTTGATCTTCTCACAGGATCTACAGACACACCAAGAGGACATGAAGAAAGTACTGCAGAGGTTGCGAGAGAACCAGCTGTACGCAAATCTTGAGAAGTGCGCTTTTCATCGAGTCCGTACCCTTCATAGGCTACATCATCTCCAAGAAGGGTTTTCAAATGGATCCCCAAAAGATGAGAAGCATCCAAGAGTGTCCTCAACCCACAGGGTTGAAGGCATTATGCCGCTTCCTTGGCTTCATGAACTACTACCGTTCATTTATCAAGAATTACTCCACCTTGACGGTTCCACTCACGCCCATGACTAAAAAGGGGGATAATCCTTCCAAATGGTCTCCTAAGGCTGTGGCGGCTTTTCAAACTCTCAAAGAAGCCTTCCAAAAAAACCTTGCCTTTGCCACCTCAATCCCCATCGCCCATTCGTCATTGAGGTAGATGCCTCGGACGTTGGCTTATTAAGCCAATACAGCGACTCCAATGTTCTCCATCCTTGCTCATTCTTCTCAAGATGCTTTTCGCCTGCTGAAAAAAATTATGGAATTGGAGACAAAGAATTACTTGCTATTAAATTGGCCTTTGAAAAATGGCGCCTATGGCTAAAGGGCGCTCAACACCAAATCCTAGTATACACTGATCATAAAAACGTGGAGTATCTTCGACATGCACAACTACTTAACCACCGACAGGCCCGGTGGTCACTCTTCTTCAATAGATTTGATTTCCTACTCAAATATCGTCCAGCAGAAAAAAATGTCCGGGCAGATGCCCTTTCACGCTCATTTTCTCCAGATGATGTACCCAATGAACCTCGCCACATTATCAGCCCAGAGAAAGTGGCTCTGGCAATCACGCATGCAGTTACTGCCGGTAAAACAGTTGTGGCTCAGAGTATGAGGAAATTATGGAATTGGAGACAAAGAATTACTTGCTATTAAATTGGCCTTTGAAAATGGCGCCCATGGCTAAAGGGCGCTCAACACCAAATCCTAGTATACACTGATCATAAAAACGTGGAGTATCTTCGACATGCACAACTACTTAACCACCGACAGGCCCGATGGTCACTCTTCTTCAATAGATTTGATTTCCTACTCAAATATCGTCCAGCAGAAAAAAATGTCCGGGCAGATGCCCTTTCACGCTCATTTTCTCCAGATGATGTACCCAATGAACCTCGCCACATTATCAGCCCAGAGAAAGTGGCTCTGGCAATCACGCACGCAGTTACTGCCGGTAAACAGTTGTGGCTCAGAGTATGAGGAAAAAGCTATTAAAATGGGCACATGATTCCCGTCTGGCCGGCCATCCTGGGCAAAGCCGTACACTAGCCGTGCTCCAACGTTTTTATTGGTGGCCTACAATGAAGGAGGACGTACAAGCTTACGTATCTTCCTGTGCAACCTGTGCAGGACAGAAACCCCTGCCGGATGCCTCTGGGGTCTCCTACAACCTCTGCTGGTTCCTGAGGAGCCCTGGACACATATTGCAACCAACTTCGTAGTGGATCTACCATCCTCCGGCGGAAACAATACAATATGGATAACTGTCGATCGCTTTTCAAAAATGGCACATTTTGTGACACTAGCAGGTTTACCATCTGCTGCTGAACTTGCAAAGCTATTTGTCAAACACATTTTTCACCTCCATGGGATGCCCAAGCACATCTTATCTGACAGGGGTGTACAATTTACCGCTAAATTCTGGAGAGTGTTTGTCAAAAGTTTGACATTTCACTGGACCTAACGTCTGCCTATCACCCACAATCCAATGGGCAAACTGAAAGAATAAACAGGACACTAAAACAGTTTCTATGAGCTTATGTGAACACAAGACAAAGCGACTGGGCAGAATTACTATCTTGGGCAGAGTTTGCCTTAAACTCACATCCTGCCACTGCTACAGGGTCCTCCTCTTTCAAGTCGTATATGGTCATCAACCACTACCTCCTCTACCATTACCACTGACTGTGGCCTCACCTGCAGCTCAATCCACGGCAGCAGAATTACAACAGCTCTGGAGACAAACTAAGGAATGCTACTCAAGGCAGGCCAAAGAGCCAAGAACCTACGATGCCCATCATAGAAAGGCACCTCAGTTTCAACCCAGAGACAAGGTCTGGCTGAGTACAAAATGTCTTTGCCTAAAGCTACCTTCGGCACGCTTTGCCATCCTCCGACGACTGGGAAATTTGAAGTACAGCCTAAAACTACCTCCATCCATGAAGATACACAATGCCTTTCATGTGGCTGTGCTAAAACCGCTTGTTCTTGCTGAGTTCTCTAACAAGACTCCCGAACCTGCGACTCCGGAACTGAGGAGGACATTGAATACAAGATTGATGACATCTTAGATGTTCGTAAGAAGGCAAGACTTGGGAGTATCTTATCTCCTGGGAGGGATAGTCCTGAGGAGAATTCATGGGAACCATTTGTCAACATCATCGACAAAGACATGATCCGTCAGTTCCATCAGACGCATCCTCGGAAACCCAAACCCCCTGGAAGGGGTCCTGGAAGGGACCCTGTGAAGGGGGGTACTGTTGCGCCTGTCGGTCACAGATGGCTGTGCCCTCTCGTCTCACCTCTTTTCTTTCTCTTTCCTCTCCTCTGGGCAAGATGGCTGCCTCCACCTCTTCTCGCCAACCTCTCCAGCGTCCCCCGACTGGCATGGGCGATTGCGTTCACCATTCTTACACTGAGGTCACTTAGGGCACGCGTGCGCCGCCCTCTCTTTTGAATACGTCATGGCGGGAACATCAGGGACGTCACTACCTCTGGGTACTTAGCCTCCGATCTCCAATCCAGCTATGAGTTAGCAAGGATTTCCCTCCAGCTAATTTCGACTTCCTTCAGAGGTGTTCCGCTCTGAGTTCTCGCTCCTACTAACCCTCCGGGGTTACGCTGGCTACAACAAGGTGTTCTAGGTACCCGCTCCTTAGGGGCCTTATTCACTCCTACTTACCCTCCGTGGTTACACTGTTCCAGCAAGGACGCTCAAGGCACCCACTCCTCGGGGGTCTTGCTTCGCTCCTGTTTACTCTCCAGGTTTCCCAGCTCCATCAGGACCATAGGTACCCGCTTCCCGGGGGCCTTGCTCTCACCTGTCTTCTTCCTGGGTTAAACCTGCTTCTACAGAGGACATCTTGGCTCCGGGACTCTGGGCCTTGCATCATCTCTCCCTCCGTGCTGCGGAGATCACCTCTCCTACAGCTACCAGCCTTCATGAGTACCTTCTCTCTTCAGTCTCTCTGCCTTGTCTCACCACAGAATAGATTCTCGGCATACTCCACTCCGCGGACTACTACCGGATCTACCATCGCTGACTACATCAACTGTGACTGGGTTCTCGGCCTGCCCCGCTCACCACTACCGGACCCTTCACTTCCAGCTTCTGGTGGAGACCTTCTCTGTACTTAATACAACACAGTGCCTGGACTGAACTTTATAATCTAAGACCTACTCCACTGGCTGAGGAACGCAGCCCGCTCCTCGGGCATTGCCTACTGCCATATAAGAAAGCTTCCATTCTCTCTGTGGTCATTTACTGTAGAGGCAGCCTATTGTTCTATTTTCCCCATGGGAGGAGTCATCAATACAGCAATCAAGGGTCACAAACATGTCAAACCCACAATATGATGTCTGTTGTTTTAAAATATTTATTTAGTTTGGGAAATTTTACAAGTTTTATATGACTTTAATTATTGGATGTTCAGCTGTTTTGTAATATCTTTTTTATTTATATGGCTTTACTATTTCTGATTTATATTTCTTGATTTAATTGTTTGATTTTTTATGAGGAATGGTAATATTTCTCTTTTTACATTGTTGCCACTGCATATGGGATCTAGTTATTGAGGTTTCCAATTCAGTTTTTGTCCGCACTTTCTATTTAAACTTTATGTTCCTCTTTATTCTGCATTTGGTGAGGGTCGATCTGTGTTCTGCATGTGTGACCAGGTAAGGGTATTCTGATAGCAAGTAGTTCCTGTGGGCTGGTTTGAAAAAAATCCCCCGGGCTGATATTTTCCTGCAATCCACCCCTTGATCTCATGCATATTCATTAGGGATATCCTAAAAACCCAACTGGCTGGGGAGGCCCATAGGACCAGTTTGAGCACCCATGCACTAAACGGCCTACCTGAATATTGGCCTCAGAGTGAGTAGCATCACCTCCAACAAAAAACAGAAAATTTAACAGAAAGCAACTAAATCAATCCCCTAAACAAAACAGTGCCATCTAGTGGTCGTACATATTCATTTCATATACTTACTGACCCCTTCCCTACAGCCCACATCACCCCAAGCAGTGTACATGACTGAACCGGAGACATTTAAAAAAAAGAACAAAACCTCATATAAAAACATTGCATCTTCAATATTGTAGGCTTTACTATATGGATGCGTATATCAGGGAACTGCTCAGGGGTCTGACAAACATAGCAGTAAATTGCAGCTCCACTCCTCTTTCCTTTTCCTAAAAGCTACTTTGAACATTTAATTCAAGCAGAGCGATTTAACCCTCAGACGTAAATGTGTTTGGCAGAACCTGGCACACATTTACCTCTTTTCTACCCATCTTATTCACTGGAGACTGAAGAATCTCCTCCTCTCTCGGGCTCTGCAGCTCTGCATTTAGTCACCACGCCCCCCCAGCAGGACTCCCAGAGTGCTCACAGGCAGGACTGTCGCCAGCCTGAATGGTGCCCTGGGTGGTTTTCCTTCCATTGTCGATGCCAAGGGTCCTCCTGCCCCAGCATGGCCGCAGCTATGGCCAGAAATGTATTTCCAGCGGTGCTGCTAATCCAGCGGTTCCTATTGCTCTTTCCCTATACCCTTCTTTTGCAGCCCCTGCCTCCCCTGAGGCCCTGCTTTCAGATGCAGGATTTGTTTTTACTTGTCATTTGAACAAGAAGCCACCACCAACCTCGGTGATGAAAGCACAAAATACATACAAAGTCAAGGCTAACAGCGTTAGATGCGGCAAACAAGACAGATGTGCCGCTCACACGCAGGTAGCCCATAAGCTGAGCATAAACGTTCAAGACAAATAGGTCATCCACAGTTCCCCCAGTATTGCCAGATGGTATCGTATTTCTCTATCTTCCTCCGAAGAAAATGTTAGCCTTTCCAGTATGGCAATTTCCATCAGCAGTCTTTTCCAATACAAAAGGCAAGGAGTAGTTTTCCAGAGTACAGTTATGTTATGTCTGGCAGCCGACAGACATTCCATAATCAGGATCGTTGCAGGGCCTTTAACCTGTGATGGCTCATCCCTCCATAATCCCAGGAGACCTGCCATGGAGGGACAGTAAAATCGCATTGGCAAATGGTTTTAATCTCATTCTCCACCTCCACACCCAGAATGAAGAAACCCAGGGACAAGTCCACCAAACATAGAAATAGGTGCCTGCATGCACACAACCCCTCCAACAAAAAGGGGAAGCCAACCTTGAAATGCCTGCAGTATACAGAATAGGGGGCGTCGATGAGTACAATGGAGAAGTTTCACCATAAACTCAACAATCCCAGCACACATCGACACTGAGTGAGCTAACTGCCATATTCCATTCCAGACAGTCTCCCAGAGAGAAATATGCAGAGCCTCATTCCAACACCTGATCAAAGAGAGCATTCTATCGGGGAGATTATCAGAGGGAGGAATACTGTTATAAATACGTGGGATGACCTTACCACGAATTTTGGGGTCACTGAGGAACTGCTCAAGAGGGCACAGAGTGCAAGAGGATTCCCCCATAGCCTATTTCAATAAGGCCCGCCTGATTGGCAGATTAACACAGTGTGTGTACGCTGCGCTATGTGATACTTGTCCTGTAGATCTTTAAAGGAAGCGATTTCATAACCCTTCCAACATCTGCCAACAGAATCTCAGCCCATGTTCCTGCCAGTTCCCCATTTCTGGAAAAAAAAAAAAAAAAAAAGTACTGTGGGAAAGCCTGGGGTTTTTAGCCGATACTGTGAGCGGCGAAAACTCCTGTGCTGATAAGACAAGAAAGGCAGACCTTCCTCCAAATGCGAATTGAATGTGCTATAATAGGACCGCTGCATAGAATCCATCTCACCGTGGGGGTATACGTCTGAAGTGTCGGCAACCATGGAGGTTCAATACCCCCAGCCCGAGCCCTCTCAAGCTGAGTCCATGAGCAAACATTGCCAGGGTTAAACCAATCCCGCAAGCACGAGAACTGTGCCACCCAGCAGTAGCTGCGCAAATCCGGTACCCCCACACCCACCACCATCACTTGGGTCAGCACTACGCAGCCAAGTTAATATGAGCAATTTTACCAGATGAAACCCCCAATCTAGCCATTCAGATTCAGGAAACGTTATGACAGTTTGTGCAGGTTTCGGCCCAAGTGGTACACGGGGAGGGCAATTTCCAGCATGTTTTTTTTTTCCTTGTGCAAATCTGGCTGCCCTCCGGGCCGATGCAGTAAAATGCAAGCTGAAAACGGGCGCTAGTATTGCGCGCCTGTTGTCTTAAACGTGCACGCAGCCACATCCCCTGGGCGCCCGATGCAATATTTAAATGAGAGGCCGCGTTAAAAAGGGCACGCTACAGGAAAATTGTGCCTCCGTGGCGCTCAATAGTTTATTGCTTCAGGCGCCCAACTGCAACGGGCGCTCAATGCGAGCGTCCATTTTCAGCCCGCTTTTTTTATTTTTTGTTATAATTCACTTCAGCAACCTCAGCAAAATATTCTTCGGCATCCCTTACTAGGGACGTCTAAATCGTGTGGCCATAAGAAAAAAAATGTGTTTCTTTTAACGAAGTCAAAATATATAATTATGTTTCCACACAAAAACAGTAAAGTGTCACAATGATGCTAAGGGGGGGAGGACACACATCACAATACAGAGAACCTATTTTCCAATGTTTTTCATCAGCCCTTGATGGAAAGTTGACTTTACTCCACCTCTGAGGCTGGTACAGAGTGTGCGTTGGGCGCCCGGTGCATCAGAGGGTGAAAGCGAATGTCCTCATCTATGTGCAAGTTACGTCTGACAGGCGCTATTGGGTACACATTTGTTGGGGGCGCACGTTTTGGATGTGCTAATCTCCTTATTGCATCAGGCGCCAGTCTGGCACGCTCAAAAAGCGTGCCCAGTCTCACGTAAACCCGTGCGCTAGGGTGAGTGCACATTATTGCATCAGCCCCAGAGTGTGCGCAGAGTTCTACCACATGTGCACTTTTACAGCAGAGGCAGGCGCACTTTTGTATGTTCAAAAGGTACACACGTTGTTTCAGTTCCAATAAACACCCTCGGGGGGAGGAGGTGTCAGTGGGGGGGTTTCTTTTACCCTTAATAATTTTCAAAGGGAAAACATGTGCAAACTTGCACTTTGAAAATTGGTGCAAAGTGCAGAGGTAAAAAGCACCTGCAGACTTCGTTTCTAAACCGTCAGTAGGAAATTTGCTCCCAGAAAGGGCGATTCTCAACAGCCAGCAGCAGCTTCGGGGTCGGTGCAAGAGTATTTGGCACCCTAGGGAAACCTTCGGTCATGCACCCCCCCCCCCCCCCCTTCAACTTACCTATTGGTGGCAGCTCCAGCACAGCGCTCCCTCCTAGCAGTGGCAGTGGCTCCAGCACAGCCCTCCCTCCTAGCAGTGGCTCCAGCACAGCCCTCCCTTTTTTTAGCAGTATTAGATCTGGCACAGTGCCCTTCTATGCCTTGCACTGGCATGATTTTGCCGCCCCCAAAACTTTGGCACCCTAGGCGACCACCTAGTTTGCCTTATGGAAGCACCGGCCCTGAGCAGCTTGCAGATTTGCCGGTACCGATGGGTCTGCAAGCCAATACTGAAAGGGGAAACTCCTCTGAAACTCCACCAGCAGGCCCGTGCCACGGGGACTGTTAAACAGCCCCCCCCCATGTGCAAGTTAATTCAGTGAGAAACCGTCGTGGAGATTTGAAAATGAACTTCCCCGCACTTGCTTTTCCAGGCCTGCCCGATCCCTGCCCACAAAGCCTCCCTCTTTTCCCCACCGAGGGCACCGGTGCAATTTTTAAGAGGGTCTTTTCCACAGAAAAACGCCTGCTTACCCACGGCATTCCTTGTGAAAACTGCACCCAAAGTAATTCAAAAGAGAAAAGAATTAAAAAAAAAATCTAAAGTAAAAGAAAGTTGCAAAGACAGAAAGGACATTATCAAAGGCAATCCCAGGCGTCTGGTCAGATGTTCAGCATTGTCTCTGGTCAGATTACATTTCTGGATTGGTGACAGGACGGTTCCGATTGAGCTGGAAGGCCAGAGGAGCAGGAGGAAGCCGCAGGGCCAAGAAAACTTGCTATGGGCGATTCGTTCATGACATTTTTATATCATTTATTTAGGCTGTTTTGGTGGATTTGTTCGTTCTTGTCTGGCTTTGGGAGATGGTGCTCACTCTGGTGACTAGAAAACCCTTTGTATCTGTAAAGGTGTTATCCCGGGTGATTGTTTAATTTCAGAACTCAGATGCTAGATTTAAAACTAGTAAAGTGAGTTAAGTTTTGCTCGTCATTAACCCATTATGTCCCACATTTTTATAGAGGCTGTCCTCTAAATAGGACACTGGGACATACTGGGTTAAGGGGAGTGCTTGGTGCTTTCTTTACATGTATTATCTGAAGGCACCCCCACACACATACACACACTCCTTTTGGCATGTGGTTATTATATGTAAGAGTGTCATGAGCAGATTTCACCTCCTTTGGATCCAGATCATAATGAACAGCTGAGTAGGTCCTGGTTTGTTTGTTTTTTTTCCTTTACAGCCTAATTCTAAACACACATAGAGATGCGATGAAAGGAAAGGACGGGGAGAGAAACCCCCTGAGAAAAATGTGATGGAGACAAATGGACAGCGAGAGAGGAGAGGAGAAAGAACAGACAATCACAGATAGAAGGATGGGAGGGGACAGGCAGCGGGAGGAAAGGAGAGAGAGACGTTAAAGAGAAAAGCTGTCAAGAATCAGGGAAGGAAGAGAGTGCAACAGAAACTGTAGAGATGGCCACAGAGAATAGAAAAAGAGAGAAAGGTGCAGGAGAGAAGAGGGAAAACCATAAAAAGAAACAGGCAGAATGGACAGTTTGGGAGGGAGAGGAGACAAGAAGAGAAAAGTAGTACTTTGGCAACTCAGGTAGAAACTGTCATGCCACTAAAATGTCAGAAAAGAAGGGAGAGTGGAAAGAGAGACAAGCAAGGAGAGGGAGAGTCAGAGAGAATGGGGTGGAGGAGCGAGAGCCAGAGGAGGGAGGGTGTCCACGAAGGACAGAGAGGCAGGCACAGGGAGAAAGGGTGGGCCATGGAGTTCAGCCCATAGGTGTGCATGTGGCTTGCTGCTTGCTGACTGACAGACGCCAGGTCAGGGGAAGGCTATAAAACCAGAGCGAGCTGGGGCTGCAGGATTCCTGGGGAAAGGGTCGTCTCTTCCTGCGCGTGCCGGCCGACTTTGCTAAGCAACTCTCTCGCCATGGTGCTCAGTGACCAGGAGTGGCAACAGGTCCTGCATGTCTGGGGGAAGGTGGAGCCGGATCTCCCAGGCCACGGACAAGCTGCTCTCCTCAGGTAAAGCAAAACGATGTTTCCGATGTGCCCAGCCTGACAGAGGATGAACAGGAGGAGTTAGAATTGTGCAGTCCGGGGAGGGGGGGGAGGGGCGGGGAGAGAAAAGGGATTCATTGAAAACTCAAGGGGCAATAAGTGCAGGTAGATGGTTTAACAAAAAATAGCAAACAAGCCAATGCAGGTCAGATTAATACAGAAAACCAGTTCTTTAAAACAAAAAAAGAAAAGAGAAGACAAAATGGATTTCTTTTCTGTAGAAAGTTTTTTTTTTTTCTTTTTGCAACAAACACCCATGCGAGAGAAAATCTCATATATTACCCCGAATCAAGACTAGAACTGTGACGTGCACAGCAATGAACTGACTTGGTAAGGAAAGCGAAGGCAAGAGATTCGGGGTTTAATAGCGGTCAGGATGCCCGAGTCCGATCTGGGCTCCCCTGGCCCGGTTTGCCCAGCTGTCACTGGGTAATGCAGCCATTAACCAGCTGTGACTCCTAAGACTGGGGCGTCCCACGGTTACATAATTCCCTAGGCTGACAGAAGGCCAGAGGGCCATCGGGTCCAGAGCTCTGCCAATTGGCTAAGACACCTTGCACCTGTAGCCTCTTTTACAAACGTGAAAAAGCAGTTCCTTCTGCACCACAAACAGCTGGAAATTGCTGCATTAGTGCACCTACCAATAAGTTTTCCTTAAAAAAAAAACAAAAAAAAAAAACTAGTTCCAGTTTACTTTATAATTTAGTATTGTAGCCATAACTACTTCTGCTGACAAAATGCTGCAGAATTATACCGTCCCAGGAGTAAAAAATCTTTTTCCTCAAAGGTGATGAAATGCACTTCCCCTTGATCCTAGAGGATGAAAAGACTGCCGGCTCCATTCCCCGGTTTGTTTAGGGCCAGAGGTTGTGACCCGGTCGCTGGCGCCCCCAGGGGGAGACTCGGGCTGTGGGGGAAGGGAGGACTGCGCCGGTCACTCCCAGTAAGTTAAGTTTTGCTGAGAATTGGCTTGAAAGACGATCACCACCGGCGTCTGTAAATGTGTCCACTTCCAGAGAAGGAGCCTTTAGGTACAGTAAGCTGGAATCTGGGTCGGCATTGCTCCTCTTCCCCACTGATGAGATATATATATATATATATAATCTTTTTTTTTTTTTTTTTAAAGCAAGTCTTGCATGTTTGGGCATGCACAGTGCCCTGTCTCCCCCTGCACCCACTTTTTCAGCAGCACATCATGCAATGGGAAACAATTAGGTCAGAAGCAGGACGCTGATGAGAAAGAGGAAAACAGATCTTCCCTCCCTCCTCCAAAGACACAATGCAGGGAGCGGATTCCTGCAAAAGCAGAGAAATGATGATGCTTCTCTGGGGCTTAAATGCAGGGGGCGGGCGCAGCAAGGGACCCTGGTACCTGGTAACATTTGATCGCAGAAGTGGTCCCCGCAAACTAAAGCACCCCCTCACCTTTGCATCACTGCTGACCGAGGACTTGATTTACTAAAGCTTATTCCCCACTCTCTGTTTCTGGGGGGGGGGAAGGGGGGAACTTTGTTGTGGTCAGAGAAAGTGGAATAATCTATCAGTGCAGCACCGCATAATGCAAGGGTGACTGGAGAGGGAGGCCTTAGACTTGGAGTCTAATTTGGGGAGGTGGGGGAAACTTACTAACAAAAAGTTGGGAATGCCAGGTATAATGTAAAGAGAACGCCCCTTAAACGCCTTTTTTTCCTCTTATAAATAACCCCAGTTTGTATACTTTTTTTTTTTTTTTTTTACCATTTGCAAGCCCCCGTGCCTCCATTGTTAGCTGTGGGTCCTGTGCACTAAACATGGTCCCCAAAGTCCCCAAATTGCCCCTTCCTTTTACCTTGATATGTGCTTTGAAGTCTTGCTCTGATTTTAATTTATTATCAGGATTTATTAGCTCCTCCAGGGCCTAAGCACCTTAATATTGAAATTCTGATCTCTTGTCATTTTTTTTTTTTTAGAATAATTAATAGTAAGGGATACGGAGAATGTGAAATGTGTGGGTGCCATTACTTTTTGCTCGGCAGTGTTCAAATGTAGTGGCACATCCTGCAGCAGTTCACAGACACCACCCGTTCTGGACAAGAAAATGTTGGTTAAATGTAAATGATGACATTTCAGTGAGTTCTCCAAAGTGGGGCTTGTGCTTGTCAGCAGTGTTCAGCTCAGAATAAAGGAAGCAGGGCAATATTAAGTAGGAGGGACAGCGCCTGGAGTTTGTACAATTGTCATGTAACATTCAGGTTACAGTGCTTCTGTGTGCCAGTGTACTGGGTTAAATTACACCTGCTGTGCACAGTCTCCTGTATTCAGGACGTGACCTCTGCAGAGCAGGAGGGTGCCAGGGATTTTATGGGCTTCATGACATCAGCTCAGAAAACAGCCATCTGTGTGACTGGGCCGGATCCCCTAACTCGGCTCTCTGAACCTAATTAGACATTGTCTGGAGGAAACTCTGGGTTTAGAAGGATTTGAGCCTGCCCTGCTATTTAAAGAGCTGGAAGGTCAGATTTTCAGTCTTTGTGCCAGAAGTGGCACCATCATCAATGAAATCTTTCCAAGAGGTATGCAGACTTCACTGACCTCTTTGGGAAGACAGGGCAAATGTTATTGAGTACAATAAATAATAATAATATTTTCTGTATCATAAGTGTTAAGGTTCATGGTGCTGCCAGCATCACACAGGTCTATCAAAGCACCTCAATCGCACCTGCTACTATTTTCATACTGAGACCTATACACAGATCTGCTAATGCATCTCAGTCTTAACGTGCAACACACCCCATGATATTCCAGTACTAAGACCCACACACAGCTCTGACAATGCACCTCAATCCTGCTCTGCAGCACCCACTGTTATTGCAGTAGTAGGACCTCCACACATGTCTGTTAATGCACCTCGATCTTGACCCGAAGCACCCACTACTATTCCAGCACTGAGTCCCATAAATAGCTCTGCCAATGCACCTCAATCCTGACCTGCAGCACCCCCTGCTATGAAGTTAAGGTTTTTGTTGATTTTGTGATAATGGTTCAATATCCTCTAGGAAGTGAGCTGAAATTTAGGAAACTTATTTCATAGGCAACCTACTACCTGAGTAGTTTATTTTGAAAATTATACAGGGTAAGAGGAACATACATGTACTCTGCATCTCCATGGGCCACTCAGAATCACCCCCCCAATGACCACTCTTCAACCAAGTCAGTCTCAAAAAAATCTTTTTTTTTTTTTTTTTTTTTTAAATTCACCATTTCCCATCCACGATCAGCAACAAATCAAATAGCACATCTTATCCTCATGGAACTGGAGCAATGCTTCACAGACGGCATTGTCCGTGTATCATCAAAGAATCCTACAAAGAAACAAATGCCAGACATGTCCAATGCCGTTGAATCGTAGGATGCCTTCCGAATGCACGCACGGCTCTTTAAATATATTCACAAGTTAACATTCAAAGTTGGGGGGGGGGGGGGGGGGTTTGGTTTGTTTCAGAGAGGCCTGGCTGAATTTATTCCTACAGCATGCACACTTCTTCCTCTTGGACCAGAAGAGGCTCCTGCTGCGGCTCTTGGAAATAAAAGGACTTTTACACATGTGAGAACATGAGCCAGACGGGAAAAAATAAAATGGCATATGGGGCAATTCAAACTGCCCACAGCGCTGCTCGGTTGCGGGTGCTTTTTAGCCCGCTGTCTCTGCACCAGCTTTCAAAGGGGGGGGAAAAAAAAACCACACAGTCTTTCCCTTTGACAACTGCCCCGGGGCAACGCAACCTCTTTTTCCCCAACTGATACTTTTTCTGACCAAACACTACAGGCTTATAGATTTAAAAAATGCAAAACAGTGTGTAACCCTTTTTCCATGACTGTCTCTATTTCCCAGGGCGCACGAGAGAATTTATGCAATGCAGCTAGCTGCTCTGCCTTTTCCCTAGCTCTTCTGATCCCAAGGGGTGAGTCCTTTCTGTGGGGGGTGAAGGCTAACCTTCATGGCCCTGTGTGTGTGTGTGTGTGTGTGTGTGTCTGTTACCCTTGCTCTTCAGTGCAGGTACCTGAACAGACCACAGGCTAAGTGAGCAAATAATATTTTGCTGTCAATTGCAGTAACATAATCAAGATAAATAACTCAAAGTCCATTTACATCCAGGTTTGGTAGAAACTTTAGAGCACAAGATATTTAATGTTCCTCTCCTGTGTAATTGTCCCTCAGTCTGGGAAGTTGAGATATTTGTATCCTCCATTTGGGAAGAATGGGTATCCCAAGGTGTCCGGGGTGTCTCAACTGTGTGTAGGGTCCCTGGTGCCCACAGAATCTGAGGTCCACATCGCATTTCCCGAACTCCCAAACCTGTCCTTGGTCCTGCATCTCGGAGCAGAGACTCTGGGGGTCTCCTGGTGTTTTTTTCTTCTTCTCTCATGGGCCCTCTCTGGGGGAAAGGCCTACTCTGGAAGCAGACCTTAACTTCCAGTCCTGGACAAGGAAGGGGGCAGAAACAAATACTTCCTTCCCAAAACATGGGACAATCCTAACAAACAGGAATCTTACTGTGGGCTCTGCAACCTCCTCTTGGCTGGGCGAGAAAAGCATGCAGATCCCACCTTCACTCCTCGAGAGGGGATTTCTGCCTCCCAGAAGCTGCAGGTCTGGACAAAAGCAGTCAAAAACCTTCTCTGATCCATCTTCCCGCCAGTCTTTAGTACAAAGCACTGGCTAGACTTTGCTAGACTGAGGCCTAACTGAGACAGCACACAGCACCCCTTCCTTCATAAAAGCAAAACGACACTGCCCTCACTACTCCTAGGCTCACCCTTCCATACCAGAAAAGGAATCAACCACCTAGGTACACCTCAATAGGAGGAACCTTAGCAAATTGTATGCTCCTCCTAGCCGCTAACTAACGGGCCGATTCAGTAAAGTACGCGGGAGAGCGGATGAACGCCCGCTCTCCCAACGCACGCACAGGCCACTTGCCCGTGCGCACGATACAGTATTTAAATTAGGTGGTGCGGTAGAAACAGGCAAAAGGAGGCGCTAGGGACACTAGCGCGTCCCTAGCGCCTCCTTTTTGACAGGAGTGGCGGCTGTCAGCAGGTTTGACAGCCGACGCTCAATTTTGCTGGCGTTGGTTCTCGAGCCCGCTGACAGGTGGGCTCGGAAACCGGACGCCGGCAAAATTGAGAGTCCGGTTTTCGACCCGACAGTCGCCGGCCCATTTAAATTTATTTTTTTTTAACTTTTTTTACTCTTCGGGACCTCCGACTTAATATCGCCATGTTATTAAGTCGGAGGGTGCACAGAAAAGCAGTTTTTACTGCTTTTCTGTGCACTTTGCCGGGGCCGGCGGAAACTTAGGCGCTAATTTCTGAAAGTAAAATGTGCGGCTTGGCTGCACATTTTACTTTCTGTATCCCACGCAATTACCTAATAGGGCTGTCAACATGCATTTGCATGTTGAGGGTGCTATTAGGTGCCGCGGGTTGGACGCGCGTTTTCCTCCCCTTACTGAATAAGGGGTAAGGGAAAACGCACGTCCAAGAGCAGGCTAACAGTGCGTTCCGTCGAAGCGCACTGTACTGTATTGGCCTGTAAGATAGGGACCAAGATATCTCTACATATGAGGGCAGTTTTCTAACAGCCTAGCTTAGAAAATACACATGGGCTTCAGATATTCAAAGTGGATGGACACGCGGAAGCTCGCTTTGAAAACGAGCAGGTGTACTCGGCATTTCCCATCTGCGTGAAGCCGGTATAAATGTGCACTAATGCAATTTACATGCCTACTCTCGAAAAACAAAACAAGCATGCACGCAAAATGGTTTCCATCGCCTCAGCTCCATCCCAGGGAATGCCTCTTTCAAGTACGCTTGAAGGAACACATGAAATCGTTTCCACATGTGCTTTTACATGTACAACCCCCAGGGTGATTTCTAGGAAGCCCTTTCTACATGCGTAAATACGTTTTAAAATTATCCCTTAAGTGTATAGATTTCTCCTCTAGCCTAACTCCATCCCAGGAAGGCTGCCACAAAAATGTGGGTACAAGTACCCGTGGTATTTTTACTTGAGGGGCAAATACTGCAGGATTTACTGAGCTGTGGGACGCACTACCCCACAGGTTACTGAATCCAGGGCCAGTGCTTCCACTATGCAAACACGACAGTGGCTTAGGGCACCAAAGCTTGCAGGAGGCGGCAATATCCTGCCGGCCACTGGTCACTGGCAGAGCCCACTCTGCTGCTGGTGGGAAGAAAAAGAAAGCCGGGGCCACCAGCGGAGCCTATCCCCACCAGCAGCCTAAGAGGAAGGAGGCTTGGCCTTAGCAAGGGATAGAAAGAAAGAGAGGGTCCTGAGCAGGTAGGGGGTAGAGAAAGAGAAAGAGGGGTACTGAATGCATCAGGGTGGGGCAGAGAGAGAGGATGCTGGCACTACGTAAGAGGGCAAAACGATTGGGGTGATGCCGGTGAACTCAACAATATTGTTAACTATCGACTTTGATTAGAAGTGGAAGGTGAGTATACCTGAACCAAATTGTAATAGCTCTCTCTATTTTTATTTTTTTTTTTTTCAACCCAGCATTTGCCTTTTGCTCCTTTTGGGCTTTCAGATTATTCAGAACCAACTTGCATTAAGCTATGGTACCAAGAGCCTTCATTTGCAACTACCCGAGGCGGGAGAGGAGTTCTCCTGTTTTATTTATTTATTTTTTTTTATATTTAAAGTTTATTAGAGTTTTTACAAATTATAAAAAATGCAAAAAATCAAAGAAATACAATTGCATATATCACAATTAAATCAAGAACTAAATTTACAAAGACATTCACTTTCTATATGTCAAAATTATAGTCCACTAGTTGGGAGGATGCTACCAAGAAATAGTTAAACACAAAAAGAAATTGTAATTTAATAATTACATTAGCTGGATCTATATATATCTATACAACTACTTATATCTCAACCAGCTTCTTTATCAGCCAAGAACGTTTCCAGGTGTGTCGGATCCTGAAAGATAAATCTATTCTTTTGGTAAACAATAAGGCATTTACAGGGGAAGCGCAAAAAATAAGTAGCCCCTAAGGACAATACTCTAGGTTTTAATAATAGGAATTGCTTCCTCCTGTATTGTGTGGATCGGGAGACATCTGGAAACACTTGAACCTTGTAACCACAAAATAGATGTTCCCTATTTCTAAAAAATTTCTGAAGAATATTAATTTTATCTTTCTCTCTGCAGAAAGTGACTAGTAACGTAGCTCTCTGCGGAATATCATCAACTGATGACTCTAGGAAGGAGGTTAAATTAGGGGACGCTTGCTGGACACTGTCCATACCTTCCATACATAATAAATTTTTTATATGGATTGGTCATCAACATTTAATATAGACAAATTTTCAATTAAATATTTTTTCAACAATTCAGTAGCAGAAAGAAGCCTAGTCATGGGAAAGTTCAAAAACCTCAGGTTTTTGGCCCTATTCTCATTCTCTAGGCTCTCTAACTGTCTAAGATTTACTAGGCTATCCTTAATAAAAGATGCATTTACTGCCTGTAATGATGTTATCTGTACAGAATTAGCCTTTCCCACTTCTTCCACTTGTTTTAACCGATTCTCATATGTCTGCAATACATTTTTCATTTCCACATTTCCTTTATTTGTTTGATCCATGAAACCAGTCATCATTTTCTGCAGGTCATTGATAGCTTTCCAAACATCAACTAGAGTCACTGACTGGGGGTCTATGATTGCTGGACTAATACCCTGTAGTCCAGCCACATCAACAGTTCTCCCCAAATACTCTTCCCCCTCCATTGAGGGTTGTACATTTACATTATTTATGTCTACCACCTCCAGTTGTGCTTCAATAGGTACATTCAACTCCGAGAATGATTGAGGTAGTAGTTGTTGGCTCGGGCTGTCTGAAGCACCCGAAGAAAAAGAAATGTCTGGAATTATACTGCGGGCTGTTTGACTTACCCGCCTTACATGCTGAACCATCGGGCCTCTCGCCTCTGTAAACGCCGGGGAAGATGACCAGACTTTTGGCTTCCTCTTCCTACCCATAAAGTAGGAAAATGTCACCAGATACTCGTAAAGAAAATTTTCCCCAGGGGTGCGCCCCTTTGGCGTGCGGCTTCGGCAGCGCGCCGGTGGCTGCGCGCCGCTGCTCGGCCCTCCTTGATGTCGTCACTTCGGGGGCGTGGCTTCGGGGCAATCTGCGAGATCAGCTCACCAGGTGGAATCGGCGCTCCTGACTCGACCCTCCTCTGCCAACCTCTCGGTCGAGAGGTCTCCAGCTGTAAGTCCTCCGGGATACCACCACTGCTCTCTCTCTTTTATCCCGGCGTTTGGGCCCTCCTTGATGTCGTCACTTCGGGGGCGTGGCTTCGGGGCAATCCGCGAGATCAGCTCACCAGGTGGAATCGGCGCTCCTGACTCGACCCTCCTCTGCCAACCTCTCGGTCGAGAGGTCTCCAGCTGTAAGTCCTCCCCTCCTGTTTTATAATCACCCTCCCCATCTCGCCCAGACATTGCAGTGATAGATTTTTGCCAAGGGCTTCAGACCATGACTCACTCTGGAATCCAGTACATGTGTACCCTAAATCTGGCCAGCAGGTGTCATCCCTGAGCAATTGCCAAGACTCCCTCTCCCCTCCAGGGGCTGCCTCCTCAGCAACCCTAACCAGCCCAGCTAAGAAGCCAGACCTTGGAATCGAACCCGAGCCCTATGCTGAGCCACCAGGCCTGCAGTCTCTATAGGTCTTTGGGTTTTGCATCCCTGGAACCCTTTGCTCCCTTCTTGGCTCTTCTCTCCACCATGCTTGACTGCCTGAGGGCCACTGTACTCTGTTAGCTAATCTTATGATGGGGCCCAGGTCAATCACAAGCTAAGGAGCTTGTACATGTCTCCAAAAATATGCAGAAACTAGATCTTTAAAAAGTTGTGTTTACTTCCAAAACATGCATTGTGCTATAGAACAGTACTGTACCGTTTAACATACCCATATTTGACTGGCTCTGTTGAAATGAATTAACAAAAGTGTGATTTCTAGAGGTATCTGGGACTTGACTATGACATACAGAGAAATGTATAAACCTTCCCTTTGGAAAATCATAAAATGCATCTGGGTAGGAATTCAAAAATGTAAGGTGATCTGGATCCATAGAGGAGTCCCAGGCCTTACAGGCACCCAAACTGTGATTTGGTTCATCCATTGCACACTAAGGGGTAAATTTTAAGACATGTGCGCACGCTACCCGGCGCGTGCAAGTTATAAAATCAAGGGTTGGCGCGCACAAGGGGGAGCACAATTGTGCACCTTGTGCGCGCGCCAAGCCACTTTGCCTTCCCCCTAGCCTGACCTTCCCACCCCTTCTCCTAACCTTTCCCGCCCCTAGCCCTACTCTAACACCCCCTGACCTTTGTCTTACCTTTTGTGCCTGCCTCTGGACCGCCCCTTTAGTAAAGCCCCGGGACTTACACGCGTTGCCGGGCCTTTTTAAAATAGGCCCAGCGCGTAGGGCTTTTAAAATCTGGCCCTAATATTTCTGTCTGAAAAAAAATTCTGCTCTTCGTTATCAGCTGAAACAAGTTAGATATGAAGACCTTTGTTCAAATGAAATTTGCCATTCTCTAATGAAAGACAGAATACTATAAGGAGTAGATCAATAGTTCTCGGCCCAGTCATCAGACACACCCAGCCAGTTGGTTTTTCAGAGCTTGAATGGAGAATGTACATGAGACAGATTTTCATGCAATAGAGACTGTGCATGCAGGTCTGTCTCATGCATGGTCATTATGAGTGTCTTGGTTGGGGGTGAGGGGGTGTCAACTGGCTAGGTGTGTCCTGGGAAGTGGGTTGAGACCCACTGGCTAGATAAACTATCTGAGGTCTGAAAAGCCCTGTTAGTAGTTTTTATCCATAGAGTTTGCTACATTAATCAAAGCAAAACTACACAAGTTGAGAGGATCTGGCAATTAAAAGCCAAAATCCTGCTGTCCTGTTTTACTATGTGATCTCAGGCAAGTCAGATTATTCACCTTGTTGGATGATGATGTTTGTACTCTTCTCCATGGACAAGCAGGGCAATAATCAGCCACACACAAGTGGAGTGATGCCATCCAATGACTCCAGCATGGAAAAGCTCTCTAGAGTAGGTTTTCTGAGTATACGTGGGTATTCCCACACAGCCACCACCACTCCTCAGTCTTTTTTTCTTCCCCTAGTGCAAATAATGGTTTTATTGTTATAATTATTGTACGTGCATGTTTGTGATTTTACTGTGAATGTTAATGACGTAATCTGCATTGGACATCCATGGTGGAAGACTAGCAGAAAATAAGTCATGTCATATAAATAAATAAATAAATAAATAAAATGAATGAATATTTGGGGAGAAGAGGCGATGTTGGGCAGGGAGAGAGAGGGGAAGCTGGGCAGTCTGGAAAGGGGGAAAGAGTGAAGGAACAGCTTAAGGGGGAAAGCTCTGCCAGAGAAGGGAGCACTGTGCTGGAGCTGCCACCAGTAAGTCAGTCTTGGGGGGGAAAGGGTGAGGAGGGGCACAAGACCAGGGGTTCGTCTAGGGTATCTAAAACCCCTACACTGGCAGCAAAAACACTGTGGGGAAAAATCCCACAGTTTGGGTGCTGCCAGTTCAGATTGTACGATAGAGGCCCCAATACCACAGACTGGTTTGAAAGTGGCTTCCCAAGTCATCGCTAAATTGCCAATATTTATATTTTATCCTCCAGCCACAAGCGCCTTGCCGGAGGGTAAAATGTAACTGGTAACGGAACCGACATGGGAGGGCGCGATACTGAACCTGGTGCTCACCAATGGGGACAGTAATTCTGATGTTGTACTGGATGATCAATGGGAACCAGTAACCACCAGATGGTGAAGTTCAATGTTAGGACACAAGAAACTGAAGGTTCATTTTAAGGCGAGGGTCCTAGACTTCAGGAAATCTAACCTTCTCAAAATGGGGGAGTACCTCATGGAGTCATTAGCTGGATGGGAAAATCTAGGGGAAGTAGAAGGGCAGTGGGCAAAACTAAAAGGAGATATAAGGGCAACTAATCCTTTTTGTTAGGAAAGTAAATAAAGGGAATAGGAGAGAGAGACAGTTATGGTTTTCTAAAGAAGTAGCTGAACAGGTAAGGGAGAAAAGGTTAGCGTTCCTAAACTACAAGAGATCGCAGAAAGTGGAAGGCAGGCGACAAGATCTGGAAAAATTAAGAAGCTGGGAAAGTAGTCAGGAATGTGAAAATTCAAATAGAAGAAAAAATAGCAAATACAGTAAATTGGAGGGACGAGACCTTTTTTTTTTTTTAAAGATATGTTAATGATAGCAGGAAGTGCAAAAGTGGCATTGTGAGACTCAAAGGTAAAGGGGAGGAATATGTAGAGGCTGACGAGGGAAAAGCAGAATTGCTAACAAATATTTCTATTTGGTGCTCACTGTGGAAGGATCTGGAGCCAGGACCACATAAAACAAACTCAAATAAGATTGGCAGTGAGGTAAACCTCAATCGATTTTCAGAACAGTGTGTTCATGAGGCGCTAACTAAAGTTAAAGTACATAAGGCGATGGGGCTGGATGGGATACATCCGAGGGTACTAAGGGAACTTAGGGATATCCTGGCACTCTGCTGGCTGACCTTTAATGCTTCTTTAGAGTCTGGAGTAGTTCAGGAGGATTGGAAAAAAAAGGGCGGAGGTGGTTGCTATTCATAAAAGTGGAAGCAAGGAGGAGGCTGGGAACTACAGGCCAGTTAGTTTGACCTTTGTGGTGAGAAAACTAATGAAATCACTGCTAAAGCAGAGGATCGTGCAATTTTTGGAATCCAATGGATTGCAAGATCCAAAGGCAGCTTGGTTTTACCAGAGGTAAATCCTGTCAGACGAATCTAATCAATTTCTTTGATTGGGTGACCAGAGAGTTGGATCAAAGGAGAGCACTAGACATAGTTACTTGGATTCAGCAACGCCTTTGACTTGATTCCGCACAGAAGACTTATAACAAGGTAAACAGCCAGGAAGAAATAGAAAACATGAGGAGGGATCTAGTGAAGCTCAAGGAAGGGTCTAAGGTCTGACTGCTAAGATTTAATGCTAAAAAATGCAGAGTAATGCATTTAGGGTGCAAAAACTCAAGGGAAAGTTACAGTATTGGAGGTGAAATTCTTCTAAGCACAAAGGAAGAGCGGGATCTGGGTAATTGGTGTTTTGCCACCTTAGCATCTGATGTTAAGGTGGCAAAACAGGTGGATAAAGCTACGGTAAAAGCCAGAAAGATGCTTGGCTGCATAGGGAGGGAAATGGTCAGCAGAAAAAGGGAGGAGATCTTGCCCCTGTATAGGTCCCTGGTGAGGCCTCACTTGGAATACGGAGTACAATTCCGGAGACCGCACCTATGGTCAGTGGTCTTTGTTCTAAAACACATGAGGATAGACTTAAAGATAGTTGGATACCTTAGAGAGGAAAGGCAAGATAGAGTTGATATGACAGAGACATTCAAATATTTCAAAGTTTTCCATGCACAGGAGGTGAGCCTTTTTCAATAGAAAGAAGGCTCTAGTACAAGGGGTCATGGGATGAGGTGGAAAGGGGGTAGACTCAGGAGTAATCTTAGGAAATATTTCTTTACAGAGAGGATGGTAGATGCGTGGAACAGACTTCCAGTAGAAGCGGTGGAGACAAAAGCAGCATCTGAATTCAAGAAAGCATGAGAGAAATACAGGGGATCTCTAGGGAAATGATGAGAATTATAATGCTAAATTAATCGGATGGATGGGCAGACTGGATGGGCCAGATGCTCTTTTTCTGCCGTCGTGTTTCTATGATCCTGCTGGATGGCTCCCATCGTTTCTTCACATGATTCTTTATTAGACATTCAGCCCCCTACAGAGGGCAAATTTCAGAGGGATTTCCAGGAGTAAAAAGCATTTTACCAGCATAAATCAAAATCATCTCTTTGAAATCCACTCACTGTGTAACATGTGCGGTTTAAAGTTACCCACATAGTTGCACAGCCTGCACACTCATCCTCATTGTAGCAGGGGGTGCTCCTGGGGCAGAAAAAACGCTATGCACGTGGTTTGGGATTTTCAAAACTATCTGCAAGAAAAGCAGATGAACACGTCTGCAGGTACTTTTTCTTTTGGCAATTTTCATAGTGAAAGCATGCGCGTATTTTTTTTTTTTTCTTTTCAAACTTGATGCGAAGAATACAGGTAAAAAAAAAACCACACACACTTACACCTGCAAACTGTGCAGCAACAAATGCAATTTGAAAATTCTCCCCATGGTGATTATTTTTTTAAAACCTTTCATCCTAGAGTTGTCTTCTAATAATTCCTAACTTGTCAGATTTCATTTTGAAGACGCAAACTTTATATTTTGTTGGTGATAAATTACTTTTTTTATTGCCTAGATATCAAATCCTTATAAGAAAACATGCATCAGGAAGCAGCGTTACCAATGATCTCTGATACTTTAAATAAAACCTCCTAAACCTTGCGTTCCTTGACTGCTTTTGTGTGCAAGTTGGCTGAAATAGCATTAGAGTAAGAGATTTTTTTTTTTTATATTCCAAGGCAAATATCAGCAGGTTTGTGGGATAGCTACAGGGGGGCCACGATGGCCCCAGATATAGATTCGGCACTTTGAAGATCTGTAGGTCACAGAATACATTTAACTGAAAGCTGTTTTTCTGGTGAAGAGATACAGATGGTCACCTCAGACTAAATAATCAGACTAATTACCAGGGATAGCAAATGACAAATAATAATAGGATGATAGCACACAGAGCAAGGCCAGAAGGGAAATTGCAGTCGCATATATAAAGGGAGCATTAAACAGATGTTTTTCTTTGCAATAGTAAAAATTCACTTGCTGACAATCATAATCTTTCCTCCAGTATCATAAGAAGCCTTCTTTATAAGAGAATTGGTTTGGGTTTTTTTTAAGCATCCCAATTTCACTTTATTACACTGATTTTGGGTTATGCTATGCTTGTTATGTATTTATGACCTGCTGTGAACATCACTTTTTGAAAAATTTAAAAACTCTTTAGGGGAAAAAAAAAAAAAAAGAGAACCATGGTTAAAATGACCAGGTTAACTTCGATGCTCAGAGGCTCTTTGAAATCTCCCATGCAACTGCAGATTGTTTACCGAGAATGCCACGAGGACCCACTGAACTGATTAACAAGAGTCACATTTTGTTTGGAGTATGATAATTATTGATTGGGCAGTGACGGCATCTGTGAATTTAAGCACCAGCAGTCTCCTATTTATGTGTCTTCTGTCGGTATACAAACGGGTGGATGGACATGACAGGTCATTTTCTTGTCATGCGTCTATTATAACTTCTCATCTCAGAGATTTGCCTGGCAGAATATAGTGAAAAAAAAAAAAAAGAGGTCAATAATAGCTTAAGATCAGGACAGGCGATTAAAGTATTTATTAATAATCTCTGCTTAGTTGGTATATATTAAAACAGTTGCGATGCGGCTCCTTTATAGCCAGCAAGCCAGTTTATATACGAGAGGAGCTGTCCCTCACGGTGCCTGGTCCAACATGGATAAGGCTTTTATCTATTAAACTAACAAAAGAGACAAGGAAATCGACATTTAATATTTCTTCCTTGGAACAGGCCTTTGCTGAAGCTTGATCCGGTCAGGGATTTTCTAGAGTGCGAGCGTTTCCCAAGAGAAGTTATTTGATCAAGCATACCCAATGTTGTAAGCACAGATAAGAGGCAAGATCACAATCTCTTGGGCGCTTCACTCGACTCCTTTGTGATCAATTGCTGTTAACTTAATATTTTAATGGATTAATAGACGTGAATGCAGCGATCTTTTTTTTTTTTTTAAACAGATTTATTTTTCGCATAGAGCCATATTTACTAAGGCTTTTCTCCCATTCTGTGTCTGGGGTAGAGGGATCTTCATCAGCCGGGGCCTTTAGGTTTCTCTTTTAGGTATCTATGTGGTTTACAGGTCCACATAGTGCATTCAAACAAATTTCGCCACACCCACCTCCAACTGAGGATGCAGCGCCAGGGCCGGCATGACCTATTAGAAAACCCAGAATGGCGCCACGGCTGGCAGCAAAACAAAAAAAAAGATCCCCATCAGGTCTCCACCCGAACCTCTATAGGTGCCCCAGGTCCCAGAGACTGTAAGCCAACGCGTACACTCAAGTACAGTCCCCATGGGGACTTTCACTCCTCTGCCGTGTGGGCTTCTGTTTCAGCAGGACAGCCTCACAGTTTCCCCAACACAAACTGGAGAACTGAAATGCCATTTGATTCTTTCAGCCTAACACTGTGCCTCTCAGGATGAGCCTTCTTGATGGGGTTTTGTTTTGGTTTTTTTTCCTTTTGCTTTGCATGCTCCTGTGGTTAGCTCCGTGATTGTTCTTTCCTTTATCTTACTTCTACATTACCGTTTTTGAGAGCTTATAGTATCGAGCTTCGGTTACATTAAGACACTTCTTGTTTGTTTAGTTTTACTCTGATTCCCACATGTCTTATATTGTCCAGTTAGGCTTTCTCTTTTTAATCCCATCTTGATCTTTTTGTTCAGACATAAAGAAGCAACTGTTTTGTGCTGTTTCATCCGCTTCTTGTCTGTAGTCCTGAATTTCAGGTCTCCGGTTTCTTCTCCCTGTTGTAGTAAACCGGATAAAATGCAAGTAGAGTATTAAATATCTGCACTAATTAATGAGCCGAGAGAGTTCAGTTTTGTGATCAGTATCTCAAGCAGGCCCACCTTTGAAGGGGTGGGGGGGAGGGGAGAAACAGAAGCTGTGCCAGTGTAGTCTATGGGGCTCCCAGAGCAACAAAGGGGGCTTTGTCTCCGAGGCAGGGAAAAGAGATGTCTAAACTGGCAGTGGTGAAAGTAGCAAACACATTGACAAAGAAGAAGGCCATAATCACAGAACTAAAACAAGGTCAAATGCAAGGTTTTAGAAGGAAAAGATAAGGCAGGTGTGATGGCACGTTTGAATTCTGGAGAAAAGTGTTGATTTTGAAGCTCAGGAAGGAATTTTTTTTTCACTGCTTGCAAAAGGTAGTGTAGATGCTTGCTCTACATTCCCCTACATAACCGTCCATGGAAAGAAGCTAGGTGAAAAAAAGCCCAGAGGCTCATCGAATCCAAACATCTTTTAACTGGCTAACAGACTGTGTAGTTTTAGCAGAGTCTGAGAGGCGTGCACCAGTGAGGAGCAGGGCCTATGTTTCTATGCACAGTATATGGGATTTCAATTTGTATAGAAGCAGAGGGCAGAGTGGTGTGGAAAGCCTGGTCATCATAACAACCAGGAAGCTCAGAAGCATAAGAAATACAATACTGGGCCAGACCAAAGCCCAGCATCCTTATTTATTTGATTTATATTCTGCCTTTCAGGCACTTCAAAGCAGATTACATACAGGTATGGGTACTTTTGACCTGGATTGGCCACTGTCTTTGATAGTGGCCAATCCAGGTTACAAGTACCCGGTAGGATCCCAAGGAACAGATCCAATCCCTCTTGCTCACAACCAGGGATAAGCAGTGGTTTTCCCATGTTTACATGGCTAATATTGTTTTTTGGCCTTTTCCTCCAGGAACTTGTCTAAACCCTATTTAAAATCAGATACACTAACTGCTTTCACCACATCTTCTGACAACAAATTCCACAATTTACTTATCAGATGAGTGAAAAAATACTTTTTTTCCTATTTGCTTTAAATGTGCTACCTTTTAGCTTCATGGAGTGTTCCCTAGTGCTATGTTATGAATCTGCTAAGGAGTTAGCAATCTGTTGTGAATCTGCTACTCGAATTAGCAATCTGATGTAAATCTGATGCCTGGTGGGCAGAGCAATCAGATAGGAGTAGCAATCTGTTATGGACTTGCTAAGGAGTTAGCAGTCTGATGTGGAACTCCTCCAGTAGGAGGGAGGAGTTAGCAATCTGTAGTGGAGCGACTCCTGTCGAAGGGAGGAGTAATTGCAGTCTGTTAGGAACTCCATGATGAGTTAGCAATCTTGTATGAACTAGCTCCTGTGGAAGGAGGAGGTAGCAGTCTGATATGTTCAACTCCTGTAGAGGGAGTAGTAAACAATCTGTTAGGGTTAAGACTGCGGAGCAGCAATCTATTATGAATCTGTTGCTGAATACTCCTGATGGAGAGAGTAGCAATCTGTTACCAGCGGAGTGCTTGGAGAGGGCACTCAGCTATAGAAGAATGTAGATAGGTGGGTCCTTGGGCCAATAGCAGATGACTGCGCCCCCAGGAGGATATCCTGAGAGGGACCACCGGCTAGGCTGGTGTATGGAGACAGACACAAATAGTTCTTTTATTAGACAGGTTAGTAGAACCACCAGAGGTGGCAGTAGTGAGCTGATATGCCCGGCAGGGCTGAAGTCCCTCAGGTACTGGAACAGCGATCCCAGGGTTGCTGAGCTGTAGAGAAACTATAGATAGCGAGTAGACAGGGTATGTTGTGTTCATAGCCAGAACTAGATGACAAAACTCACATAAGGTCTTTAGAAAGCTCAGTAGCTGGAAAGGGTTAGGCCCTCAAGGAGCGAGTACCTGGTTCCAGGGAAAGCTCTGAGAGAGTGATGGTAACTCACAAATGTCTGTATCTGCGATAGCTTCCAGGCAGTAGAGAATCTTCAGAGTGTTCAGGAACATGGGCCCTTGAGGAGCGAGTACAGGGTCCTATCTACAATCTGAAATAAAGAAAAGAGAGCGAGGCCCCCGAGGAGCAGGTACCCCTGGTAAGTTCGAGGAGGCAGAGTAGCTTGAACGAATACTTGCTAATTCGATATGTTAGCAAATACTGAGACATTTTATATTGGAAGCGGATGACGTCATCTCAGGGACGCCCCCGAGGTTCGCGCCCTTGCTGGTACATCAATTGGAGTGAGTGCACGCGCACGCCCTAAGTCATCAGGAACATGGCGGATCCACAGCATCGTGCTGGTCTGGGGACGCCGGAGAGAGATGGCAAGAAGAGGCCGCGGCAGCTAACCGTCCATCAGACCCGGAGGGAGTCGCCACAGTGGTAAAGAGGGCGGTGTGAGAGCATCGAGCAGCGACTGACGCAACATGCTAGTACTACGAGTGAGGTAATCAAATTTGCAGATGATACAAAATTGTTCAGTTATTAATTCCTTCTCAAAAAATACCTTTAATAGAAAAAATCTTCTATATTGTAACAAAAAAAAGAGGGAATGTCAATGATTCTAATCAATCTTTACAGCTAGGAAATCTTACTAATTTCCTAGAAGAGTCGATGGGAGAGCAAGTAGAGTCTAGAGAAACCTTATGTGTGAGATTCCAGAAAGCTGAGGATAGAGATCATATTTTAAAGCTCTTCTTGAGAAATCGAGAAAAGCTTTACCTTACTGAGAGAATGTGGATGTAAGAAGGAAAGGTTTTCTGCAGATGGGCCCAGATGTAAAACAGCTGGGGGCCCAAATGGTAGTTTACTTTCCCTGTAAATGTGTTAAACATGTGAAAAATAGGCATGTGTTCCTGGAACCTACAGAACTTAGAAAATTCCTGGATTCGAAGTTGCCAAGATTATTGAGCCCTGATTGGTCTTGAGTAATTAGAATGTAGCATTTAATATACATCTATTTTACTATGAAAATGTTTTCTTTATATTGCTCCAGCTAGAAATATCTAGGATCATCAGATTCTTTATAATTTGGCATATAAATATTAGATTATATTGTTTTTCCTTTTTTTTTGGATTGCCTTATAAAAGATGGTTCATTTCTAATATTGCCATATCATTGACAAGTATGATTACTGTCTATAATTATGTTTAAAATGGATAAATTAAAAAAAAAATTGTTCAGAGTAGTTAAATCACAAGCAGATAAATTGCAGGAAGACCTTGTCAGACTGGAAAATTGGGCATCGAAATGGAAGATGAAATTTCATGTGGATAAGTGCAAGGTGATGCATATAGGGAAAAATAACCCTTGCTGTAGTTACACAATGTTAGGTTCCATATTAGGAGCTACCAAACAAGAAAGATCTAGGCATCATAGTGGATAACACATTGAAATCGTCGATTCAGTGTGCTGCGGCAGTCAAAAAAGCAAACAGAATGTTGGGAATTATTAGAAAAGGAATGATGAATAAAACGGAAAATGTCAAAATGCCTCTGTATCGCTCCATGGTGAGACCGCACCTTGAATACTGTGTACAATTCTGGTCACCGCATCTCAAAAAAGATATAATTGTGATGGAGAAGGTACAGAGAAGGGCTACCAAAATGATAAGGGGAATGGAACAGCTCCCCTATGAGGAAAGGCTGAAGAGGTTAGGGCTTTTCAGCTTGGAGAAGAGACGACTGAGGGGGGATATGATAGAGGTCTTTAAAATCATGAGAGGTCTAGAACGGGTAGATGTGAATCGGTTATTTACTCTTTCGGATAATAGAAGGACTAGGGGGCACTCCATGAAGTTAGCATGGGGCACATTTAAAACTAATCGGAGAAAGTTCTTTTTCACTCAACGCACAATTAAACTCTGGAATTTGTTGCCAGAGGATGTGGTTAGTGCTGTTAGTGTAGCCGTGGAAGCACAGTGGCACAGCCCGCCGTGCAGAAGGACGTGGGTGGCCTCCTGGCTGCAAAGGCCTGATCGGTGGCGGCTCGTGCTGCGTGGAGGCGACTGTGTCAGCAGCAGCAGGCCCACTGCAAACAGCGGCGGCAGCAGCGGTGATGTCAGCAGTCTCCAGGAAGCAATCAGGAGAGTCAGAGAACAAGCTGAAGTCGAACCAGGAAGTCAAGCAAACAGGAACAAGGGTAGAGAAAGCAGGAAGAAGTGACACGCACTGAGGAGCAGATCACTCAGGAGACCTGTTGCCGAGGCAAGGAGTGTAGTGCAGTGCTGGTTTAAAAGCCTAGAAGCCAGTGACATCATCCAAGAGTGACTCCTGCATTTTCCCGCCTTGGCGCACGTACTTGGGCACACGTGCGCCGAAGGTGTCCACTGTCGGGTCCCCGCTGTGTGCACATAATGGCTGCATTCTGCCATGAAGATGAAGCGGGATGTGCTGGTAAGACACTCAGGTGGGAGAGAGCAGCTGGGAACTATGGGTTCTAGCAATTTGTTTGAAGCAACTGCCAGAGTCCAGATGCCTCCATTCTCTAGCACAACCCAAGCCACGGGCTGCTCCCAGGGCTTTACGTATGCTGTCATTTCAGGGATTTCTGCTCTAAGCATCTGCACAGGCAGAAACCCATGCCTGGGAAAAAGAAAGAAGGAAAATTTATTTGGGGATGGTCTCACTGCAGCAGCAACAGCCTAGGAGTTTTGTATTGTTTTGCTAAAAGGGGGTAACTCTGCCTGGATAGTCAGGGGACTGAGTTAGAGCCAAACAGATTGAGGTTATAATTTTTTCTGTAGAAAAAAAAAAGAAGAAAACTTGTTTCTACACACTGCATAGATCAGTGTGGAGCAGGTGATTTAGGCCCTAGCTAAGGGACAGAAGCAGTTTAGAGGCTGCTCTGTAGACCCAGGGGACTCAACAACAATGCTTGCTAGAGAATTTGACCACCTTGCAGACTTCCCTGGTTGTCCTACAAAAAAATATGATTGTTCCATAGGAAAATGCAACCAAGCAACATGCTTCCTTTACAGAAGCTTTACAAGCTTGGATTGCTCTGCGTACCCTGGCTGTTCCTGTGATACCAAAGATAGGTCTGGGGAAGATCCAGAATCTTTTCTGAAACTTTGAGTAGGCTACCAGATTTTCAGAATGGCTAGAGTCCACCTGGACCACTTATCTGAGAAACTTGCTAACAGGCAGCAGCCAGGCAGCTTTTCAGGTGGCAAACCTGGATGGAAGGGCTAGCTATGCAGATGTTATAGCTGCCATCTTGAAGAGAGCAGGCTATACCCTGGAGGCATACCAGTTATGCTGCTGGCAGGGGAATCTCCACCCTGGGGAAAGTTCCCGCAATCTCTCTCACACATTAAGGGACATAGAGTGGAAGTGGCTATAGCCTGAAGGCAAGACGGGCCCAGAAGTGACCAACATCGTTTTTCTCGAAAAATTTGTAGATGGGTTGCCCCCTCCCACATAACGATGGGTGCACCAGCATTCAGACTCTGGAGTCCACCATGGAATATGTGGACAAATTCTATCAAGCACAGCTAGCAGAACATTCTGTTGTATAGGAGAAGCAATTCCTGATGGATTCCAAAGGCTGCACTGGAGAAGCTAAGTGTCCAGAGAAGGTCGAGTGATGAATCTAGACCACCCAGGCATATTTTCATTATGAACAGTGAGGCCATTTCACAAAAGTCTGTCTTTACAAAGAGAATGAGTCCATGGATGTCAATCTAGTAGCATGGCCATCACCAGGGCCTAAAGATCACAATAACATAATAAAATGTTATTGGGGAAGAAAGGCCCTGAAGTTGATCCTATATACATGCTCCTATTGTGGGAAGAAAGCTTACATTATCCAAGACTGCCCTTGGCATGAAGGAGTGGGAGTGTAGGCAAAAGGAGTTTTCCAGTTGTAAACTGGTGGAAGGTTCACAGCCTAAGTGGAGGAACTTTGTAGTCCCAGTGGAGCTAAAAAAAAAAGTCCCCACTCAAGCCCTGGTGGACTCAGGAAGTATTAGGACTCTTGTCCGGAGTCTTAGTCAAGGGATTACTACTGAACTATATGAAAAAGGCCTTACCTGTGTTCATGGGGGCCAACAACAGTATCCCCCCAGGCCCAGTGCTGCTGATAACACCAGTTGGTCAGGCCAGTATGGATGCCAGGATGCTTCCTCAACTCCCATATCCTGTCAGAAGAGGATAGGACTACCTACAATTTGAGACACTCTGGAGCCACCTCCTGACTAGCCTGAATAGCTCAGACTGTAAGGAGTCACATCTTCGGGGATGGGGTTCCCTCAGAAAGAGACAAGGAGGCTTGCTTGGGTAACTAGAGAAGCCTTGGGTGATAAGTCAACTGTCCCCCTCTTTCTGATGGGAAGAGTTGTTTCCCATTCCAAGAGTGTAGCCCTGGTACAAGCAGGTGCACAACCTAGGAAGGTTGAGCTGAGGGGGAGGATATGTGACAGAGTATATAGAAAAGGAACCCAGAACACTTTAAAGGACTGGCTCTGGATATCTGGCTCGGACCACCTTAAGGAACAACCTAGTTGAGGACTGTCATCCCAGGGCATGGCCCTGCACCTGGGGGTAAGAAGTCAGGCCCAGCGTGAACAGGGAGGTACCCAGAGAAACATATGGAAGAGAGACTACTCTAAGACTGTATGATTGTTATCGCTTGTTTTTCTTCAACTGAGGTAAGAAGCATTTTTGACTGTCTTTTGTTGCTTGAATAATAAAAGTTTGTTTAAAGCAACTGCCGAGGTCCAGACACCTCTATTCTCCAGCAGGACCCAGGCCTCAGGCCGCTCCCAGGCATTTACACTGGTACTGGAAGCTAGTTTCTGAGAGCGGTTTGACTTTTTCCTTTTTTTCTTCCATCCTGTTTTGATCATTTTGTTCAGAAATAAAGACGCAATTGTTTTTGTGCCTTTTTGTCCTCTTCTTGTCTTCAGTCCTGAATTTTCAGGTCTCCAGTTTCTTCTCCGTGTTGCAGAGATGCAGATAAAATGCAAGTACAGAATTTTAAGTTCCAGCTATAAGTAGTGGACTGAGAATTCATTTTTTTTTCTGATTAGTAATTCAAGTAGACACAGTGGCAAGGGAGGGAGAGGATAGCTTGTCACTCCCCCATAAAAACCCTACCAGCCCCTCAAACCAGGAGAGAGGCATTGAAGGCTCTCCTTTGGGCTACATGATTCTCTTTAGTAACCTGAGTTGTTCTCACAGTGCTGACCCAAGCACTCCTGGCACCAGACTTAATGTGAGGAGCATTCAGAAAAAAAGACCCTGAAAGTCCCTCCCCCATGTGCTTTCATTACGATTGAATTTATTGCAATCCCTGAAATGGCAAAACTAGAATCTGTAAGAGGAGAAACTGCCTGCTGGACAATGATTTTTACAGGCATCATTAGACTGCTTTTAAAACAAACATAGAACCTCATTTACTAAACATTTTTCCCATAGACACAGAATGGGAAAAAATAACCTTGGTAAATCAGGTCTTAGCCCCTAACATATTGTGAGTAGGAGGAAAGAAATCCTCAACTTTTCAAGTGCAGTTGAACTCTTAACCAGATGTTTCTTATGGGACCATAGAGTGCTCCTCGAGCTAGGCAGAGTTCAGCCTTTCTGTCCCGTGAAGGATCAGTGAGACCAATGCTTCCCGAAAGAAGATCAGTGTGATGGAGAAAGCCAATCTTTCCTTCCGCCCTGAACTGGGAGATAAAGAGAGAGGTCAGCCAGCCAGGACTGGCGCTTCGCCCGGCTCAGATTCTCTAGAAGATCTGTTCTAAGGGCCAGATTTCAGTAGCAGTTGTAGTGCTGAGTGACTGCTTGGGTAGGAGCCACGTTTGAGTAGGAGAGGGACAAAGAGGACCGGGGAGGGAGTGCCGTGCAGGACAGCGCAGAGCCACAACCAGGAGGAATCCTTGACAGTCGCAGCAAAGATAAACCACTGAGGCCGGTTCCCCCCTCCCGATTTATGGAAAGGTTCCTGTTTTTCGGGCAGTAAAGCCCAAGAGACAAAAAGCGGACTACACCAGATTGGAGGAAACAGGAGAGAGGGAGGAAATTGCTCCCAGCAGTACTGGGGTTTCACAACCCCCTAGCTGTTGGCACCCTCCCTGCCTAGTGATTTGCTACATGGACAGTTTATTTTCATCCTGAGCTTGGCCGGGTTTCAGCAAGACTAAAGAGTGGCGTTAAGTGATAAAATTGCCCTGTAGGGAAGAGCTAAAATGTAAGTGTCCCCAGCCGTTTCTGAACACAGACGAGGCAAGAAAAGACTTGCAAAGTCACTCAGCTCTGGGATGCAGCTGGGGATTTCAGTCACTCAGCACTACAAGGATTAGTCTGAATCCTGAGGGAAATCCCTGGCATCAATGTTTAAAATTTGACTTGGTACCCACTTCATAATTGGATTGCAGGCCTGAATATTAAGAGATAAATTGAGCAAGACTGCTGGGGATATTTTTTCCTTGTAGTTGTTAGAGGTGACCGTTCCCTGTCTTTCTCCTTAGCTAGATCTTGCTTACCCTGTGATATTCTTTAGTGACTTTTATTCTATGGTTTTATGTTATGCTTTTCCTTTGTCTAAATGTTTCTTTAAGTAAATGTTTTTTATTCTTATATTCAGACTGTGGTTTTTCTGATTACAGTGGGGCCTGGGAAATCACATGGGTGGCGTCCAGGGACAAAAAAGGGGTGCCCCAGGTTGGTGGAGAGTGGATGCAGCAGCACTGTTTATCCCCAGGTAATTACAACCCACAAACCACTGGGTCTCTAATTAATTTCTAGTGGGGCCCAGTGGGTTCTTGTGTGCCAGGTCACCCTCCCTTTGCACTGTTCAGTTCCACTGTATTACGTGAGGGGGCACTACACTTACTAAACAGGGGCATCCAGTCAGAGGACAGGGATTAACAGGGAAAATAATGCTAACATTGTCTTGTTTCACAAAGACCAAGAAAATGTCGCTGAAAATTATAGAATTAGCCCCAGTTGAACTGGGTGACACCACCCTGATAAAAAAAAAAAAAGAACTTCCAAGCATACCTTGATGTATTGCCTGTATATATTATGAGATCCAGAAAGAAGTTCTCTTTGGCACAATGCAGGTATTAAGAAGAGCACTAGCATTACATTTGATCATTAGGAATGACGGTAGCTGAGAGGATCACTGGTAACTTGCTTACCTGGTGCAAAGATAGAGGACTTCATGCATCACCTAGATGGGAAAGAGCAGCTGTTGTGGTACATGGGGTACCAATGACATAGGAAGGTGCGGGGAGGTTCTGAAAGCCAAATGTAAGCTTTTAGGTAGGAAGGTGAAATCTAGAACCTTCAGGGCTGCGTTCTCAGAAATGCTCCCCGTTCCATACACAGAATCCCAGAGACACACCGAATTCCAGAGTCTCAATGTGTGGATGAAACATTGGGTGCAAGGAAGGCTGTAGATTTATTAGGAACTAGGGAACGGGGAAGTCTGCTCTGATGGGATGGGTTCTACCTTAACCCAGATGGAACCCAGCTGTGGGCATTAACATTTAAAACTGAGATATTGCAGCTTTTAAATTAAACCATGGGGGGGGGAAGCTGACAGTCACTCAGAAGCACATGGTTCTGAGAGAGGCATATTCAAAAGGATACTAATATAACAGGGAGGTTAGTATATCCCAGTAATGAATTCACGGTAAAGCCTGAAGTAGCCCAGATAAAATTAAATAATGAGCAGACAAATATGAAGGATTCCAAATTACCTGTATCAACTACTAATAAGCAAGTTATACATAAAGTTAAATATTAAAAACATACTTTAAACTGTCTGTATGCAAATGCCAGAGTCTAAAAAATAAGATTGGAAAGTTGGATTATATGGCACTTCATAACGATATAGGCATAATAGGTATCTCAGAGACCTGGTGCAAGGAGGTGCAACGGGATATTATAATACCAGGATATAAATTATATCAGCAAGACCAGGCAGATCAAATTGGTAGAGGGTGCTACATGTCAAAGAAAGACTAGAGTCAATCAGGAAAAAAGTCCTGCAGGAAAAAAAAAATGTGCTGTGGAATCTTTATGGATAGGCATTCTGTGTGTAAAGGGGAACGGTACAGCAGTGGTGGTAGCTAGGAGGAAGAATCAAACAGCGGAATGCTAACAGAAATTAGAAAGGTAATGCTAACAGGTAATGCTAACAGAAATTAGAAAGGTTTTCCCAGTCAATTACCTGATTGACTGGGAAAACATTTCATCAGGACATGCCACGGAGGTAAAGTTCCTTGCTGCCATAAATGAATGCTTCATGGAGAGGCTGGTCCTCGAGCCAACCTCCATAGTCCTCAATGGAACTCAAGACTTGGTGCAAAGGGTTACAGCGGTGAAGTCACTTCACAATACGGATCATAATGCAGTCAAATTTGACATAACCACTAGAGCAGGGGTCAGGAACCTTTTTGGCTGAGAGAGCCATAAACGCCACATATTTTAAAATGTAATTCCATGAGAGCCATACAATATGTTTAAAACTAAATACAAGTAAATGTGTGCATTTTATGTAAGATCACACTTTTAAAGTACAATAAGTCTCTGAAAATATTACACCAGGCCTTAAGACACCAATACATCTCCTATTAGGAAAACGGACCAAGTCAGGCTGCTATAGAGTCCTACAAAGAAACTACACGCCAGCAGAAAACCTCACCTGAATCACGTGCTGTCCCTCACCTAACATAGAATAAAGAGATAGCCAGATATATTCAATGGTGCAGCTGCACCACTGAATAAATGGGCTAAGTTAACTGTATATATCAAAAAAAGGAAATGTTGTATCAAATCAAACTCATATTGTGATGCCACTTCCCAAAGAATTTTCTTTTTAAATATATGGCCGCATCATCAAGCCTGACAGCGTGATCTCTGTGTATTCAAAAGAGAGCCGCCCGGACCTCTAATCATCCGCGGCAATCAGTCTTTTGTTCTCCCTTTCTCTTTTTTTCTTATTTTCAATTTTTCAATGATATTTTATATCACAATCTTTTCCAAAAGGTAATGTAAAAAAAGCTCAACATACGGCCAAAGTTTCGCAGCACCAGCTGCTTCATCAGGAGCTAAATGTACAGTCACAGTGTTCATTCAAATTGAACGCATTCTCTGAATATATCCCTCATAACCGGACGGAAGCCGTCTCAAAACATCTCTAATCAAGAGGAACTGATTAGAGATGTTTTGAGACGGCTTCCGTCCGGTTATGAGGGATATATTCAGAGAATGCGTTCAATTTGAATGAACACTGTGACTGTACATTTAGCTCCTGATGAAGCAGCTGGTGCTGCGAAACTTCGGCCGTATGTTGAGCTTTTTTTACATTACCTTTTGGAAAAGATTGTGATATAAAATATCATTGAAAAATTGAAAATAAGAAAAAAAGAGAAAGGGAGAACAAAAGACTGATTGCCGCGGATGATTAGAGGTCCGGGCGGCTCTCTTTTGAATACACAGAGATCACGCTGTCAGGCTTGATGATGCGGCCATATATTTAAAAAGAAAATTCTTTGGGAAGTGGCATCACAATATGAGTTTGATTTGATACAACATTTCCTTTTTTTGATATATTCACGTATTTTGTGGAAATCGTTCCGGTTCTTTTTTTGTGTGTCTAAGTTAACTGTATACATTTATCTGGCTAACTAGCCAAGCAGCTCAATATCTACCTCAGCATAGTGAATGCCCAGATTAAATGTATTCCACACATTAAAAAAAATTGAAGGAAGCCCAAACAACTGCCAAAATGATTTAATGGTGAAGTGAGAGAGACAGTTAAAGCCAAAAGAACTTCTTTCGGGAAAACGGAAAGCTGATCTAGCTGAAGAAAATAAGAAAGAGCATAAGCATTGGCAAGTTAGATATTAAACCTTAAACCAGGCGAAGAGAGAATTTGAGAAGGAAATAGCCATAGAGGCAAAAACTGTGAAGGAGTCCATTAGAGCACTAGATTATCAAGGGATAAAATGTGTATTCAGGTATGACAAGGCCATAGCAGAAAAACTAAATGAATTCTTTAGTTTGGTCTTTACCAAGGAGAATGTTGAGAAAATACTCACACCAGATGCATTCTTTGGTGGTGATTTAGAGGAACTGAAGCATATCACTTTGAAAATGGAAGAAATAATAGAGCAACTTGACAATTTAAAGAGTAACAAATCACTTCCACCAGATGGTATTCAACCCAGAGTTCTGATAATGCTCTTGTAAAGGGCCTTGGTGAGGCCACACTTGAAGTACTGTGTTCAGTTCTGGAGTCCATATCTCAAAAGGGACAAAGTCAGAATAGAGGCAGTCCAGAGAAGAGAGACCAAAATGATGTGGGGTCCGTATGAGAAGACCTATGAGGAGAGACTGAAGGATCTGAATATGTATACCCTGGAACAGAGGAGATGCAGGGAAGATATGATACAGACCTTCAGATACCTGAAAGGTTTTAATGATGCACATTCAACAATCCTTTTCCTTTGGAAAGAAATCAGTAGAACCAGGGGTCATGAAATGAAACTTCAGGCAGGACGACTCAGAACCAACATCAGGAAATATTTCTTCACGGAGAGGGTGGTGGATGCCTGGAATGCCTTTCCAGAAAAAGTGGTGAAGACGAAAACAGTGAAAGAATTCAAAGGGGCATGGGATAAACACTGTGGAACCTTAAAGGCTAGAGGATGGGAATGAAGAAAAGAGTGCATGGGGGTAACTTGCTGGTGCGGCAGTTACTACCCTTAACCAATAAGCTTTCCTTCTCTTGATGAAACTCCAGCATGGCTCTCTGCTTCAACGGCGGGGGAAAGGGGGAATTAGATTCAAACAGCAACCAATGAGGGCCCCAACCTTTACGGTCTGGGGAAACAAATAAATATGGGGGTAACTTGCTGATGCAGTGGTTACTATACTTAACTAATAAGCCTGATATTGAATCAACTCCAACATTGCTCTCTGCTTCAACGGCAAGGTGTAATGAGGAATTTGATTCAAGCAGCATCCAACAAGGGTCCTGACCTTTACAGTCTGGGAAACTGATAAGCATGGGGGGTAACCTGCATGGCACATGGTAATCTACTATCATAAGCTTGCTGGGCAGACTGGATGGACCATTTGGTCCTTTTCTGCTGTCATGTCTATGTTTCTATGCTGCTAGTAATCTATCATTAAAAACAGCCACAATACCTGAAGGTGGCCTCAGGGAATTGAAAAGTTATGGGGTAGGAGATGATGTCCTATTTTGGCTTGGTAACTGGTTAAAAAACAGGAAGCAAAGAATATGACTAAATAGTTTTCCCAATGGAAAAAGACAAAGTAGACTGCCCAAGGGATCTATACTGAGACAGTGCAGTTCAACATATTCATAAATAATCTAGAAAAAGGTGCAAAAAGTGAGATGATTAGATTTGCAAATGATACACAATTATTCAAAGCTGTTAAAACACAAGCGGACTATGAGTAACGGCAGAAGGTTCTTATAAGACTAGGGGACTAGATATCTAAATGACAGATGACATTGAATGTGGACAACTGTAAAGTGATGTACACAGGGGAAAAAAATCCAAGGTATAGGTACTCCATGTTAGGAGTCACTATCCAGGAAAAGGGTCTTGCTATCACTGTGGACAATGCATTGAAATCCTCAGCTAAATATGTGGCAGTGGTCACTAAAGCAAATGGAATGTTAGGAATATTTTGGAAAAAAATGATAAAGCTGAGAACATCATAATGCCTCTCCGCTGATCCATGGTGTCTACACCTTGAGCACTGTGTGCCGTTCTAGTTACTCCAGAGGCATTTCCATCATTAGGAAAGGCGAGGAGGCCACCTCAGCAGGACAAATTTTTGGGTTGCTCCCTCCCCCTGAAAAAACACCTCTGTGCGGCTGCCTCACCTTGCCATAGGATTCTGAAGAAAGGTTGTGGCAGATCCCTTCCCCCCATGACCCTAACAGAAAGGTCTGGCAGAGCCATGATGAACTCAATCAAGAGAGTTGGAGGCCCTGTGTGTGTGTGTGAGAGAGAGAGAGCATGTATTTTATTTATTTTAAATATTTATGACTCGATCTAATATCCTAAGCGAGTTACAATCAAACATACATAAGCTAAAAACGTACAAAATTAACTTAAAACAAACATAAAACATTTAAAATGATTAAAGATACCAGTTATACCATACTATACATACACTAATCTGACAGACAATATTAGAAACTTGCTCTCACTTTTATACTCTAGCATTGAATTGTAGTGTGACGGACCCTACAGTCATGTCACCAGTAAAACCTGGTAACCCTTTTCGTGTGGTTAGTAAAGTGCAGGTTAGTGTGAGGAGAAGGTACCATTCAAATTCAGCCCCTCCCTTTGTGGAGTCTAGAATGGCCGTCCCTCTGAAATTCTATTTAGCAATTCTCCAGAGAGTTCGGGAGGCAGTCCCTTTAGGTTTGCAAAGAGTTCAGAGGTAGAAATGAGGTTTTCTTGAGTCACTTTTTTTTAGGCCCAGTCAGAGGAGCCAGGTAAACCCTGCTTAGTGGTCCTGACCAGGGTCAGGAGGGTTTCCCTTCCAGTCTACTCACTAGCTGGTTGGGATATCTCTCTGAGTTGTCTTCAGGCATTTGAGAGTTTTCTTGGTAGGAGCCTTGTTGAGACATCTGGGTCTTCTTGGGCACAGCGATTGGGGACCCCTGTGTCTAGGATGCCCAGGGATAGGGAGGATCTGCCACTGAAGTGGTGGTGACCTGCTGCAAGGATCAGCTCCGATGTTACTATCATTTTGGGGACAAGAAATCCTTTTGTTAGAAGAGCCAGGAAGAAGTTTTGACTGCCCTTCCTTCCTGACTAAAGCAAGAGAGCTACTTCTTTCAAGGGGATCCTTCCCATCAAAGAGACTGAGTAAGAACCATAGAGATCCTGAAGATCTGCTAACTGTGAGTAAAGGAAAGCATGCATCACTGGGGACACCCATCCAGGGATTCACCACCCTGGGGAGAGAAAAAGAAGACTTAATTGCTGCGCCATATGCTCTTGTCAGTATTATCAGTTTTGGAAGGGATTTTGGCCATCCTAAAAGACCCTGCCCATCTGGGAGCTCCATTTTGCTAAACTCAAGAGAGTGGATGTTTCCCTGGCCCTATTAGTTAGAAGTAAGCCCTGTAAGTAATTCAGAAGAGAATTCTGTGGTGCTGCCGTTTGAGTTTTGTGCCATCCATCACCAGTGTTAAACAGTAAAGACTTTAATTTTGGACACTAAACCAGTGACTCTTAACGTATTTATTTTGCTCTCACTGCACCCACTTTAGGGACAAGTATCCTGCCCCAGGGAACTCAAAAGTCAATAAAGGAATGTGTAAAAAGGTCACCCGGTTCATACTGGGCTCTAGAAGTATCTCTTCCCCCCCCCCCTCCCCCCACACACACCTACAAAGGATCTGGCTTTGGGAGTAAGAGGGAATGTGAAAGTGGTAGCCAGTGAGAAGTTCCAGCCTCAAAAAGTAACAAACTATTTTATGGCCCCAACCGTGCAGGATAGGCACACATGGGTGGGGTTATAGTAGATTGCTGCTGCATAGCAGATTATCAGGCCGATTCAGTACGGTGCACTCAGGCCGAGCGCACAGTTAGCTCCCGTTTGGACGCACGTTTTCCACGCGCTATTATTACCCCTTACTGTATAAGGGGGTAATAATAGTCCAACCCCCCCCGAAACTAATAGTGCCCGCAACATGCAAATGCATGTTGATGAGCCTATTAATTAGTCTCGCGCAATACATAAAGTAAAATGTGCAGCCAAGCCGTACATTTTATTCTCAGAAATTAATGCCTGCCCAAAGGCAGGAGTTAATTTCAGCCGGCACCGGGCAAGTGTACAGAAAAGCAGAAAAAACTACTTTTCTGTACACCCTCCAACTTAATATCATAGCGATAATAAGTCGGAGGCCCCAAAAATAAAAAAATCTGCCCGCGGGTTGGAAAACGGACGCTCAATTTTGCCGGCATCTGTTTTCCGAACCCGTAGCTGTCAGCGGGTTCGACAACCGACGCTGGTAAAATTAAGCATGGGCTGTCAAATCCATTGACAGCTGCCGCTTCTGCCAATAAGGAGGCACTAGGGACGTGCTAGTGTCCCTAGCGCCTCCTTATTACCGCAGGCCCTCATTTGCATACTGAATCGCGCACCCAGGAGAATGGCCTGGGCGCGCGTCGGGAGAGCGGGCGGTCGCCTCGGAGCGCGGGTTCTCCCGTGCATTTTACTGAATCGGCCCATATGTTATTTCTGAGTAAGACATAAAAGCTTCAGTAAACAATTACGCCTTTACATTTTTTCTGAAGATTTAAAGATCTGTCACAGCTCTGTTTCTCTGACAGTGCATTCCACAACTTAGACCCTGCTACAGAGAACATTCTCTCCCTAGTTTCGCAGAGACATATCATCCTTAAAGATGATAATTCTAATAAGTTCTTACCATATGAACACAACTCTAGGTTTAGGGTATGATCTCCAGTAAAGCATTAATATTGTAAGGTGCCTTAGACTTCAATACCTTGAAAAATCATTGTGATGACTTTAAACGTGACCCTCCTCGTGACTGGGAGCCAATGCGACCTGTAAAGAACAGGTATGAGTCTCACTGAAACTAAAGTGAGCACCTGGCTAGAAAAATGCAGTCCATAACAAGACCAGACAGTCTTCTTTTCAATTAAAAGGCATCCAGAATATTGTATCACATATTACTAGAACCAGCAGTCTTATCTGTGATAAAGAAGTATCCTTCATCTGCCTTCCAATTGCACAAGTTTTAATGAGCAGTGTGAATCATTTCAAAAGGATATAAACTGATTGGAGGTGGTCCAGAGGGTGGCTACTAAAATGGTCAGAGATCTTCATTCTACAACATAGGGGCATAGACTTAGAGATCTAAACATGTATATCCTAGAGGAAAGCAGAGGTAGGGGGAGATATGATAGAGACATTTAAATATCTCAAAGGTTTCAAAGGAAAGGAGGCTCTAGAACAAGGGGTCATGAAATGAGATTGAAAGGGTAGACTCAGGAGTAATCTTAGGAAATATTTCTTTACAGAGATGGTGGGGGATGCATGGAACAACCTCCCAGTGGATGTGGGAAAGACAAAAACAGTATCTGAATTCAAGAAAGCATGGGATAAATACAGGGGACCTTTGAGGGAGTGATGGGCATTGTAAGGGCTACATAGATTGGACGGATGGACAGTCTAGATAGGCCATATGGCCGTTTTCTGCTGTCATGTTTCTATTTCCAGTGCTAACAAGGGTTGTTCTTTTGCTAACTCTCAGAGAAGGATTTCTCTGGCCTTACTAAGTTTTTTTTGCACTGCATTTAAATAACAAGAGCTGCCACAAATGCAAAGCCTAATTTGGGAGACCCACTGACCACCTAACCAGATGCCTACAGAAACATTAAAAAGACCAAGTTTTAAATATAGTCCTCCTTTAAACCTTCTTCAGCAACAGTGTATGAAACAACTTTAAATCAATGTACAAACTGGCTAGAATACATTTAAAATTGTGAGCAGAGTTTAACAAGGATCACTTCCACAGTGAAGCACCAACCACAAAGATGTTACAATTGACACCACAGTTAACACTAGTGACAATGGTACCCGTCAGCCAAGCAGTGGTGCAGCGCAACAACCCTGACTGTATTTATTTATCATCATTTATATTCCGCCAATCCAAGATGAGATCTCAGCAGAATACAACACATTAAAACAATCAACATAATGAAAAGTAAATACGTAAGGCTGCTTAAGGGATGAATGTCAACAAGTTACTCAATGAACAGCGGTGAAATGCCCCACGAGGAAGACAATGGTTTCCCAATGTGGTTCTGCGTCAGGGCTTTGGAGCTTTTTGCTGAAGTTTGAAACTCTGAAGTCTTGTTAGAGCTTGTGATGTTGCAGAGAATCGCAACCTCTTCATAGCAGGTTAAGTGAACATTTTTCTGTTTGATCACGTTTTTGTTGATGCACTGGTCTACTACAACCTGTGTAACAAGGGCACATGAGAATACTGAAAGTAAGGCACTAAAAATAGATTGGTGATGTTATTAGGCATTACCGGGTATAAGGTCCTCATGTTTCATGAATTAAGTGATTTTCAAAGTGTATATTCTGGATTGAATGGGGGAAAATTGACTTGTAGAGAGCCTCTACAATTTGGACTTTTGAGCGTTGCTTAAATTGAATCTGCCAGGATCCAGGCAGTCAGTGCAAGGTGAACAAGATGGGAGTAATGTGTTCAGCATGTGGAGTCCCACTTCTTAGTCTAGCAGCAGCACTCTCTATTAGCTGCAGTACACAGAGCAAACAAGCAGGCAGACCTAAATAAAGCATATTTCAAAAACCTAGATGTGAAAAAACAATTGCTTGAATGACACTACAAAAATTAGTTGGTGAAAAATAAAAAACTTAACCGGACGAACTAGTGTTAACTTAAAGCCATTTTTGTAAATGCCTTAATCTGAGGTTTCAGGGTTAAATGAGTATCAGTAATAACCCCTAAAGAAGGCTTGACTGAACCCATGAGATGAGTGAAACAAAGAGAAGAGGACTAGGGATCAAGCTGCAGACAGGCAGGACTTATCCAGGGATCAAGCTGGGTGGAGGTGGAGAGAAGAAGGGATCCCGAACCAGGATCAAGCTGGGGAAGGCAGGAAGGAAAGAGGAAAGGTTCAAGAGCGAGCAGGAGGGTGGAAGGAAGAGGCAGGGGTGGGAGAGAACAGGGAGAGAAAAAGAGGTAGCAGGGCAGAGAGAATGAAGAGCAAAGAAAGATCGGGGGCAGGGAAACCTCTCTCACTTCTCAGCTGAGGCTCTGCAGGTGAAGAGAGGTAGTTACAGGGTAGAGGGCTGAAACAAACAAAAAAATAACCTTAATCAGCAACCTCCTCACTTTCACCAGGGTTCCTCAAGATGGAATTCTGGCTGCAAATGTTTGTGCTTTGGAGCAGGAAAACAAATCCATCTCCATAGATCAATCAATCAATCTCCTACATGCTTGCTACTTCTGAGCATGCAGTCATTAGGACACTCAGTAACAATACAACATTCAACACAATAAAGAAATTGAACAAATGAGTTTTTTACGGAGGCAATCAGATAAAAAAAGTGTGATCTTCACACTAGTATAAATATGCATGGATTAACTCAGCTAGTATTTCCACCAAATACAATGTAGAACACTCTGCTAGGATTGGATTATTTATTTATTTTATTTATTTAACTTCTTTTACTATACCGAATCTCAAGACCAGGTCTTATCGTACCGGTTTACATTAGAACATGGGGAAACCAATTAACGTCTAAGTAGAAATGATAAGTTACATTAAAACAGGGAGCGTAAAACATGGATGTCGGAAGATAGGGCAGAATTAAACTATAACATTAATGAGTGATAGATATAATCAGCAAAAAACAATAAATTAACAAAAACAATAAATTAGTAATATTTAAACTTGCAATTCTATAATGTTGCTGAGCTCAGTTCTTGATGTGGCAGGTGAATACTGGTTCAGTTTGATTTTGTGTGTGTGCATAGGTTTTGTAAATGCAGTCCTACTGTCTCTGCATGGACTTACTTCCTGCAGGGCTGAAACTTCAAACGGCAGTGGGGCTGAGCAGTTGTTCAGCCTTGCAGCTTCTTTCTCGGCAAACTGTCAATTCTTTATTGATATTAGCCTGCATTGCTCTATGGCAGAAAAATATGACTTGAAATGCAGAATGTGTTATATTGCAGTATAAACTAGTTTAATCTGCATAGTTACTATAGCAGACAAACAGAAGACTGCAGTGGAAGCCATTTCCAAAACTAATCGAGGTCTGAATTAAAACTGTGGAAGGATCTTAATAATATTATTTGTTTGAGAAAAAAAAAAGGTAGCCTGGAGTTTCAAACTACAGTTTAACAACACATTCAAGTTACTGGAATGAAAAACACAGCACTGAAAAGGAATGCTTTTCCACTGAAACCTAGTCACAGTAAATGCACTTATATCATTGGTTAAGCAAGTACCATCAACTTTTGATCTACACTCAAGCATATAAAGCACTCACCTCTTTTTCAAACAAGCAATAGTACTGAGAACCCTCCATAGCTTTTATTCAGAGCTCATTCTGATCATGATTTCCAATGCAGTCCTCTGCTTGTCTGCTGAAGTAACTAACTCACTAGAGACTAGACGAACAGGTTAAACTTTTTTTTACACTGTAATATAACACACAATGTATTTGAGTCATATTTCTTACATAAAACAATGCAAGATAATATCAATAAAGAATTGACAAACTTTCAAACTACAGTTTAACAACAATTCACGTTACTTCAGTGAAAAACACAATACTGAAATGAACTTTTTACCAATGAAACCTCCTCATAATTGTGCAGCCTCCCTTCCACCAGGGGACCCCGGCAAGCTCCGCTTAGGACTGTTTTCCACCAGTGGGTCCCTGGTCTCATGCCTCAGTCTTACAGCTCAACTCTACCAGGGAACCTCTATGAGCACACTCTCCAGGATGGCCAAGCTCCTCCTCCCTGCCTGCACCACACCCAGACTCCAGCCCTACTAACTCTGTCTGTTCCTTGCCTCAATGCTTCTGCATCAAGTCTTTCTTGGCTCCCTGCCTTAACCTCTTTTGCCTTGCAGCCTTTTCAGGCCTATCTTTGCCTTGTCTTGAGGCCCGGGGGCCCTCCGCTCTTAGCCTTGTCTTGCCATTTGGCCATCCGGCCTTCCTGCACTCTGGCCTATCTAGGCCTTCCTTGCTCTGTGGCCTCTCGAAGCCTCTCCTTGCCTTGCCCCTCGGGGCCTACCTGCATTGTTGCCTTCCGGCTTTTTGTTCTGTGTTGTCCTTGGCTTGCCTTGACTTGTCCTGGAATTAATCTGTTCTAGTCCAGCCTTAGCCTTAAATTACCAGCGCTCTATTCCAGAGTTCCAGTTCCACTCTTACCTGGACTCTTTGTTCCAGAGTTCCAGTCTTATTTCCATGCCGCTCCAATCCAAGTCCTGGTTCCAGCATTACCTTCACTCCATGCCAGTCAAGCCCTGCTCCAGCCTCACCCATCATCCTGCACCACTCTGGAGGTGGTGTTCCCCACACTCTGCCTGAATCACAGCCACAACAATAATAAGTGCATGTTACTCATTAAGCAATTGCCATCAAAGTTGTATTTATAGTACAGCATATAGATAAACCACTCACCTTTTTTTCAATAAAATAATAATATTAGAGTCCATCCACAGGCTGTTATTCAGAACTTAATTAGCTCTGGGAGTAGCTTCCTCTGCTTGTCTGTTGTATCAACTAACTCACAAGCAAACAAGAGACCCCTAGTGATAACTGTAGGAGCTGCGGAAGTCTTAAAGGGACCTTGCTTTTATTAGTATGTCAGAGTGGAAATTCACAGTAAGGGTTACTCAAGGAAGGGGAGAAGAGGATAGGGAGAGACAGGCAGATGTTATCCATACAGGAAGTGGATTATGAAGGTGCCACAAAGGGGAGGAGGAGGGGAACCACTGCCCAGAAAGCTTATCTGCAGGGGGTAGGGAGAAGTAGGTGAGAAAAAGTCCACCCAGCCACCCCTCCTCACCATTCTACACTAAGCTCAGAAAAGCAGCTTAAGATAGTGGCTTTCCTCTGTATTTTCAGATCTTCAAATGGCACAAACATATAGCTTAGATAATGATGTTTTTTTAATTTCATTTTATTATTTACTTGTGATTATTTGATTGTTTTAAATTTGGTTGTAAATCGCTTTGGAAGATTTGATCTGGAAAGTGATTAATAAATTATTTTAAATAAATAAATCAAAAAGCAGAACTCAAGTTCACAGGCGTGCTGAATCCAGGCCAGGGTGTCCCACTCTCAGGCTGAAGCTTTCAGCCTTTAGGCATGTAAACACATATTTGTGATACATCTTATTATTTATATTATACATAAGGGCATCCTGCTCATTACTGATAGAGTTGCTGTGGTTGAATTGTTTGGAGCGTGGAAAATCAATGTACATACTGTAGTCCATCTTTATGGGAGACGTTTTTTCGAGTCTATAAAGTGGCAGCTGCATGGGGAGCTGTGGGAGTCTTGGAACCGTTTTCTGGGAACCCCCTGTCCTGGGAGCTGCTTTTAGGGGGGGGACAGTGAATTCGCTGGCCTTCTCTTTCCAGTAGGAAGCTCACTTGGCTTTCCATGCAGATGTAATGGGCCTATTCTTGTGGGTTTTCCTACTGTTTTGTGAGCGGGAGAGCGCTTCTCCTCTTTTCTCATAAAAGGACAAAGGCTTTACCCTCAGCAACTCACTTCATGACTGAGGATCTCACAGCTGGGTGGCTGCAATTTGTTTTGCTTAAAGAAAGAAAATCAGTGACTGCCACCTCTGGACGGTATCCATCTCAATAGGCCCGATACAGTAAAAACGCGGGAGAGCAGGCGAACGCCCACTCTCCTGTGTGCGCGATTCAGTATCTTAATTTATTTAAATTAGGCCCGGCGGTAAAAAGAGGCGCTAGGGACACTAGCTTAACCCCAGTGGTTTAGGAACATAAGAAGAGCCATGCTAGCTCAAAAACAAGGTAGTGCCGGTGGAAGGGTGTCCAGCTGCCCTAGGCGGTGATTGTCGTCACGTGATCTCTCTCTCTCTTTCTCTCTCTCTCTCTCTCTCGCATGACGAAACAACCCCAGCTCCATTAAACCCAGCATTCTGTTTCCAACAGTGGCCAGTCTGGGTCAGAAGTACCCACTAGATCCCCGATAGTTGATGTATTTCTTGTTTCTCACTCCCAGGGACAAACACTGGCTTTCCTAAGTCTGTCCTGCGAATAACTGTTTATGGATTTTTCCTTCAGGAACTTGTCCAACCCTCTTTTGAACCCCCACTAAGTTATTGCCTTGACCACATCCTCCAGCAACAGATTCAATAGCTTGATTGTGCGCCGAGTGAAAAAAACATTTCCTATGAGCTGAATTGACAAAAGTTACTACTTCCAGAATTCCAGTCCTTCTTCAACTCAAATGCAAATTCATGGAATCCCTTTAGCCTCCCTGACCTCCAAGAGTTCCCTAAGAGCAGATGAAGTATTTTCTGCTGGTCCTACCGACTTTGCCTTTTATACCTGCAGTCTTTGCAGCCCCTCAGGATCTCTCTTCTCTCCTCTGGTGGGGAAGGCAAGCACTCCAGTGATTGCAGTTGTTGATTCTCAGTAAATTTATGTTATCAGACACTTTTTCCTCCTGGGTCACTTAAACCCTTTTTCTGCTCCTCTTGGACCTGAAAAGAACCTCCCTTCTCTCCAGTTCCCCCCTCATTCCAGAGAGCAGGTCAGTCTGAAACTCTCTCCCACACAGCTCCTCTCCCACTCTCCCTCTCTCCCTCTCAAGATTCTATTTTGGACAACTTAGATAACATTGAAAACGACTCCCACATAAGGTGGGCCATATGGGTCTTCTTCACTCACTGAGGGTAAGATTTATTGTCTTAACATTTATACTCGGTGCAGCGGTTCTCACCTGGGGGCACGTGTATCCCTGGGAGTGCCTGGAAGCCTGTCAGAGGGTACACAAACAGACCACCATCACCACCCAAACTGCAGAAAACAGTCACCCCCACCTCACCTCCTCTCCACTCCCCTACTCCGGCCGACCCCGGCGGGGCCGCCGGGCCCTGACCTGGTGAAGAAAAATGGAGATATTATGTGGCAGCAACACTGCTGCTACTCAGGAGAGGGGTGACCGAGGCTGCCAACACTAGGACAAGAAGAGCAGAGTAAAGGCAGCTGGGTCTGTAACTAAAGCAGAGAGAGCAGGCACTTCAGTGGACAGTGAAAATATTATTTTTCCTGTTCCCACAGCTCTGACTCTCCTTTCTCCTGTCTCCCCTCTTGCATGGGGGTTCCTAACTGGAAGAAGAGGAAGGAGCTGTGGAGACAGGGAACGCAGCACTTTCACGGTCCCCTGCATGAGGTGCCCGCTGTCTCTGCTTTGGCGCTGCGGCTTCTCCCGAGTCCCCTCGCTCCTGTGCACGTGGTGCTGGTTCTGATGCTGCTCTCCAGTTGCTGTGGGAGGGAGAGGCCCAAGAGCAGGAGATGAGGAGAGCAGAGAGTGGAGATGGGCTGGCAGCTGGAGAGAGCCTGACGGGTAGAAGAGAAGGGATGGGGAGGGTTGGCTGACGGGGAGGGGGGGAGATTTAATCGAGGGAGGTGAAAGACTAATAGGGGATAGAAGAGAGGGAGAAATGGGGGAAAGAGGTAGGGTGACAGGGAAATGGAGGAATGGAAGGTATAGGGGAAAGAGAGAGGAAGATTGAGGGCTGGGAGATACAGAGATAAAGCCAGATACAAGGAGATGAGGGCTTAGGAAGTTTAGGAAAAGGGTCAGGGAGAGGGAGATGAAGAGCACGAAGATAGGGAGCAGGAGAGGGAGGGTCAGCCAGAAAGAAGAGAGAGTGCTCAGAGGAGTCAGTAGGGAAAGAGAAAAATGGGAGGGCGAGAGGTAAACCAGAGAGAAATAGTTGAAAAAAGATGGAGAGAAATGAGATTAAAGAAAGATCCGATAGATGTATGAAAGAGTTTGAAGAAAGGAGGCAAGGATAGAAGGAAAGAAAAAATGAAAAGGGGAAACAGAAAAAAAGAGATCTTCATTTTCTAAATATTTTTCACAGACTTAGAATGGGAGAAAAGCTTTAGTAAACCAGGCCCAAAGTTAGAAGGGGAGGGGAGAACCCTTATACAGAGAAATAAAATGAAAAACATAAGTATAATTATGCATTTTTCCAAACTAGGGTGTACATTTATTTATTTAAAATTATTTATATTCTGCCAACCTAGTACTTCTTGGTAAGTAACATTAACATATATATAAAACATTTAGAGGGTCGTTTTCAAAAGGATTTACATGTGTAAATGCACTTTACCCATGAAAGTGGGCTTTTGAAAATTGCTACCACATATGCCATTGAATTGTCCCATAAGATAATCACGAGTGAGTGCACTTTATGCAGTTAAATGTCTTTTAAAGATTGCTACAACAGTAGTTACGTTTACACGTGTAAATCCTTTTGAAGATTAGCCCCAAAATACCACTAGGAGCAGCAGATACACATTCCCACACAGTCTATTAATCAGAGAAAGCAAAAGGAAATGAATCAGCTTTCAGTTTTGGTTTTTTGTTTTTTTTTTATGGAGCATAAGACAGCATCCTTCACCCCATAAATATTGTGAAAGTGCTTGCCAGGGAATGGGAGCGGCTATTGCAAAAGCCCTGGTGAGAGTTTCAACTAGACGAAGCAGCTTAAGGGAAGGAACCGCCAGCAGCCATGCGCCTTTGAGCGCAGTGAACACGCCGGCGTGCAAAATATTCTGCTGCTAAGATTTAAAAAGCGCTTTAAAAGTTAATGTGAGAATGTTAACATTGTACTCTCGACCGGTAGCCAATGCAACCCCCGCAAAGCCGGAGCGATGTGATCATGACCTGCATCTCCAGCTATAAGCCTTGCAGGGCATATCTCAGGTACTTAAAAAGGGGTACAGAAGTCAGGAAAGGTGGAGAACCACTGCCTTGGGGTGGGAGGGGGAGGTCCTTACATCCGTGCAGACTTTGGCTTAGATTCATCATTCTGCTTATATTTATATTTAGAGCGGAATGGTGAGCTGCGCTATAAAAAGGGGAAACTGTGCAGCCGGCATCACAGTAGGGCATTTTTGCCTGCCACATGTGCGGCCGGGCCGCCCACTTTCGCATCCATAGCGCCACGGGAAAAGGTGTGTAGTTATTTCCCGCGGTGCTGTGTAAAACATTATTGCCCGCAGCGCTGCCGGGACACAACCCCGCCCTCACTCCTCCCCCTTCCACTAATTTGAACTTGTACTGCCGCGATGCGGCTGGAACCATGTGCGGCAGGGCGTTATCGCGTGCCATAAGGCCCTAACACAAGCAATAAGGCCAGAGCGCGGCTTGATGAATGACCCTGTTAGTTGCCAAAGTTAATAAGCTGCTTTAAGAGTCGTTTTTCTGTTGTTGTGAAAGCATTTCCTTTTGTTTCTTTTTTTTTTTATATTTATTAACTTTAATTATCCCACTTTCAATTTAAAGAGATATCAAGGAGAGTTACAAAAAAAATTAATATAATTATGGTAAAACTGGCAAATATAAGAAATTAAAACATACACCTACCCCAATTAAAAACCCAACCCTGAAAAACATGTTTATGGATTGTAAATGTAGGTGTTTATTTTCCAGCTAATTAGGGGAGTTTTTGCAGCACAAGTGCTACTGTTAGGTCCCTTTTCCTCTTGAAGCAAATACATACATTTGGGCAGCTAAGGAATCGTTAAGCATGCAAAAGGCACAAATACAAAAAAAACCACGTGCCTATAAAACCCTGCCCCCTCGCCACCTGCCTTCTCCACATTCCAAGGAACCTCAGCCGAAGATGTCAGCACCCCAATCAGTCCCTCAGGAAAACAATAAGGAGGCTTTTGGGTCTGGAAGGGCCAAAATAAACACTGCCTTGAACTCTTTGCTGCTGCTGCTGCAATTGAACCCTGGCTGTTGCCGTGCTGACGTTTACCATACCCCTCTGGCTCCCCCCCGCAGGCTCTTCCATAAGCACCCCGAGACCCTGGAGCTCTTTGACAGGTTCAAGCACCTGAAGCCAGACGAGCTGTCACACTCAGAGGACCTGAAGAAACATGGCAACACCGTTCTGACCGCTCTAGGCAAAATCCTGAAGAAGAAGGGGCACCACGAGGCGGAGCTGAAGCCTCTGGCACAGAGCCACGCCTTGACGCACAAGATCCCTGTGAAGTTCCTGGAGGTACGTGTAGCCACAGTGGGTTTGGGGGGGGAGGGGGACAAGCAGGGAAACTACCTGGGGCCCCCAGTGCCAGAAAGGGGCCTTCCCCCTTGGCCAACCTGAGTGAAGTTACGGCGGCAGAGCTTCAGGGAGCTTGGCCTTGGCCGGGCCCAGTTCTTACTTTCTGGGCCCAAATGTGTCTAACGTCAGCCTTGTGCAGAGCCATAAGCACGTGTACAGCACACTGTTGTCACCTGACTAGCAACAAGACCTAGGCTCTTGGATGCTGACGAGAAGTGTTTAAGCCATTCAATAATAACAAAACACTTGATCAGTGTCCGGCTGGTGCTGAAGGGATAAAAGGAGTCCCTTCCAAAGAAAGATAAGTTCTTTTATTTGCAGACTCAAAATGTACTAAAAAGTAGTTGATGTGACCTGTGATTATAACTCAGCTGCATTCTCAGAGCATACGTCAATCACTCTAATAATGAGTGAGGTCAGTGTGCAAAGTCTATGAAGGTCACAGCACTTCTCATATAATAGGTGAGATGTGTATTTGATGTTCAGCATTTGTGGAGAGCGATTTTTATTTTTTTTTTTGTGTTGCAACTGCTCTGTGACTTCCAGCTCACACCATACATCTGGCCACAGCTATGATATGGGATCATGCAGAGCTCCAGATGTGTACTCTGCTAAGCAACGGGTTTCTCACTGTCTTGTGATTTCATGAATTTAAAAAAAAAACAAATCTCAGAACCCATAAGGCAAACAGATGTTACCAGACTATCACAAAGCAATTTCTGAAACACTTCTAAGATAGAGGAATTTTTTGTTTTTTTACTGTACTATGTTAATATATATAGAAAGAGATCTATTTTTGCTGTGTTTATACTTTCTATGATGTGTGCAAGCGCCAGGGGCGGACTGCAGGAAAATATCAGCCTGAGGAATTTTTTTCAAAACCGGCCCATGGGGAAACTGACGCACTCATGTACTTTCCCTGCAGCACGTATCAACGGCTCCCAAAAGCACACCAAGTTAACCCTGGAATCCGGCAGAATTAAGCCTAAATATCTCCAAAATAAAATTCATCTTTCCTAAATAACTAAGAAGTTGAGCACATTCTAGACCAAGGGTGAACAGAGCTGCAGCCCCCATTTCATCCATTCAAATTGGTTGGGCCCTCTACACATCTGCTTATATCTCTTATAGAAATAAAACCTGGATTTTGGCTCTTGAACCAGTTGCAAGTAATGACACTGCCAGCCAGTGTCAGACACACACACGCTCAGTCACAGATTTTTAGATTGCAGAAACTTTATTGGCACATACACGCTGACACACACAAAGACACATACTCTTTCTTAAACTAAGGTGGTTATTTTCCAAGCCGCGATAGACCCTTATCTCGTGTGCATTAGGGCCTTATCGCGGCAGTAAGATTTAAATTAGGGGGAGGGGGAGGAGTCAGGGCGGGGTTAGGGAGGGAAATATACCAAGCGGCGGTGGCACCGCTGCCGGCGATAATGTTTCGAACATTATTGCTATTGTTGTTAATAAATCTTTGTGTGTGGAATTTTTTTTAAAACTCCCAATTGAATTATCGAAAACAAATTTTGCTGATACTTCTTCTCCAAGTGTAACCCGACCATCCCGTCAGGTTACCAGTAAGTAAGCCCTGGGACAAGTGATGGAAGTGCAGTGAGTGAGGGAATAATTAGGGGAGGATTCAGTCATGTGCAGCCTCTCCTCTTGAGGGAGCTGGAATGGACATCCCACTTCAGAGGTTTGCTGGCAGCGCTCTGCCAAGAGCTCTGGGGGCAGTACAAGTTTGCAGTTCAGGAGGAAGGTTGGAGATTTTTACCTAGGTTGATTTTGGGCCTACTCTTAGGACTCTGGCCCTCCTGGCTGGTAGTTTCCGAGTGAGGGGATTTCCCTGCCTATCCACTCCCTGCTGGGTAAGGGTTTCTTTAATGGAATTTTTTTGGATTTTTAGACCTTTATGTGGTAGGAGTCTTGCTGGACCTGGGCCTTTCCTGGATTTGGGGCTTGGGAACCTTGTGTTTGGGACACTCAGGGACAGGGAAGAGCTGCCCTGCAAGGTAGTGACCCCGTTGCAAGGGGCAACTCCAGTGTTCTTTCCTTTTTGGGGACCAAAAGCGATTGTTTTGTGATGACCTGGGAGGCAGTGTTTTTCAGCCCCTCTTCCTAACCATCTGTAAGGACCTGGGAAGAAACATTTCCAGCCGAATCCCTCTCAAAAGGGATCCCATCGTCTTAAATAGAAGAGATCTACTAACTGTAAGAGACTTTTGAAAATCAATAAGGACACCCATCAGGAGTCTTCACCTCATGGAGAGAGAGAGAGAGGATTTACTCTCTGAGCATGGCCAGGATTTTGGCTGTCTTTGGAAGCGGTTTTCCCCAACCATCTTAGGGTTACCCTGCCCACTAGGACCTTCACTTTGCCTAATCCAGGAAAGGGGGGGGGGGGGGGCTGGATCCCTTGCCTGAATAAAAACTGTAACGAAAGAAAGAAGACTTGTGGTGCTGGATTCATATTTATTGTGCCATTATTCGCCCAGTTCTGAACTGTTAAAGTTTTTTATTTTGGACACTTGCCCAGTGGGTCCTGCCTGGTTTTTACTACATAGCACACAATGAAGAGATCACCCCTCTTCCAGGGAAATCTCAGTAAGGAGGAAGTCACCCCTGCACTGGGCCCTGAAAGTAAATCTTTCCCCCCCCCCCCCCCCAACAAAAAGGATCCACACTTTGGGGAAAGGGGCACAAAGAGGAGCGAGCCAGGGTCCCTTCCCCAAAGAACTTACAAATACTTTTATGGCCCCCACCTGTGCAGGACACACACACTGGTTACACAAGTATATCCCCATATTCTTCTATGACCTTTTGCTTTTCAGATAGAAGTCTAATATATCAGCAGCCAGCTCCTGTGACAGGCAAGTTGGCAACAGCTTGAGAACAATTACTAGTGCCACTCTGGGTCTTCCACTCTAAGCACGTTTGGCATTCTCTCGCTGGACCCAACTTCAACTGCACTGCTGGTCACAACAACCCAGATAGCAGGAGCATAAGCAGGAAATGGGACCCAGAACGCGGTGGGGGGGGCTGGGCCTGTGGCTCGGAGCACCACAGTGTGGAGCATCCAGGCTCAAACACCCCATCTGATGGAGCTGCTCAGGCTTGGGTACACCTCAAAAGTGATACACTTGGGGCTTCAGGGCTATGGTCCCTGTTGGCCAACTGGTGACGAGTCGCCTTCCAGCCCTGGAGCCGGCAGATGGTTTCTGTGCCACCTAGGCAAACCCGTGTGGGGAGGGACAGGGTCAGAAGAGACTGCTGAGGGCACAAGTGGCTATTAAAAAAAAAAATACTGTAAGTGTGCTAGCGAAATTTGATTCTCTAGACCAGCTTCAGAAACTACTGCAGAGACAGCTTTCACGCTCCCAAGAGAGAGGAAGCTCAAAAGCCACCCAGCCTTAGGGTGCACATGTACCAGGGTCCCACGAGAGTCACAGGCAGCGGGCCGACCCTGGCTCTGGATTATCACTGCAATGGTTGGGTTCAATGGGAGGGGCTCAAAAACTGAGAAGGAAATTGCAGATGACTGCAACTGAAGACTTCTGGCTCCTTACCCCCAGCGGGGGCGCCATGTCCGATTGAACTGTTAGGCCAAATGAGCTGCCTGGTACAAAGGAAAGGTGTAACAGGGTGCCAACCACCAGCCTACTGGTCCCATCAGTTCTAGAGTTTGTTTTAAAATGGAAATGCTAATTTCAGCATGGTCTGCCTTGCCACTGTGACATGAAGGTAGCCATGTTTTCAGAACTGACAGAGCATGGGCTGCTGCTGCCCAGGACTGGGAATGCATGCATTCACATTTTTCCATTGATTCTTGCCTGATCTCCAGCAGCTGCAGGAGTGCTGCTCACAAGCCTGCACAGCACAGAGGCCTGGGTGCCCCCCCCCCCCCCCCAAACCTCATTTGGCTCTCCAGCTGTCAAAGTCAAAATGTGAATTCTTCTTCTGTTAGCATGCCTAGAATACTCTAAAAGAGGCAGAGCATTACCACAAATCGCATGCAGAGAGCTTTTAATCTAAGCAGGTATCTGAAGCAATGGGAAATAAAGTCACTTAGCACAAGGAGGGTCTGTGGCAGGTCTAGTGGTTCCCAGTCTAGTACTCTTAACCACTCAGCCACCCACTTCTCCCCTGCATAGCATAATTACATAATTCATATAGCTTAACTTTACATTAGCTTTGTTGTTTAGGAAAAAACACTTATGCAATCACTGAGAACAAGCGTAGGGAGGCGGAGGGCACGGCCATCCATGTTTATTCTGCAGCGAAGGCCCGCAGACATTGCTCAAAGACAGATGCAGAGGGAAAGGCTGAGGGGAGAGAGCAGTGGCAGCAGATGAGAAGGAAACGTGGCAGCGTGCCTGCACCTAGAGTCCCCGACCACATCCTAAACAAACACTCATAGTACATGCAGAAACATAAGCACCCCCACACACACCGAGACCCCTATGCTAACCCTATTTGAAATGAATGAGAAATAATTAGCAGCATGGATTTCGCTTCTGAAGTGAAGCCCGCTTACAGCCTGCTTCAACAGGAGAGGGTGACTGGAGGCTTTCAGGCTGTAGCAGAATGGCTACTGCTGAATTATCAGTTTAGATCCATCCCATGTTTCACAAGACCTAGTCAGCAGTCGCGAGAAAGATGCTCAGAATCGAGCAGTCACAGCCCCTTCCCCCAGCAGGTCCGAGGTACCCGCTGGCAGGGCTATAGGAAAGCTTGAACAGCCTTTCCCAGATGTACCAGATAAGCTGGATAAATGGAAGACTTGAGCTTCTAACACTCTCAAAGTGCTATCTCCTGCCAGCACATGAATGTGGTAAACAAAAATCCAGGAAAATAAAATAATATTTTGTGACTGAGAAAAGCCAGCAGGAGATAGCGGTACATTAAATCTGTCCTCTCTCTTTTTTTTTTTTGCTGCTCTTTAGTACCTTTGTGACGAACTGGTCCACGTGTTGCAGGAACGGCACCATGCAGACTTTGGCGCAGATGTCCAGGCTGCCATGAAGAAGGCTCTGGAGATGTTCTGCCATGACATGGCCGCCGGCTACCAGCAGCACGGCTTCCACGGTTAGAGACGGAGAGAAGGGTGAAAGAGCTGGGAGACTGGCACTGTCATTGCATCGCTTTGTGCCGGCTTGCCTCTCCCCCACCTTGGATCATTAGCAATACCCATAAAAGCTCACAAAGCGTGCTAGACATAAAGTAGAATTTAGTACATTTAAAGTATTGTATTTGATTTGGGAAATAGCTGCCAATTCATGTTAGCAAGGTGTGAGACTTTGTAGTCACTTTCTCTCTTATCCAAAGACAAATAGAACTACAAATACATTGGATTTGAATTTAATTACTCACCTTTCCAGCCCTGTGCTCAAAGTGAATTACAGTCCGGTACAGTACATATTTTCTTTCCCCCAAAGGTTTACACTCTAAGGCCCTTATTAACTAAGCATTTTTCCCATAGACTCAGACTGGGAGAAAAGCTTTAGTGGATCAGGCCCTAAGCTTATCCCTGAGGGGGGCATGACTTACCCAAGGTCCCAAGGAGCATCAGTGGGATTTGAATCCTGGCTTCCCTGGACCTCAGTCCACTGCTTTAGCCGCTAGGCCACCCTTCCAGCTGAAAGCCAGAATAGCTCACCCTGTCAACTAATTAGGTCATGAACTCCTTGATCTTGCAATCTTGAAAGTTCCTTCTTAGTACTGCTGGAATTCAGCTGGTAAGATATGTATTACCCAGCAGCTGCTACACAGATTCTTCTACTCCATTGTTAGTTACTGAAATCCTCTATGGCCATCTAATGAATTGCCTGTTATAAGCACACTCATGATAAGCAGAGTCTTCCATGATAAGCAGAGTGTTCCATATCATTGTTTGTTGGCCAGTGTAACTCTGCCCACTAGAAGCAGAATTCGCTGGATAGCCATTTGTCTATTATAAGCAGAGCATGCAATATAAAGTTACCACCTGACATTCATCAAGATGACCAATTGTCCAGAGTAAAATGAACTTTGTAACACTGAATTTCAGCGTGTGTATGAATTAGTTTGTTTTCTCCATGAATCAATAAAATCTGTTTGCATACTGTTTGCAAAATGCATTCCTCATTCTCGTTGGGGTCTGAGCCGAGTCAGGAAGAGCTTTCCACCACTCTGGACTGTGGTTGGAAAAAGGGGAAGAAATGAGCTGGTTTGGCTTTAGAGGGGGCGAGTAGTCGCGATGTTAGTTCATTTAGATACGTACAAATAAAGATCAAACAAGTTGAGAGCAATAGTAACTTTAATACATTTGTGACGCTTTCAAGAGCTATTCTCCCTTCATCAGGTCAACATTCAGAATAATCGTAGACACCAAGCCACTTGGGTTTTCAGTGCAAGAGACAGATTTGCATTCAGTCGAAGCAGTACACATGTAAAACTATCTCATGCATATTGCAACAAGGATGCTGGTTACTCCGGTCTCTAGTTCCACTGCATGGACTTCTCCAGGCTGATTTCCCTCTGCAAGATCCTGGGGAAAGGCAAGACCCAGCCAGCGCTCCAATCCACAGATACAGGCTACAAAAACCTATGTTCCAAGGTTGCTCCTTTCCAACAAAACAGGTCTTGCTTCCCAAGGTTTTAAAACACAGTCCAATAAACCTTGCCTTTCCTTAAATACAGCTGTTCCTTCAAACACAGCGGTTGTCTGGAGGGGACTGCCACCTCCCTCTTATAGGAAAAAGAACGGGGGGGGGGGAGTCTTTACACTTGGTTTAAGCACCCCGGCTTACCTTACAGCAATCCCTCTTCTTTTGCTCTAATAATTCCTGAAGCAAAGCACTATTACCCACAAGCTGTTTATTCACAGTTCTTTATCCCAGGATTCCTCTGGTTCCATGGGCTCTAAAACCAGCAACTGTTCCTCTTGGACTCCCTGGATTCTACCTGCTTTTCTTCCCGTAGCTCCGCCTCTCGCCTCAATTCCCACCTGGCTTCAGGACCTTGGAAACCCATCCCTCCCCACTCTTAAGGACCTCACCCTCTAGAGCCCCTTGGACTTCTGGGATATGTAGTTTTCTCTTTTCTACCCTTTCTGCTCTTGCTCTGGAGGATTCCTCACTATACTCAAACAGACCCTAGCTGTCCACTAGGCAAGGTAATGGGACATATAGTATTTCCCCTTACAATATTCATTAGGGATATCCTGAAACCTGAGCAGATAGGTAACCTCCAGTCTCCCTGGACACCAATCTCCAAGAATGATTTAAGGATGATGATATCTGACTACAGCAGGGGTTTTCAAATAAGTCCTCGGGGCTATACCCTACTCAGATTTTCAGAATGTCCACAATAAATATACATGAGATAGATTTGCATACAATAGAGGCATTGCATACAGATCTTTCTCATGCAAATTATTTGTGGATCTCCTGAAAACATGACTAGTTGAATGTGTCCCAAGGACTTAGTTGAGAAACACTTGTTTAGAGAGGGGTGAGAAATGTCAAGGGAAATAAACAGCTGAGTTTTATAAGGCCTAGTTCTACAAATTAACATTTCTATAGTGCTACTAAATGCTTACATGCAGCACTGTACAGTTACATAAAATAGAGACAGCCCCTGCTCCATGGAACTTACAATCTAATTGAGACACACCAATAAGGCAAATACTTTCTAGTAATCACTTCAGTGTACAAAAAACCTTTGTGAAAAGGTCAAAATCAGAAAGAACCAAGGTTTTTGGGTTTAAAAGCAATCTCAAAGAGCTGGATCTTTACATGAGACTTGAAAAGGCCTGATCCAAGCCCATAGTCATTCTGTAGCTGCCAATTCTGCTTTGTCTGCCTCAGCTTTCTCACCTTTTAACACCCATTCAAATCCCTCTGCCCCCATTCTTTTATTTGACAACTCTTTAGAGCTACTCCTACCCACCCACACTACCCTATCCTCTCCTGCACCCAAAACCACCTCCTCAAAATTACATTATTCATGTCTGCTTCTGGAACCTAACTCTGGCCACAAGATGTTGCCATTGATCAACAGCCAAGACTTTCTTTGCCAAGGGGCTGTGAACGTTACCTCTGCAACCTCCCCAGCTAGCCCAGGGAGCAGAAGGCAGGCCTGGGAATTAAAACCAGATCTTCCACATGGCAGTGCACAACACTTGCCTCTGGGCCACTGAACCAAGTACGCAGCAGTACTTGCCCTGTATCAATTAGAAATGATACCATTATTAGTTTTAACATTCTGCAAAAGGTTGCCTGAGGAAAGGTGGTTACCACTGGTATGCTGCACAGATCGGTCCTCGATCCATTTCTGCTCAACATTTTCAAAAGTGGTATTGAGGAAGGGCTATCAGATAAAGTTTGCCTTTTGTGAACGATACCAAAAATCTGCAAAAGGATAGACACTCAGGAAGGTATGAAAAACATGAGGAGAATTTGGTATCATCTGCAAAAGACAACTCTTTTTTGATAGTCCTTCTCCAATATCACTTATGAAAATGTTGAAAAGAACCAATCCAAGGCCCAATCCCTGTGGCACACTACTAGTAACACCTCTCTCTTAGGAGTGAGCTCCATTTATCACTTTCTCTTGTTAGCTCCCTATGAACCAGTCTCTAATCCAATCAGTCACTTTAGGGCTCAGTTTATTTATAAATCACCTAGGCAGAACCATGCCAGAGGCCTTACTGAAATACAAGTACAACTTCCTCTAGCACTCTCCCTGATCATTGGTGTTGCTACAGGGTGCCAAGGGTTGGCAAGTGCCACCCCAAAACAATGGCTTGCTACTTCTTTACCAGTGCAGTTTCAGATAGGGTTGCTAACACTGTTCCCTCTATGGTGCATGAGCATGCAGCCACACAAACTGTAGCTCCTCATGCTGCTGTGCACGCTGCACCTCAGCTTGCGTGGACCCAGACTGGACATACGGCAGAAGTGGGAACCATTCCGCCATTCCTCCTTGTTTGCTGGCCTGCGAGTGTATTCAAATCTCTCAGGGTTGGCATGGTGTATATGCTGATCTGTCAATGAACAAGATCAATATTTAGGAAATACCGGCCCTGCAAGTTTTAAATACACTCCAGGGGCCAGCAAACAAGGAGCAATGGCTGAAGGGGTGCCTGCTTCTTCCCCCAAAGTTGTAGTGGCAGATGATGGAGAGATTCTGGTGGAGCTACCGATGGATCCCAACACATTGGAGACTAAATTAAGAAAAGGGGGAGGTACATGGAGCCGCTGACAGATTCCAGTGCTATTGGTAGCTGAAGAAAAAAGAGGGAGTGACCCGGCCTGTGTGTGTGAGAGAGGGAGCCTTCCTGCATGCCTATGTGTGTGAGAGAGGGAGCCTGCCTCCCTGCATGTGTGTATGAGTGAGAAAGGGAGGGAACCTGGATGTGTGTGTGAATGAGAGAGAGAGCCTGCCTGTCTGCATGTGTATGTGTGTGCATGAATGTGTGTGAGAAGGGGAACCTGCCTGTGTGTGTGTGTGTGAAGGAGGCTGCCTGCTTGTATGCATATGTTTGTGAGAAAGGGAGCCTACCTGCTTGCTTGCATGTGTGGGTGTGGGGGTGTGTGTGTATATATATGAGTGTGAGGGAAAGAAAGGAAACCTGCCTGCATGTGTATGTATGTGAGAGAGAGGGAGCCTCCATGTATGTGTCTATGTGAGTGAGAGAGAGAGGGAACCTACCTGCATGTGTATGAGAAAGGGAGTCTGACTGCCTGTGTGTGTTTGAGAGACGAAGCCTGTCTGCATGTGTGCATGTGTGAAAGGGTGCCCGCCTGTGTGTGTGTGTGTGTATGAGGAAGAGAGAACCAGAAAGTGAACATGTGTGAGTATGTGTCTGGGAGAGAATAAAACATGTGTGTTAGGTTACTTTTATTCTCTTTCTTTCTCATATACACACTATCATTAAAATCATCCATTGTACCTGAAAACTGGAGGGTGGAATATTTAAAAAGGGCTCCAGGGGAAATCTGGGAAACTATAGACCAGTGAGCCTGACTTCAGTGCCGGGAAAAATAGTGGAAACTATTCTAAAGATCAAAATCACAGAGCATATAGAAAGACATGGTTTAATGGAACGCAGCATGGATTTACCCAAGGGAAGTCTTGCCTAACAAATCTGCTTCATTTTTTTGAAAGGGTTAATAAACATGTGGATAAAGGTGAATCGGTAGATGTAGTGTATTTGGATTTTCAGAATGTGTTTGACAAAGTCCCTCATGAGAGGCTTCTAAGAAAACTAAAAAGTCATGGGATAGGAGGCGATGTCCTTTCGTGGATTACAAACTGGTTAAAAGACAGGAAACAGAGAGTAGGATAAAATGATCAGTTTTCTCAGTGGAAAAGGGTAAACAGTGGAGTGCCTCAGAGATCTGTACTTGGACCGGTGCTTTTCAATATATTTATAAATGATTTGGAAAGGAATACGATGAGTGAGGTTATCAAATTTGCGGATGATACAAATTATTCAGAGTAGTTAAATCACAAGTGGATTGTGATACATTACAGGAGGACCTTGCAAGGCTGGAAGATTGGGCATCCAAATGGCAGATGAAATTTAATGTGGATAAGTGCAAGGTGATGCATATAGGGAAAAATAGACCTTGCTGTAGTTACACGATGTTAGGTTCCATATTAGAAGCTACCACCCAGGAAAAAGATCTAGGCATCATAGTGGATAATACTTTAAAACTGTCAGCTCAGTGTGCTGCAGCAGTCAAAAAAGCAAACAGAATGTTAGGAATTATTAGAAAGGAAATGTTTAATAAAACAGAAAATGTCATAATGCCTCTGTATCACTACATGGTGAGACCGCACCTTGAATACTGTGTACAATTCTGGTCACCGCATCTCAAAAAAGATATAGTTGCGATGGAGAAGGTACAGAGAAGAGCAACCAAAATGATAAGGGGGATGGAACAGCTCCCCTATGAGGAAAGGCTGAGAGGTTAGGGCTGTACAGCATGGAGAAGAGACGGCTGAGGCGGGATATGATAGAGGTCTTTAAACTCATGAGAGGTCTTGAACGAGTAGATGTGAAACAGTTATTTACACTTTCAGATAATAGAAGGACTAGGGGGCACTCCATGAAGTTAGCAAGTAGCACAATTAAGACTAATCAGAGAAAATTCTTTTTCACTCAACGCACAATTAAGCTCTGGAATTCATTGCCGGATGATATGGTTAGGGCAGTTAGTGTAGCTGGGTTTAAAAAAGGTTTGGATAAGTTCTTGGAGGAGAAGTCCATTAACTGCTATTAATCATGATGACTTAGGGAATGGCCTCTGCTATTACTGGCATCAGTAGCCTGGGATCTTCTTGCTGTTTGGGTACTTGCCAGGTTCTTGTGGCCTGGTTTGGCCTCTGTTGAAAACAGGAAGCAAAGAATTCATTTAGTCTTTCTGCAATGGTCTTATGTTCCCTAAGATCCCCTTCAACCCCTCGGTCATCTAATGGTCCAACCAACTCCCTCACGGGTTTCTTGCTTCGGATATATTTTAAAAAGTTTTTATTATGAGTTTTTGCCTCTATGGCACTTCATTTCAAATTCTCTCTTTGCCTGTCTTATCAATGTTTTACACTTAACTTGACAATACTTATGTTTTATCCTGTTTTCTTCAAATGGATCCTTCTTCCAATTTTTTGAAGGATTTTTTTTGGCTAAAATAGCCTCTTTCACCTCACCTTTTAACCAGGATGGTAATCGTTTTGCCTTCTTTCCACCTTTCTTAATGTGTGGAATACATATGGACTGCACCTCTAGGATTGTATTTTTAAACAATGTCCAAGCCTGTTGAACACTTTTAACCTTTGCAGCTGCACCTTTCAATTTTTTTCTAACTATTTTCCTCATTTTATCAAAGTTTCCCTTTTGAAAGTTTAGTGTTAGAGCTGCAGATTTACTTATTGTCCCCCTTCCAGTTATTAGTTTAAATTTGATCATGTTATGATCACTGTTGCCAAGTGGCCCCATCACCGTTACCTCTCTCACCAAATCCTGTGTTCCACTAAGAATTAAATCTAAAATAGCTCCCTCTTTTTTTGGTTCCTGAACCAATTGCTCCATGAAGTAGTCATTTATTACATCCAGGAACTTTATGTCTCTAGCAAGTCCTGATGTTACATTTACCCAGTCAATATTGGGGTAATTGAAATCTCCCATTATTATTGCACTGCCAAATTGGTTAGCTTCCCTGATTTCATCATCTGTCTGACCATTTTGTCCAGGTGGACGGTAGTATACTCCTATCACTATACTCTTACCCAACACACATGGGATTTCTACCCATATAGATTCTACTGAGCATTTACTCTCTTGTATGATCTTTATCCTGTTGGACTCTATACCCTCCCGGACATAAAGTGCCACACCCCCACCAAGTTGATCCTCCCTATCATTGCGATATAATTTGTACCCTGATATAGCACTGTCCCATTGGTTATTCTCCTTCCACCAAGTCTCTGTGATGGTTGAATGAAACTATCAAATAATTTTAATGGTTGTTTTACCGTGAATATGAAACTGGATGGATTTATTTGTTTAATTGCACAGAAGGGACCTTGGGACAATTTCTTATTATATATTTTTAGCCAATTTAATAGCAGGGGTATGTGATGTGTATAAATGTCATTTTGGCTTGCCTCCCTGTCTCCTCCCCAAATACTTCTGTCTAGAGACGCCACTGCCCCTGATCCAGCTCTGTGGTCATCCAATCAAAGAAATTGATCAGATTCATCTGGTAAGACAGCACAGTCCTCCAACTCTCCTCACATGAATATAAAATATATCCCACCTCACTGTCAAATATATTTACTCAAAGATAATGCTTTTCCAGTTCTTTGCTAATGAGGACAGGAAGCATACAGCCTTGGGAAATAAAGTCCTCATTTGCAGAGTGACACTCCAAGTTTTTAGAGCAATTTCCCAGGCCATTTAGGAAGGTAAATGGGCTAACCTAAAAACTGCCCTCCCTCAACGCAGCTAAAAGTGCCTACATTATCCCACGACGAGAAGGCGTTTCCGGAGACATGTTGAGGTCAGGGGAGGGAAATAACACACAAAGAGGACATTAAATCACATCTACGTGCATTACTTTCGGGGGGGGGGGGGGGCAGAACTACCCACACAGAGAAAGCACCTGCAGATGTACAAGCTTCAAAGTGTGCACTGTCACTTGGGGGCCATTGCAAAAAAGTGCGCCCGGCCTAGCACACAGGGTTACGCACTTTTGGAAGCGCTAGACTAGCACCCAATGCAATAAGGAGATTAGCGTGTCCAAAATGCGCGTCCAAACAAACGCATAGCCCATAGTACTCATCACATAAAATGAGACGATTAGCTATTACACTCCCCCCCCCCCCACCCCCACCCCCCAATGTAGAAAAATCACTTTTTAACATGGCAAATTTAACTCCATCCCCAGAGCTGGCATTAAGTCACTCCGCGAGTCAAGAGCTCATGAGAAAGGAAAAATGACTCTCCTCTGTGGTTCCTCCTAATTAGTATCATTGCGATACAATCTTAGATATTTAAAAATATATGTTTAACATAATGGCTTAATGTAAAATACGACATTTCTGGACGCACCCTGTACACCCACATTATACACGCACAACATGCACGAAAAATAAGAAGCGGTGAAATCGGCATGAAGCGGAATGAAACAGACGCACGCCCGTTGCAATTCTGGGCGCTCGATGCATTGGAGTTGCTAGAGAGGCACAATTTTTCCCTAGCGCATCCTGTTTAACGCAGCAACTCATTTTAATATTGCATTAGGCACCCAGGGGATGCAGCTGGGCACGCGTTAGGAAAACGGATGCTCAATACAAACGCCCTTTTTTACATGCGTCTCATTGCATCAGCCCCTTGGGAAATTGAGGCAAAGTACAAGGGGTTAAAAAAGTGCCCAGCATGGTCACTTTGAGAATCCTCTCCCTTTCATGCTTTGCTCCCTGAGAAGCAGTAGATGCGCGTCACCATCTCTATCCCCCATTACAAAAGCCAGTCGAGAGTCCCTCAGAGCCAATGACATCTTTGAGTTTTTCACTGCAGCTAACTAATGTGACCCTGAGCACTGGCAGCAGAGCATTATTTTTAAAGGACTGCGGGGGGGGGGGAGGCAATTTTTAAAACTGTAACTATTTTGGAAAGAGGTTTACACCTGAGGGAATTCTATGCAACAAAATTTTAAATTCTGAAAATTCTGCATACTGTATATTGGTCAAAATAACACAATATACATCACAGTCTTTGAGTAATTAATTAAAAATGTAATACAGAAAAGTTGTTACTCAAAGATGCAGAGTTTTAAATATTTTGAGCAGGGAGATCACTAGGGGGCATTGTAGAGAGAAGATGTGATTCCTTCTCTCTCTGCGCCAGGCCTCTAAATCGGACCCCATCCATCCTCGGATTGGCGTATAAGAGCCCCTCTTTCGCAGAATTGCTATTGCGGACACCGAGTACAACTTTGCTGGTATGTCAAGTCGCGTCATCCGCAAAGATAAAGATAAAGGTAAAGAGAAACAGAAGCCTGCTTCCTCTCCTGACATGGCCTCGGCAAGTGAGAACTTAAACCCTCCGGTGGCTCCCCTGGCAGATATAAAGTGTGCAGTGCTGGAGGCGCTGGGGCCCGAATTGCATAATCTCAGTTCTAAAATCACTGAGCTGTCAGCTAATCTGGGAAGATTTGAGAGCAGATTTGTGGAAATTGAGTCCCGAGTTTCTGAAACGCAAGATGGCCTCCACGTGGCCCAGGCGGAACTCGGAACGCTTAAAAAAACGGTGGCCACTCAGGCAGCGCGGCTGGAAGACCTGGAAAATAGATCGCGCAGGTCGAACTTGCGGTTCATCGGAGTGCCGGAGTCTATTGATGAAAGAACATTGGCCCCGCGGTTAGAGGACTGGTTGGTTAAAGATTTGGGGATCACGACAACGCATGGCAGGCTGCGGATCGAGCGGGCACACAGGCTAGGCCAGAGGAATACCAACGCGACAAGACCCCGGATTGTACTCGCCAAAATCCTAAATTATGCTCACAAGCACGAAATATTGCAGGCAGTTAGGGGCAAGAAAGATCTTACCTTTGATAACGCAAAGATCATGATTTTCCAGGATTTCTCCGCGGCGGTGTCCGCACAGAGACGGCAAATGGCGCCGTTTTGCACAAAGCTCATATCGCAAGGACTCCGGGCCACCTTAGTGTACCCGGCGAGATTGAGAGTGGTCCTGGCATCGGGAGTGCGTTGGTGCGATACGGCTGAGGAGGCGCGTCTGCTGATGGCGGAGGAAGGAGTGCTGGTAGCCACGACTTAAATTGGCTGCGCATCAATTAGTGTTAATTGCCCACGTGGTTTCGGGACGGAGCAATTACAGCCGCATGGAGTGAGATGAGCGACCCTTTTCGTTGCAGGATTGGAGGAAGACTTAATTACTGAACACATTTGGTTGCGAACCTGGACTGGGGGACATTGGGAGTTGCAGTAATATAAAGGTTAATGTTATGTTAATATACTGAGCGATTAAGCCTCGCGACAGGTAGAGGGTGGGAGGAGGGGGGAGGTGGAAATGGCGGACGTGGGGGAATTGTGCCGGTCTTGCATCGGTTGATTTTGGTTATGTAAAATGAGTTGGGGACATATGGAGAGGACAGGGGGGAGATCTGTATTATTTGTGTTTGTTGGTACAGTTTCATTAGTTATTGGTTACTTACAATTTAAGGAATATGGTGCATGAATTCGGCATAGGCCGTGAGGGTGGGGAGTCGGGGAGAAGGCGGGAACCCTGACATAGGGCTCTGTGTCCAGGCGGCGCTAGGGAACGAACGGTATTGGCAAAATAGGCTTGCCGGAGTTTGTATGCGCAGTTGCGTTGGAGCAAAGGTTGGGATTAGGGATCCTTAGGTACAATGCTAATAATGCGGGGCTTGTAAGCTCTGGGGAATGGGGAGTGTTTAGAATTTAATATGTGGGGTGTTAAAGCCAGCTTGTCTTTATTTTTGGGTGGTACTAGGACGGGAGGGGAGGTGTTTGGGGGTAGTAAAAGACGCTTTATAGTGGCGGGTTTCCCCACCTGACTTGGCCGGGTTAGAGTTGCAGTTGCCGCTCAGTTGTAATATTTCAAACAGGGATGTTGTGGGGACATTCTCAATTTATCGAGGGATGGATGGGGTTCAGAGGTGGGGTAAGGGGGTTATTTAGAGGTCAGTGATCTTGATCTTAGCTAAGATCAATAGGGCATGAAGGGAGTTGGGGTAAAAGGAAATGGGGGGGTGGGAGGGGAGGGGGATCTAAGGGGGGCATTCTCTTTGTCATATTTGGGACTTTGATTTTGATAATAGAGACCAGGGAGGCGAGGAAATTGGGAATCCTTTGGCAGACAGTAGGAGATCTTGGCTGGGAGGGTCTCCACTGTGGTATTCTAAAATATTGGTTTTGCATAGTGGTTCATCTCTCAGTTACTCTCTAATTCAGTCACTAATATAGTAACATGGAATGTTTGTGGAATCAATTCGCCTATTAAAAGGAAGAAGATTTTATCTCTGTTAAAAAGACGACAAGCTCACGTGGCTTTTCTGCAAGAGACACATTTGACGGACTTGGAGCACGTCAAATTGGGCCGTCTGTGGGGGGGAGACATTTACTATGCGTCGGCTTCAACAAAGTCGGCAGGGGTGGCCATTCTTCTTCAGAGATCACTAGCCTACACTGTCTGTAAAGAAATTAAAGATCCTATGGGAAGGTACCTCATCCTGATAGTTGAAATTGCAAATACAAAAGTAGTTTTTTGTAATGTATATGCTCATAACAACTATACACCTAGTTTTTATAAGGACTTACATAATCACTTACTCCCTTATCTGGGGGAGTTTATGATAGTGGGCGGAGATTTTAACGCAGTTAGGGATCCGATCTTGGATCGGTCACCGCCATTAAAGCCGCCGCTAGATCTGGGTCGGGGCCCTTCGTTCTTGGAATCCTCCCTGCAATTGATGGATGCATGGAGAGTTTTTCATCCTGGTGAAAAAGACTTTACTCACGTCTCGAGAGCGCATGGGACTTTAACCAGGATTGATTACTTTTTGACAAGCATTCAAGGGTGTGCGAAGATTCGAGGCATTGAGATAGCTGACATAGTGATCTCGGATCATGCTCTGGTGAAGTTAGAGGTAGAATTAAATCCCCTTTCTCAGACTTTACCTCAGTGGAAATTTCCTTATTTTTTGGAAGCGGATGAGAAATTTCGAGAACTTTTGTTCAAAAGTTGGACAGACTATGCGGCATTTAATGAGAAACAAACCTCTTCTCCAGTATTATACTGGTATGCTGCTAAGGCAGTAATAAGAGGGGACATCATCTCTTATATGGCGCACAGAAAAAAAGCCATGACACATAAATTACTGGCCTTGACTGCGCAACTTACATTGGCCCGCACTCGTTTATTACGACACACAGCGGAGAATAGAGCGTATTATCATACAGTCCAGGGGGAACTAAACACCTTATTGCATCAAAAAGCCCGTAAAAGTATTTTGTTTTATCAATATAAACTGTATCAGCACAGTAATAAATCTGGGCGGTTAATGGCTAATTTGGTGAAGTCAGCTCGGGGTTCGAGACACATACCCGCTATTCGGTCACACGCGGGGCCTATATTGACAGAACGCAAGGCTATACTGCAGCATTTTCGGGATTTTTTTAGTGATTTGTATACCACTGAGGGTTGGAGTGAGGAGGCTTGTGAACAATTTTGTTCTAACTTCCAGCTCCCACAGTTAACCTTGGAACAAAAATCTTTTTTGAATAGGAGTATTTCAGAGGCGGAGGTACGAGGGGCAATTCAGCATGCGAAAAAGTTTAAGGCGCCGGGACCGGATGGATATGGGGCAGAGTTTTATAAATGTCTGCTAGACCAGGTAGTCGCTCCGCTGACACATGCATTCGCTGCCATGTTGGAATCGGGTTCGTTCCCAAAAAATGAAAACCGTGCCCATATTTCCCTGATTCCTAAGTTGGGAAAGGACCCCTATGATCCTGAATCTTATAGGCCAATTTCCCTGTTAAATTTTGATCATAAGATCTTTACGAAGATCATGGCAGATCGGCTGGCAAATGTGCTTCCCTTTTTGATTGGAGAAGATCAAGTGGGTTTTGTGCGGAAGCGATATGCGCTTGCTAATGTTCGGAAAATATTGACGGCTATGTCCATGTGTCAATGGTCGGACCCACCCTTTTTGGCGGTCAGCTTTGATGCAGAAAAGGCCTTTGATCGGGTGGAATGGCCTTATTTATTTCATGTGCTGCAATTGATGGGATTTGAGGGCTTATTCGTACACGCGATACAGCTATTATATTCAAGCCCAGATGCGGTCATTTTGGCGAATGGGTCACAATCAGACGTGTTTTCGGTGTCTCGAGGCACGCGACAGGGATGTCCGCTGTCCCCGATGTTGTTTATACTGCAGTTAGAGCCGTTATTGATAGCCATACAGCTTACTAAGGAGGTACGAGGGGTACGTTTTCAATCGTCCCTGTTTAAGTATGCAGCATTTGCTGATGACATGTTGGTTTTCTTAACGGATCCGCGGGAATCCTTGCGGAGGCTTTTACAAATTATCCGGACGTTCGGGACATTCTCTGGTTTGCGCTTGAATATGAGCAAATCTAAAGCACTGGCCAGCGAGGCATCAGTGCAACAGGATTGGGTAGGAGACTTTCCTTTGCAATGGGCGGTGGATTCTTTTAAATACCTCGGTATTCATATTCCCCGGGATCTAAAGAAGCTGTATACATTAAATGTACTTCCGCTGATGCAGAATACTCGTGAAAAGCTGAAAGTTTGGATGGACCTTCCCCTTTCACTAGGGGGAAGAGTTCAATTGTTTAAGATGGTGATTTTGCCCAAATGGCTATACCTGCTCCAAAATTTGCCTCTTAATTTGCGCAGGGCGGAGCTGACTCAGTTGGATACGTTACAGAGACGTTTTTATTGGCGGGGGGGGGAAGGCGCGTATTCCATTGGAGTGGATGCGTGGCCCCTGGGGGAAGGGAGGACTGGGAGTCCCAGATCTGGCATCATATAATTTAGCAGCGAATCTCCGCCTTATCAAAGACTGGATACTGGGTACGTCCACGTATTCACATATACAGGTGGATCAGGCCTGGGCGCATCCGTATGGGTTGATGTTTGTATTACAAGCATCTCCCGCAAGCTTGAATACTTTTTTAGTTTCCAATACACTGGTAAAGCCCCTTCGCCAAACATGGGTTAAATTCATGCGTTTGCTAAAGATAGACAAGATCAGCCCCTTTTTGTTACCTGTTCAGGGCAATCCAGATTTCCTCCCGGGACTAAATACAGCTCCTTTTCAAAGGTGGGGAAAACTAGGAATAACCTATGTGGGGCATGTGGTGAAACCAGAGGGTGCACTTTTCTCGATGCAAGAGCTGCAGGAAACTTATGGAATCTCCCCTAAGGAGGTATTCCCGTATTTGCAACTGAAGCATTATGTTGCTTCGTTACCTCAGGGTGGGGATCAGGTGGCCTCTCTCGGGAAGATCAAGGACCACTTACTGTTAGGCCAGGTAAAGCCTACGTCATTGTCTCAGCATTATCGACTGCTTAAGCAATTACGACTAAAAGATAATTGCGCCATTTTGGTGGAACGTTGGAATAGAGATGGGATATTCGTATTAAATACTGCCATTATTAATATGTGTTTTCGTCGAATCCCGAAGCTTTCAACCAACATGTATTACCGCGAAATGCAGTATAAATTTCTTCGACGCAGCTATGTGGCAGCCCAGGAGGCGTTTTATTGTAAACTCGCACCTTCGCCTCAATGTCTGCGTTGTGGCGCAGCGGGGGGATCGTTATCTCATGCGTTTTGGGCTTGCCCGCAGGTCAAATTATTTTGGCAGAAAGTGGTGCAGTATCTGGAATGTGTGCTAGAGTTATCTATTCCTTTTTCCTATTATTGGCTGCTTTTCGGCTGCATTCCGCATTTGAAAGTGAAAGCTTTGGGAGTTCGTCTGTTCATACAGAAGGCATGTCTAGTTGCGAAAAAGACAATACTTCTTTTTTGGAGGGAGCCTGCTAGGCTTTCATATTGGGCGTGGCGAAATAATTTGCATCATATGTTACAGATGGAAACCGCTATAACGCGATTTGATCCACGGCAGAGGAAACTCTTCTTGGAAATTTGGGGGCCGTATTTACAAAGACTTCCACATCGAGTACGCAGTTTAATTGTAAATCAGTGATTGGACTTTGGTGATTCCCACAAGTAATATCCAAGAACTGAATAAGGACCTGGAGAATTGATGGCAAAGAGATTGGGGGGGTGGGGGGCTGAGGGAGATAGGGAAGGGTTGGGGGTATTATTATAACTTGTATACTTTGTCTTCTTTTCAATTTGTTGTTGTTATAGAATGAAAATTCAATAAAATTGTTTATAAACAAATAAATATTTTGAGCAGAATTTCCCTGGAAGTACACTGTAAGTGTCCCTTCCACCCCTCTCCTCACTCTCCTGGCCAGATCTCTTTCACTCTGCCCTCTCAAGACCCAATTCCTCTGCTTTCCACTGTTTCTCCCCTTCCCCTTCAGGCTTAACTCTTTTCACTCTATCTTCACTCCCCAGCCCTCCACTCCCAGAGATTGACCCCCTCTCTCATATTTCCCCTCACACAGGCTCCATCCCTCCCTCTCTCATACACTCACCCCCCCATACAGGATTGCTCTCTCTCTTGCAGACACTCCCTCACACAGACTCCCTTTCTGTCTTGCACACCCACCCAAAAAGGTTCCCTCTCTCTTTCACAAACACATCCTCATACAGGCTGCCTTTCTCCTTCTTGCACATTCATCCACACTACCCTGACACAGGCTCCTTCTATCACAAGCAAACAAGCACCATCACTCCCCTCATACACACACACCAGCGCCCAATCTCTCAATCATATACACAATTCCTCCCAATCTCTCCACATTCACACACACCCTTGCCCCCTCAACAGGCTCCCTCTCTCTCTCGCACACACACCCATGTATCTTCACACTGGCTCCCTCTCTCACACACACACACACCCTTGCACATTGGCTCCCTCTCTCTCATCAGGCCTGTCAGATCTTCCTTTACTCATCTTCCCCAACTCCCTCCCCCAAAATGCTTTCTTCACTTTCCCTCTTCACATATACCTATGCTGTTTCTCCTCTTCTGGCAAAAGCAGCTCTTCAGGGATGGGGTCCGCTCATGGCTGCCGGACCTCACTCATCTTCACTTTGAGCTTGATTGGCTCTGCTCGTGGCCACCGGGCCTCAGTCATCTTCACTGCGAGTGCGATGCGCTCTGCTCCTGGCCACCGAGCTTGTGAAATCTTCGTCGCGAGCGGGAGAGGCTCCGCTCACAACCCACTGTGCATCTCTTCAAATTATGCGCCAAAGATTGAAATTCTGCACAGGAGGGGAATTAGAGTAAAGGTCTCTGGGGGGCTTCTGAAAGGGAAAGCCCAAGCGTGCTTCCCTTTGAACATCTCCCCAGCAGAAAGCACTGTGTTTTCCCTTCAAAACAACCTGTGCAGTTTTGAAAATGCAAAACTCTGTGTCATTGTCTCTCGCAACCTAACCTGGCCCCCTAGCACACCTATGACTTTTCCCCAGGTTAGATGTGCACAGGTGGTGGATCCCCCACGTATACTTTTAGATGCCGAAAGGGCAGGAAATATTCAGAGAGACAATTTACCTGGGTAAAAGTCTTTGGGAAAAGTCCCCTCTGTGTGCACAGAGTCAGCAAAGAATATTTATCAGTGAATTCTCCTGGTGTAGCCGGTGCTGTAGCGTGGGAGTGACGTCAGTGGTATGTATACTCTGTCTCCTGTGATCTGAAGGGGAGAAGAAAAACACAAGGTAACTTCTAGTAACTCCTGAATTTGTTTAAAGAGAGAGCACTCATTTACGGCAGAGGCTCTCTGCATTGCATTATTGGTCTACGCCAAGTGGCAGGAGGTTGGGTTTTTTTCCCCCTATCCAGCACAGACACTGCTAACGAGGGTATAGAGTGACACAGAGACCTTCCATGTGCTTGATCCTGAAAAGCATAAATAGTCTGCTAATGACATGTTACTGAAGAAACTGATCCCTGTCAGGATTTCAACTCTGAAAATACTGCTTTAATTTTATGGATGTCTGCTCGTCTGGGAACTGGCTTGGATATTGACACCAGCATGCCCAAAAGCTCATAAACACCTCAGCAACAGACATTTGGAAGTTTCCAGATAGAAGCCCAATCCATCATAGTTCCCCCGCCCCATTCATTTCCCCCCCCCCCCAATCCAATATACATACAGGCTTTGGCTGCTGTGGAACGCTACCCTATCATGTGTAGTTGGCCTAACAACAACAACAACAACAAAAGAAAACCTTATTCAATGAACATTGCACACTACTGAAAGAAAAAGGGCATATGCTACTCACTCTGATTATTTTTGGTCCTACATTCTGAATCTAGACTTCATCTGATTGCCTGCACTCAGACTTGCCCTGCCCCTGGACTGGGCCTAACCTGCCTGTGGGCTCTATTGCACCTTAGTTTGGGACTGGAACTATTGGCTCCTTATTGCCAATGTGGAGCTCTCTTGGGGCAGCCACTAGATGGTCCTAGGTCCCTGTTTAGAATCTTCATCTCTGTGAGCCTTCCATTCTTTACAGCCCCTCCCACCATGGAGGGCTGGGATTGGTTGCCTTATCCTATTTAGTGAAGCCATTTTAATGTGCAGAGTGCTGGTCATTTTGAATCAACGTCAGAACAGTGAGGATGCAGTTTTTATACTCATTGGTGAGGCCTCCCAGCCTTATCATGAACGTTATTTTTGAAGAGATACCTCTCTGTGCACACCCTGCCAGAGGGTTGTCCCCTAATTATTTGCAGTGAGGTACATTTTTGCCAGATCCCCTTTTGGGACTCCTGTGGAGGGGCTGAAGTGTGAGCCTCACTCTGCTCCCTAGGTGAGGCAAGTACCAGTGAAAGTTCCCACAGTGTGAGATTTTTGATGGCCAAGATGTATCCTGATTTTTCCAGAAGGAACAGCTGCCTCAACCTTGCACCCTTTGGAGAAAGCTCCTCCCCAGACACAAAGGACAAGAGCTAAAGAAGACCTGTGAGCCCTAATCTACTCCATAGATGGGGCAAGCACCAGTGACAGTGAAGCAGCAATCACTGAGAGATTTTTTACAGAAAGCTAAGAATTCATATATTGTTAGGTGGCAAGGATTTTTGACTCACTCCTCCCTACAAGGGTTCCAGGGCTGGGATAGCCTGGTTCCCATGACTTTTTCTGCAAGAGAAGTCACCGACACCAAGAGTAAGCAAAGGATCAAGATCCTGGAGTTTCCCAACCGCATCTCCACCCTGTGGGACCAGGACAGGCTGGGTGACCGTGAATAAACTGGACTCAGGTAGGACATTTTGTGTTTGAGGGGACTCCTCCAAAAGGATTCCCGTTTAGCCCACTGGGAAAGCTTTTGTGCACTTTAAAATCACCATGGGAAGCTTTACGCAGATACCTGAGAGATAAAGGACACCTACCCAGAAGAAAAAAATTAGCTTTGTACATCAGTCAGTTGTAACTTCACATTTATGGAAAAATGGACTTTAATTTAATTGTTAAAGGATCAGTAAACATTTAATTTAACACCCAGTGCTCTGCCCTGTCTGGTTTGCCCCAGCATGTCACTCCTTAGGATGCAAATGAAATGAGACCCAAAAAAAGCAGAAATCAAGAACTCAACGCTGAAATAAATATTCTGCTAGAAAGTAAGGCTCTTATCACATCTCTTAATGGAAGTATAAGATGACCATCATATGGTGTCTCTTTGTGCGATGGCTTATAGGTGCAGCCTTTAAGGTACAAGGACTGATTTAATCATCGGTCACTTATACTGAGTCCATATATTCTCCTGGCTGAAGCTGTGAGTAATTCAGAGTAATGCACAATTACCAAAAGTATGAAGTGCACTTATCTCCAAGACTGGCCGTCTTTAATGTGGTCCTGAATTCTGTAGGAGATGGCCTTCCGGACAACCGGTTGTAAAAACATATCGATGAATTTGGCTAATGGTTCAAATATAGATCCATGGGAAAACTATGGGTCGGCAAGGAGGATTTAATAAAGTTTTATGAATTTTGAGGACTCCATAGATTACCGGTGTGCGAGGAGAGGAGACGTGTAAGTAATTGTATTCTTTTGTAGTGATGAATCCTTCTATTAGTGCGTCTTGTAAAATTTGATGAATTTCCAGGAGAAATGCTGTTGTGGGATCACTTTGTAATGGTTTATAATATGATTGATCCCCTAATTGACGTAATATTTCTGAACGGTAGTCGCTATTGTTCATGATAACTATGGCTCCTCCTTTGTCTGCTGGCTTAATGACAATCTCTGTATTTGATGCTAGTGATTTCAATGCTTGATTCTCTGCTGTGGATAAATTGTAAATTTATGGTATGATCTTGATTCAATCTCGGCGACTTCCTGTAAGACGAGAGTCTGAAAGGCTTTAATTTGATTATCTACTGTCCCTGGAGGGAGCCATCGGGATTTCTTTTTCACCATGGATGTGTCTGGAAAGGTTTCAGGATGTGAAGAGAAAAAAAGCTTTATCATCAAAAGTCAGAAAAACCTATGCAATGCTATACAACATTGGCTGTTTGATGATATGTTTTTCTGCCGTAAGATCGAGGTGGGTGGACTGGGTGTCAACGTTTGTCTAAAAAAGGTTGCTTTTGTGAATGGGTGTCCTGTTGTTCGTCCGAGCCACTGGATGAGTCATCTGATGTGGCGAATGTGATTTTTTTGGGTTTGGGAGCATCATCATCTTTTTTGTTGAGCCATGTGTATACATTGGCATTAGCATAATCTGTTTTATCTCTTTTAAATTTCGCGCTTTTTTTGTATTAAATATCTGCTTTAAATTTATCGATGGATTGATGTAACTCTTCCATAGAATTTTGAACACTCTCAATATCTGTATTGTCTTCAATAACCACTATTTCTGCTTTGATTTCATCCGTGACCAGTTTGGTGTATTCTATGATGAGAAGCATCAAATCTAGGGAACATTTATTGAGATTTGCTGCCTATTTTGAAAGAAAATCAGGTCTTTCAGTGAACATAAATAGTGCTTTGTTGACCTGTAAACCTCGAGGTATGATTTGTTGCTTAATATTTGTTGCTATTGATAAAAGATGTTCCATGGACAGCGTTTTTTGTAAAAAAAAAAAAAAAAATGGCCACAGGACTTCCCTCCGGAGTCTGTTGACGTCATTTCCCATATTAGGACCTTTAGTAAAATGGCCGTAAGATTGCTGACGTCATTTTCCTTATATAGCACTCTCCATATTTGGATATACCCCGGCACACGTCATTTCCTGCTGTCAACTATACGGTCGATGGATTTCCCTTAAATACGGCGTTTTAGAAGCGGTATAACTGTCAGCCGCGGACAAGAGAAATCGAAGCAGGCAGCATGCAGCTCAGCGTATGTAAGTCTGATAAAGGGATTTGCTTTTTGGCAATATGCCCTGCCCAAATGATTTTAAGAATCCTTTCTTTTTTGTAGTTGTAGCGAGGATAACTTTCATAACCAGCGCGTATAGCTGACTATACCAGAGTGACTTTGTAAGTGTCTCTCTTCCAAGCTTTAGCCATACCTTAAATTGAAAGCGATTATGCAGCATTAATGGGCTCGTCTTCATTTCCATTCTCTTTTGCATAGCACTTACAGGCAAGCTGTCCTCACCAGAGTAACCTTTACTTATAGGCAGCATCACTTTCCTGAAGCTCCCTGAAGAAGGAGTTGCACACTCCGAAACCTTGCAGTGTTGGAGGACAGAATTCAGGACCACATTAAAGACTGCCAGTCTTGGAGATAAGTGCACTTCATACTTTTGCTAATTGTACATTACTCTGAGTTACTCACAGCTTCAGCCAGGAGAATATATTGACTCAGTATAAGTGTCTGATGATTAAATCAGTCCTTGTACCTTAAAGGCTGCACCTATAAGCCATCGCACAAAGAGACACTGTTCGTCCGTCGCTGCTCAACGCCCTCACTCCGCCTTCCTTACCATTGTGGTGCCTCCTCCGGGCCTGATGGACGGTTTACTGCCGTGGCGTCTTCTTGCCGTCTTCCTCCGGCGTCCCTGGAGCAGCATGACGCTATGGATCTGCTGTTTACCTGATTTAGAACACAGTGGGAGAACAACTCACGCCAGACCAACAGCAACTGTAAATGCAGGTGTAACTAACCAGTTGCATAGAGTCACAAAATACTATCTACTCCAGGGCCTTTCTATTAGGGGAACAGACTTCACGGTTAGGCCCTCCCAGTGAAAGTGTAGTCTTTTTACCTCTTTTGAAATCATCACACTGAATACCAAAATTTGTGGTTCCCAAATAAAAGTCCTTTTAGTTAATAAACTTGACAAGACAAGAAAAAAAATCACAGTCCAGTTGGAAACAAAATTACTTTCCAGACAGTGCAATAATCAAATACAAATAAGTTTTACTCTTTATGCCAGGCCAGGCCCTTACCTCCAGGCTCCTGGACCTGCTCCCGCTTCCAGAGGCCTGGGTTGCGGCCTGTTTGGTGGCGTCCCCTCTGGGGCTGCGCCACTGCGAGGTCTCCCTTGGACGCCCGGCTCCTAGGCGTGCGCGCGCGCCACTTGGGCGCTTTTCTAGGCCGTTTCCCGCCAGTGGTGACTCTGCCCAACTCCTGACGTCAGACGTCGCGGCCTTCATAAGCCGGCCGTAGCCATCCGGTCTTCACCTTGCAACGGGTTAGCCTCCAGGTTTCCTGTTGCGCTGTGCCCCGGAGTGACTCGCTTTGCTTCATCGCTCCGTTCCTGCTACAGTTCCTGCCTGGTTCCTGCCTGCCTGCTGCAGTTCCTGCCTGGTTCCAGAACCCGAGCCCAGTTACAGTATTGCTACTGTCCTAGTCTGGTTCCAGGTACCTGTCCTGATCCACAACCCGCCTAAGTCCCAGCCGAGGCTCCCGGGGGGGCCTGGGCTTCCAAGGGTGAAGCCACCTAAGTCCCAGCGGTTGGGATCCTACGGGCTCCTCCCGGGGGAGCACCAGCTTCCAGGGTGAAGAGCATCTACGTCCTGCCTGAACATCTGCCTCCCGGCCTGCTATTCATTAGAGACATTGACCACCTTTCCCAGTTTCCAGCAGGTCAGCCCAAGGGTCCACTAAACAGAGACTCCCATAACAGCAAGTACACTCTTTAGGTTTGAAAAAGGAAAAGAAGAGCTGGTCCCACTGGATATCTTGCTCTGCTGCCTAGGCCCTCACTGATACCACTTGCATACTGAAGGGTCGTTAGTGTTGCTGCAAGACGCACATGACAATAATATTGAAGTTTGGGAAATAAGGTAAGAGTGACGTAGGTAGGGTTCATTAGTCCTAATGGGCGTCAATGACGCACCGAAATGCATGTCGCCGTGATAGCATTAGGGAGTGACAGAGGTGTGGGCCATTACAGGTACAATTGTTGTAAGGTGTTAGCAAATCTGGGGAGGTGTGTGAGTGTGTTGTGTCTCACGAGGACAAGTGTGTACAGTAGCGTCATCCTTGGTGGGATGTCAGTATGTAGCAAGTGCTTTAATCCAATGGCACTGAATAAGTAACACACATAGAGCACCTCAGCAGTGCCTTGAGCCAGCCCTTAGCCACCCTATTATGGGCTATACCGTCAGATGTAGGGAACCACCCCCAAACAGTTGTTGGGTGGACAGACTTAGTAGGTGAGGCACGTAGCAGACTGAAAAAGAGGTCTGCACATTAAACTATGTCCTAACCCATCAGTGGCCAAACTGCCCTGCTGGGGCATGGTTCTGTCCCATGTCTACCTTAATAGTGTGCCTGTATAAGGTGTTGGCAAAGCTGCCTGCCACTGACTGTGTTTTCATGCAGTCGTGCACGCGCACATGGGGGATCAGGTCTGAGGTAAGTCCTCCCTACTTTACATTCGCCCCGCCCCAACTCCGCCCCCTAAATACTTAATTCAAAATTTGCATTTGCAAACCGCGATAACTGCTGTTAGCGCAGTTTGTGAACTTTTCGCACGCGATACAGCGCGCAAAAAGTGCTTAGAAAATAAGGCCCTTAGTGCTGTTTTGGCATGGGAGGTTTACTATATTGTAATTGAGTTTACTCATGGCTTTCTGAGGTCCAAGCCCGATACCACATGGTTCTGGTATCTTTTCTGCAAGTTTTTTTTGCTTGGTATCACAGCAGTGTATGTAAATACAATACACATGTGGTAAGTGATGTTTTTATTTCAAAAAACTATATTTTGAATGTATCTTTTCATGTATATTTTACTTTTCTGGGTCAGGGAAGTTAATATGAAATTGTAAAGTAAGTGCATAATTTTTAATTGAGTGTGGGAGGGCTGGGGTGGGGGGAGTTGGCTCAAGACTGTAAGATTTGCCTTGGGCACCTAATACCCTTGCACTGACCAGAAAGAGTACACTGTACACAGACCCCCACCATTCACCCTGGGGCAGGGTGGGAAGCAGGTGGAAGGGTTCCCAGGAGATTAACAGAATTGTCAACTTCCTAGGAAATTTTATCACTGATGCTCTATCTGCTACTTCTCTGGGAACTCTGACCTCCTCATCTCCCCTTCCCAACATTTCATATCACTGAAAGGGCAAAAGACCAAGTAAGAACCCTCCACATTGACCTTTTCAGTGTTTTGACCTATGCTGTACCTTGAGTGGTGGTGGTAGGGGGGGGGGGGGGTTACTCTCTCCTCCCTTGCCTCAGGCAGCAGATTGACTTGAACCACCCCTAGGCTCAGCGATTTGCTGACAGGTCCACTGAAAGGCCTGTTCTATAGATCCCTGGAAATGGGAGTGGTCCACGGAACTGGAGAAGAGTGGTGGTGATTCCACTTCACAAAAGTGATTGCAGAGAGAACATAAGAACATAAGAACATAAGAAAATGCCATACTGGGTCAGACCAAGGGTCCATCAAGCCCAGCATCCTGTTTCCAACAGTGGCCAATCCAGGCCACAAGAACCTGGCAAGTACCTAAAAACTAAGTCTATTCCATGTAACCATTGCTAATGGCAGTGGCTATTCTCTAAGTGAACTTAATAGCAGGTAATGGACTTCTCCTCCAAGAACTTATCCAATCCTTTTTTAAACACAGCTATACTAACTGCACGAACCACATTCTCTGGCAACAAATTCCAGAGTTTAATTGTGCGTTGAGTAAAAAAGAACTTTCGCCGATTAGTTTTAAATGTGCCCCATGCTAACTTCATGGAGTGCCCCCTAGTCTTTCTACTATCCGAAAGAGTAAATAACCGATTCACATCTACCCGTTCTAGACCTCTCATGATTTTAAACACCTCTATCATATCCCCCCTCAGTCGTCTCTTCTCCAAGCTGAAAAGTCCTAACCTCTTTAGTCTTTCCTCATAGGGGAGTTGTTCCATTCCCTTTATCATTTTGGTAGCCCTTCTCTGTACCTTCTCCATCGCAATTATATCTTTTTTGAGATGCGGCGACCAGAATTGTACACAGTATTCAAGGTGCGGTCTCACCATGGAGCGATACAGAGGCATTATGACATTTTCCGTTTTATTCACCATTCCCTTTCTAATAATTCCCAATATTCTGTTTGCTTTTTTGACTGCCGCAGCACACTGCACTGACGATTTCAATGTGTTATCCACTATGACACCTAGATCTCTTTCTTGGGTTGTAGCACCTAATATGGAACCCAACATTGTGTAATTATAGCATGGGTTATTTTTCCCTATATGCATCACCTTGCACTTATCCACATTAAATTTCATCTGCCATTTGGATGCCCAATTTTCCAGTCTCACAAGGTCTTCCTGCAATTTATCACAATCTGCTTGTGATTTAACTACTCTGAACAATTTTGTGTCATCTGCAAATTTGATTATCTCACTCGTCGTATTTCTTTCCAGATCATTTATAAATATATTGAACAGTAAGGGTCCCAATACAGATCCCTGAGGCACTCCACTGTCCACTCCCTTCCACTGAGAAAATTGTCCATTTAATCCTACTCTCTGTTTCCTGTCTTTTAGCCAGTTTGCAATCCATGAAAGTACATCGCCACCTATCCCATGACTTTTTACTTTTCCTAGAAGCCTCTCATGAGGAACTTTGTCAAACGCCTTCTGAAAATCCAAGTATACTATATCTACCAGTTCACCTTTATCCACATGTTTATTAACTCCTTCAAAAAAGTGAAGCAGATTTGTGAGGCAAGACTTGCCCTGGGTAAAGCCATGCTGACTTTGTTCCATTAAACCATGTCTTTCTATATGTTCTGTGATTTTGATGTTTAGAACACTTTCCACTATTTTTCCTGGCACTGAAGTCAGGCTAACCGGTCTGTAGTTTCCCGGATCGCCCCTGGAGCCCTTTTTAAATATTGGGGTTACATTTGCTATCCTCCAGTCTTCAGGTACAATGGATGATTTTAATGATAAGAGAGAAGGCTGGAAACTGCAGGCCGGTTAGCCTCACCTCGGAGGTGGGAAAATTAATAGAGGCACTGCTGAAGGAAAGGATAGTGAACTATCTACAAACTGTTGAGTTGCTGGACCCAAAGCAGAATGGATGCTCCAGGGGTAAATCCTGTATGACACATATGTTGATTTGTTTGATTGGGTGACTAAAGAATTGGATCAAGGAAGATTACTCGATGTGATCTACTTGGATTTCAGCAAAATGTTCAATACGGTCCCACATAGGAGGCTCGTGAATAAAATAAGAAGCTTGGGAATCGGCGACAAGATGGTGGAGTGGATTACAAACTGGGTGACTGACAGAAGACAGCATATTATGGTAAACAGAATCTTCTCTGAAGAGAAAACCATGTTAAGTGGAATGCCAGAGGGATCAGTGTTGGGACCGGTTCTGTTCAATATTTTTATGAGCGACATTGCAAAAAGCATAGAAGGTAAAGTTTGTCTATTTGCAGATGATATTAAGATCTGCAACACTTCTCTAAAAAACACAGCCTTTAACTTTTTCCTAATAATCTTAATATCTCTTTGCTCTCGTACATCTACAGGCAAGCCATTCCATAATTTAGAGGCGGCATATGAAAACATATGCTCATAAATTGACTGTAATCTCGCAGTTTGCAAAGGAGGCACTGTTAACAAGCCTTTTCCTTCAGAGCGCAATATCCTTTTAGGAACGTAAGGAATAAGATTGTTTGTTAAAATGCATTTTGTCTCTCCATACAATAGTTTTTGAGTTATGACAAGTAATTTAAAACATGCTCTCCATTTAACTGGTAGCCAGTGAAGAGACACAATAATTGGTGTAATATGCTCAAACGGTGGGATTCTCAGCAACACTCTAGCAATAGACTTTTGTTAACAGTTGCAATGCCCGAACATATGTGTTGGGTAATCCCACGAATAAACTATTGCAAAAATCAATTTGTGAAAACACCAAAGTTTGTACTAGCTTTCTAAATGATGGGAAGAAATCTCTAACAGCCTTTATCATTTTTAACTTATAGAATGCTTTTTTTAAAATTACATTTCGTAAGCAAGGTCTTATTGTTAAATTGCTGTCTAACATAACCCCTAGATTTTAGATTCAAAGGCTACTTGCAAAGACTTTTTTTGAAACACCATCGGACCAAACATTGCTGTTGACACAGTTTTCCCTACCCATAGCAAAATGGTCTTGGCTATATTAAGTGATAATTTATTATCACGTAGCCAATCATGTATTTCCTGCATTATCTTATGAAAATTTTCATCAGGAAAGCATCCCATCTTATCACATGGTACAAAAAAAATAGTATGTTATCAGCATACATGAAATGTATCGTGCCCATCCCCACTGATTTCTTTGCCAATGGGCTTATATATATATATTGAACATTACTGCAAATAATGCGGACCCTTGTGGTACATTGGACTCAATTTTAACTCTAGAGGAGTAGCTTTACTCAGAATATACCTGCTGATATCTCCCAGACAAAAATGAGTCAAATCACCTTAATATAGTCCTCAAAAGTCCTATTTCTTGAAGGCAAAAAAGGATCAAGTTGTGGACTATAGTATCAAAGGCAGAACTTATATCCAACTGGACTAGCACCCCAGCCTCACCACGATCAAGAGTAGCATACAATACATTTAATAAGGAAAGCAATAGTAATTCCACACTGTGAACCTTCCTAAAACCATATTGATACTTAGCCAAGACATCCTTTCTATCTAGACTCTCATCCAACTGTACTAAAACACATTTCTCAATGATTTTGCTCAGTGTTTTTAAGTTGGAAACTGGATGATAATTAGTGTTATCACCTACCCGACATGTATGATTTTTCTGAGTCGATGTACTACTGCTTCTTTCAAAGATTCAGTCAGGTACCATACATTCTGACAAAGGTTTGTTTGCTATAAGCTGAATAACCTTATAAATAGGTTCTTCCAGTCCCTTAACTGCTACAAACAGACATGGGTCTAGCATATAATTTGTGTTACACAGCTTCCTTATTACTGAAGTTATCTCAGGTAGGGAAACATAAGAAAACTCTGCCCACCCAGAAATACCAGTAGCATCCTGCAAGTCCCAAATTATTTTATCACAGCTTTTAAACTGAAATTGAATATTTCTTACTTTATTCTCAAAATAGACAGCAAAATCATTACTGCTTGGTAAACCATGTGAATCGACTTTTGTTGTCAATCTCTTCACAATCGAGAAACGTTCTCGCGGGTGATTCAAATAATTTTTTATCTTATTACAATATAAGCCTTCTTCCTCTCTAAGCAATCTTTTCTGTAACTTTTGAGAATATCTGAGTAAATACCTTTAAAAATATCTGATTTCTCTCTCCTCCAAGCTCTTTCAGCTCTACGTACCTCTTTTCTCTTAATCCTAAACTCATTAGTGTATCACGAAGCACAATTACAAGGGCATCTAACTTTTATATCCTTTGCCGATGCCAACTTATATGGTTTGTGAAAAGGTAGAATCCCAAATATTAGTCAGCATTATCTACATTCATAAGGTCGCTATCTCCCTCAATTAAAACCTCATCAATCATTGATTGCATATCCTTTTTAAATAAATCCATGTTCAAAGACAATCTTACTGTTTTAAAATTATTTTTCAAACAGAGCATCTTATCTTCAGGAAGTTTTACACCATATAGTACTAAAAAGTAGTCAGACTATAAAACATCAAATACCTTTTGAATTTCCACATTTATTTTCCTCTTTTCATGAACAAATAATACATCCAGTATATGACCTGCTTTATGTGTTGGAACTGAAATAAGATGCACAATATTCATTGAAGACGACCAGCATGTTTGAAAGGTGAGGTGAGAGAGGCTAATAATATCTAAAAGAACATCTTTCAAAAAATGGAAAAGGGATGCGAATAAAGAAAACAGGAAACAGCATAAGCACTGGCAAGTCAGATGCAAAGCACTGATAAGGAAGGCAAAGAGAGTGTTGCGGCCTCGGGTCGGCTCCGGCCGTGCCGCCTACCTTCGCGGTCCTGCGGGCCTTCCCTGTCCCCCTCCGGCCTCCGGGGACCCTTGCCGCGCCTCCCCCGACGCTCTGCCGCTGCGGCTGGGCCTGCCCCTGCTTCTACCGCCGCGCCTCCGCTCCGACGGAGCAGCCGGCGTCTGGCCGCGGCTGACTCCGCCCCCTAGGCGCGCGCGCGCGCGGCTGGGGCTCTCATTTAAAGGGGCAGCGCAGGAAACCGGCAGGCCAGCCTTGGATGACGTCAGACGCCCTCAGGGTATTTATACCCTGCATCCGGACTCCCTCAGGGCCTTGCAACGAGGTTCCCAGGTGCTTCTGCTTCCTGCTCCCAGTTGCTACGTTCCTGCTCGTCTCCTGATTCTCTGGCTCTGACTCGGATTGGCTTCGGTGATTCTCTGGCTCTGACTCGGATTGGCTGACGGTTATTCTCTGACTTCTGACCCGGACTGGCTGACGGCATCCCTCTGGTATTCGACCCTGGCCTGGTGAGCGACGACCCCTTCTCCGAGGATCCTCCTAAGTCCCAGCGGCCGGGTCCCTACGGGCTCCTCCTGGGGGGACGCCGGCTTCCAGGGTGAATCGCCTAAGTCCCAGCGGCCGGACTCTTACGAGCTCCTCTCGGGGGAGTATCGGCTTCCAGGGTGAAGATCTCCTTCCACCAGGTCAGTCTTCTCTTCTCTTCTCTTCATTTCTCTCTCAAGCCCTTGGTCGCATAGGGCCCTCCGTGCCTTCTTCTCCAAGTCATCCACGAGTCAGCTTCTGCCGCCTCCCGGTCGGGCCGCTGCTGCGAATCCTCACAGCGCTCCACTCTCCGGTTCCGATCGGCCCAAGGGTCCACGAAGCTAACAGATTGCAAGGCCATGGACCCGGCGGACCTCGCCGGCCTGAAGGCTATTCCGGGCATTGCCCAAAAACTACAGCAGCAACAGATGTGCCTTGACACCCTGATGTCCACAGTCCAACGCCTAGCAGACCACGTGGAAGGGCCCTCGGCAGCCAGGACTGGGGCATCCTCTTCCCAGGCTAGTGCCGGTCCCTCCGCCCCAGTACAGATGCCAGCTCCCTCCAGGTATTCCGGGGATCCGAAAGCGTGCCGTGGTTTCCTCAACCAGTGTTACATTCGCTTCGATCTCCTGCCGGCACAGTTCCCGTCCGATCGAGTCAAGACGACATACATAATCTCTCTCCTGGATGGGAGACCGTTGTCGTGGGCGTCGGCTCTCTGGGAACGCCAGGATTCCCGGCTCAACAACTTGGTGCAGTTCGTCCAGGCCTTTCGCCGAGTCTTTGATGAACCCTCCCGGTCCGCTACCGCCGCTTCGGAACTACTCCAGCTGAGGCAAGGGAGCCGGCCACTTGAAGAGTTCGCCATGGAATTCCAGACTCTGGCCACGGAACTGGCGTGGGGGGCGGACAGCCTGCACGGCATTTTCCTGGAGGGGCTCTCCCCACGTCTCCAGGACGAGCTCACAGGTCGTAACCTGCCCGATGACCTACAAGAGCTCATTGAACTAGCCGGACGAGTAGACCGCCGAATTCAACGCAGATTCCGAGAGCGACGGCCTACTCAGGGACAAACTATCCGCAGGATTACTCCGCCTCGAGTTCGATCTTCACCGCCTACAGCCTCAGCCTCTCCTACAGAGGAGCCCATGCAGTTGGGTCGGGGTCCTCTGTCTTCCAAGGAACGAAGGCGCCGGCGTGCACAAGGACTCTGTCTTTACTGCGGGGGCAAGGGCCACTTCCTGGCTCGCTGTACCGAGCGTTCGGGAAACGCCCAAACCTAGAGCTCAGCGGGGAGTTGACTCTAGGCAACATTTCGCCCAGCTCCCCATGTACCGTCCCGGTACGACTCTGTCTTCCAGGGGGAGACTTTGATACACTTGCCCTACTCGACTCGGGGTCCGGGGGGAATTTCGTCCTCAAGGAATTGGTACAACAGCTTCTGCTCGATGTTCGTCCTCAAGAACCGCCTGTGCGGGTTTCCTCCATTCAAGGGAACCCACTTCCTGGTGTAATATCCACTCGCACCAGTCCCCTGAAGCTCCAGGTTGGGGCCCTCCACCAGGAGGAAATCTCGTTTCTTATTCTTGAAAAATCTATCCACCCAGTCATCCTGGGCCTACCCTGGCTTCGAGAACATTCTCTGGTGATCGATTGGAGAACCCTTCAGATTACCTCCTGGAGCTCTGCGTGCCACCGTCATTGCCTTCCCGCACGCCCGCTGCAAACCATCTCGCTCCTCACCACCCCTTTAACGGTACCACCACAGTACCATGCCTTTCAGGATGTCTTCTCCAAGGAAAAGGCGGAACTGCTCCCGGAGCACCGACCCTTTGATTGCGCGATCAACTTGCTGCCAGGATCCACGCCGCCCCGTGGGAGAGTCTACCCCCTGTCTTTACCCGAAACCCAGGCTATGTCAGCGTATATCAAGGAGAACCTGGATCGGGGTTTCATTAGACCCTCCAAATCTCCAGCCGGGGCCGGGTTTTTTTTCGTGGGGAAGAAAAACGGATCGCTTCGTCCCTGTATTGATTATCGGGGTTTGAATCAGATCACCCGCCGGGACCGTTACCCGTTGCCCCTGATTCCCGAACTTCTGGACCGCCTCCAAGGGGCCCGTGTGTTCACCAAATTGGACCTCCGGGGGGCTTACAATCTCGTTCGCATACGCCCAGGGGACGAGTGGAAGACCGCGTTTAACACCAGGGACGGCCATTACGAGTACCTGGTCATGCCGTTCGGTCTCTGTAACGCCCCAGCCGTGTTCCAGAATTTGATGAACGAGGTTCTCCGCAACTTCCTATACACTTTCGTCATCGTATACCTAGACGACGTATTGATATATTCCCAGGATCTCGAGACACATCGGCAACACGTGCGGCAGGTTCTACGGAAACTCAGGGAGAACCGTCTGTACGCTAAACTAGAGAAGTGCCAGTTCGAGCAAGAATCACTGCCCTTCCTCGGATATATTGTCTCCTCTACAGGCTTCCGCATGGATCCGGACAAGGTGAGCGCCATCAAGGGCTGGCCGCAACCATCGGGGGTGAAAGCGATTCAGCGGTTCTTAGGATTCGCGAATTTCTACCGCCAGTTTATCCCACATTACTCCAGCTTGGTAGCCCCCCTGACGGCCCTCACAAGGAAGGGTGCGGATGCACGAAACTGGTCTCCCGCTGCCACTCAGGCCTTCAGGGATCTCAAAGAGGCTTTCCTACAGGACACCTGTCTCCGGCACCCTGATCCTCAACGCCAATTTATAGTAGAGGTGGATGCTTCTGATGTCGCGGTAGGGGCGGTGTTGCTCCAAACCTCCCCAACCGGCAAGACCTGGCCCTGCTCATACTTCTCCCGCAAGTTTTCGCCCGCCGAGAAGAATTACGGGATTGGCAACAAGGAGCTGCTGGCCATAAAACTAGCTTTCGAGGAGTGGCGTCAGTGGTTGGAGGGAGCCCAACATCCCATCATCGTATATACCGACCACAAGAATCTGCAGTATTTGTCTCACGCCCAGAGGCTCAACCCCCGACAGGCCCGCTGGTCCCTCTTTTTTAGTCGGTTCGACTTCTCGCTTCACTACCGACCCGCAGCCAAGAATGTTCGGGCGGATGCCCTCTCCCGCACCACTGAGGTTGACGATGCAAAGGAGGTGCCCCAGTACATTTTGGATCCAGCTAAAGTGCTACTGGCAGCCACAGACGTAAGACCCGAGGGGAGGACGGTGGTTCCAGTTCGTTCACGGAAGAAGGTGCTGGCCTGGGCTCACGACTCCCTGACGGCTGGCCATCCTGGGATTTCTCGAACCCTTGAGTTACTCCCAGAGTACTATTGGTGGCCCCGAGTGAAGGAGGATGTCCGGCATTACGTTCAGTCCTGCCCCACGTGTGCTCAGCAAAAACCGCCACCAGGCCGCCCCTGGGGGCTGCTCCAGCCGCTTCCTATTCCCACGGAGCCATGGTCCCACCTTTCCACAGACTTTGTAGTAGAGTTGCCCCCCTCTGAGGGGAAAACCGTAATTTGGGTCACCGTTGACCGGTTTTCAAAGATGGCTCATTTCGTTCCTCTCCCCAAGCTACCCACGGCCCCTGAGCTGGCCGATTTATTTGTCCAACATATCTTCCGATTACACGGGCTGCCCTCGCATATCGCTTCCGACCGAGGCCCTCAATTCACGGCCAAGTACTGGAGGGCATTATGCAAAAAATTTGGGATACAATTGGACTTTACCACGGCCTTCCACCCCCAGGGTAACGGACAGGTGGAGCGGGCCAACCGCTCTCTGAAAACCTTTCTTCGGGCCTTTGTAGGCGAACGCCAAGACAACTGGGTCTCTCTCATTCCCTGGGCGGAGTTTTCTTATAATCGCCACAAGCACTCCGCCACGCTACAGTCTCCCTTTCAGCTAGTTTATGGGAGGGTCCCTAGACCTCCGCTGCCATTACCTGTGCCGGTCACCTCACCGGCGGCGCAACTAACGGCCAGCCAACTCCATCGCCTTTGGCTCACCACTCAAGAGAAACTTCACAAAACCGCAGCCCGTTTCAAGGCATATGCAGATCGGTCCCGACGGCCTGCCCCGGTCCTCTTACCCGGGACGAGAGTATGGTTAAGTACTAAGCACATTCAACTACGGACGCCGTCCATGCGGTTGGCACCTCTTTACATTGGACCCTTTCCGGTGGCCGAACGCATAGGGGCTGTATCCTATAGACTCCGTCTGCCCTCTACTCTCAAGATCCATGATGTCTTCCACATGTCCCTCCTCAAGCCGCTGGTACACTCTCGATTCCGGACGTCCCCGCCGGAGCCCTCCAATGTTTCCTCGGAGCCCGAGGGTACCTACACGGTAAAAGACGTATTGGATGTCCGGTGCCGGCGCCACCGCTGGGAGTACCTACTCTCCTGGGAGGGATATGGGCTGGAGGAGAATTCTTGGGAGCCTTCGTCCCACATCCTTGATAAGGACCTCCTTAGGCAGTTTCATCTCCAGCACCCGGCCGACCACGGCCCCCCGGGAGGGGGCGTAGGAGGGGGGGTACTGTTGCGGCCTCGGGTTGGCTCCGGCCGTGCCGCCTACCTTCGCGGTCCTGTGGGCCTTCCCTGTCCCCCTCCGGCCTCCGGGGACCCTTGCCGCGCCTCCCCCGACGCTCTGCCGCTGCGGCTGGGCCTGCCCCTGCTTCTACCGCCGCGCCTCCGCTCCGACGGAGCAGCCGGCGTCTGGCCGTGGCTGACTCCGCCCCCTAGGCGCGCGCGCGGCTGGGGCTCTCATTTAAAGGGGCAGCGCAGGAAACCGGCAGGCCAGCCTTGGATGACGTCAGACGCCCTCAGGGTATTTATACCCTGCATCCGGACTCCCTCAGGGCCTTGCAACGAGGTTCCCAGGTGCTTCTGCTTCCTGCTCCCAGTTGCTACGTTCCTGCTCGTCTCCTGATTCTCTGGCTCTGACTCGGATTGGCTTCGGTGATTCTCTGGCTCTGACTCGGATTGGCTGACGGTTATTCTCTGACTTCTGACCCGGACTGGCTGACGGCATCCCTCTGGTATTCAACCCTGGCCTGGTGAGCGACGACCCCTTCTCCGAGGATCCTCCTAAGTCCCAGCGGCCGGGTCCCTATGGGCTCCTCCTGGAGGGACGCCGGCTTCCAGGGTGAATCGCCTAAGTCCCAGCGGCCGGACTCTTACGAGCTCCTCTCGGGGGAGTACCGGCTTCCAGGGTGAAGATCTCCTTCCACCAGGTCAGTCTTCTCTTCTCTTCTCTTCATTTCTCTCTCGAGCCCTTGGTCGCATAGGGCCCTCCGTGCCTTCTTCTCCAAGTCATCCACGAGTCAGCTTCTGCCGCCTCCCGGTCGGGCCACTGCTGCAAATCCTCACAGCGCTCCACTCTCCGGTTCCGATCGGTCCAAGGGTCCACGAAGCTAACAGAGAGAATTTGAAAAGAAGCTTGCCATGGAAGCAAAAACTCATAATAAAAACTTTTTCAGGTACATTCAAGGTAAAAAGCTTGTGAGGCAGTCAGTTGGACCATTAAATGATCAAGGGGTAAAAGGAACATTTAGGGATGACAAAGCCATAGCAGAAAGACTAAATGAATTCTTTGCTTCAGTATTCACCGAAACAAATCTCAGTGAATCTGGAAGATGTACTAGGGCAAATTGACAAAATAAAGAGTAGAAAATACCTGGACTAGATGGTATACATCCCAGAGTGCTGAAAGAAATGAGAAATGAAATTGCAGGAAATTTATTGGAAATTTGTAAACTATCAATAACATCATCTATGGTACCCTAAGATTGGAAGGTTGCTCATGCAATGCCAATTTTTAAAAAGGGATCAAAGGGTGATCCAGGAAATTACAGACCAGTGAGTCTGATATCTGTGCCAGACAAAATGGTAGAAAGTATCAAAAAGAACAAAATTCCATAACATATAGATAAGCATAGTTTAATGGGACAAAGCCAACATGGATATAGCTAAGGGAAGTCTTGCCTCACAAATTTGCTACATTTTTGAAGGCGTAAATAAACTGTGGATAAAGGTAAACCAGCTGATATCGTGTATCTGAACATCTAGAAAGCATTTGACAAAGTCCCTCATGAGAGACTGCTTAGGAAATTAGAAAGTCATGGGATAGGTGGAAGTGTCCTATTGTGGATTGCCAACTGGTTAAAAGATAGAAAACAAAGAGTAGGGCTAAATGGTACATTTTCTCAATGTAATAAGGTGAATAGTGGAATGCCCCAGGGATCTGTTCTGGGACAGATTCTGTTTAATATATTTATAAATGACCTGGAAAGGGGAACAACAATTGAGGTGATCAAATTTGCCAATGACACAAAATTATTCAAAGTTGTGAAATCACAAGAGGATTGTGAGAAATTGCAAGGGGACATTGTAAAACTAGGAGACTGGGCATGCAAATGAAAAATGAAATATAATGTAGACAAGTGCAAAGTGTTGCACTTAGGGAACAGAAACCCAAATTATAGCTACAAAATGCAAGGTTCCACATTAAGAGTCACCACTCAGGAAAAGGGTCTAGGTGTCATCTTGGAAAATACATTGAAATCTTTTGCTCAGTGTGCAGCAGCAGCCAAGAAAGCAAATAGAATACTAGGGATTATTAGGAAAGGACTGGAGAATAAAACAGAGATGGCAGATGAAATTTAATGTGGACAAGTGCAAGGTGTTGCATATAGGGAAAAATAACCCTTGCTGGACTATTTACACAATGTTAGGTTCCATATTAGGAGCTACCACCCAGGAAAAAGATTTAGGCATCATAGTGGATAATACTTTAAAATCGTCAGCTCAGTGTGCTGCAGCAGTCAAAGATGCAAACAGAATATTAGGAATTACTAGGAAGGGAATGGTTAAGAAAATGGAAAATGTCATAAGGCCTCTGAATCGCTCCATGGTGAGACCGCACCTTGAATACTGTGTACAATTCTGGTCACCGCATCTCAAGAAAGATATAGTTGCACCGGAGAAGGTACAGAGAAGGGCGACTAAAATGATAAAGGGATGGAACAGCTCCCCTATGAGGAAAGGCTGAAGAGGTTAGGGCTGTTCAGCTTGGAGAAGAGACGGCTAAGGGGGAATATGATAGAGGTCTTTAAGATCATGAGAGGTCTTGAACGAGTAGATGTGAATCGATTATTTACACTTTCGGATAATGGAAGGACTAGGGGCATTCCATGAAGTTAGCAAGTAGCACATTTAAGACTAATCGGAGAATATTCTTTTTCACTCAACGCACGAGTAAGCTCTGGAATTTGTTGCCAGAGAATGTGGTTAGTGCAGTTAGTGTAGCTGTGTTAAAAAAAAAGGGTTTGGATAAGTTCTTGGAGGAGAAGTCCATTAACTGCTATTAATCAATTTTACTTAGGGAATAGCCACTGCTATTAATTGCCATCAAACCCTAACATTGTGCTGGGCTTGATGGACCCTTCGTCTGACCCAGCTTGGCAATTTCTTATGTTCTTATCATATGCCTCTGTATTGCTCCATGGTGCAACCTCATCTTGAGTATTGTGTTCAGTTCTGGTCACCACATCTCAAGAAAGATATAGCAGAATTAGAAAAGATACAGAGAAGGGCGAACAAGATGATAAAAGGGCTGGAACAATTTCCCTATGAAGAAAAGCTAAAAAGGTTAGGACTCTTCAGCTTGGAGAAGAGATAGCTGAAGGGAGATATGATAGAGGTCTATAAAATAATGAGTGGAATGGAACGAGTAAACTTTAATCAGTTGTTTATTCTTTTGAAAAGTACAAAGTTGAGGGGGGACACACAATGAAGTTACTTGGTAATACAATTAAAACTAATACAAGACATTTTTTTTTTACTCAATGCATAATTAAACTCTGGAATTTGTTACCAGAGGATGTGGGGAAAGCTGTTAATATAGCTGAATTTAAAAAAGGTTTGGACAAGTTCCTGGAGGAAAAGTCCATTAACAAGTATTAAGGTAGCGTTGCAGAAATCCACTGCTTATTCTTGGGATAAGCAGTTTGGAATCTATCTACCCCTTGGGATCCTGCCAGGTACCTGTGACCTGGCTTGGCCACTGTTGGAAACAGGATACTGGGTTTGATGGACCCTTGATCTGACTCAGTATGGCAGGCCTTATGTTCACCATCAACAGTAATTTAAGAAAACTTGAAGAGTGGGTGAAGATTTGGCAGCTGGGATTCAACACCAAGAAGTGCAGAGTCATGCATCTGGGGGTGTGGTAATCCAAAAGAGTTGCATGTGATGGGAGGTGAAAGACTAATATGCACAGTCTGGGAAAGGGACCTTGGGGTGATAGTGACTGGCAATCTGAAGGTGGCGAAGCAATGTGACAAAGTGATACCTAAAGCCAGACGAATGCTGGGTTGCATAGAGAGAGAAAAAACCAGTAAGAAAAAAAAGGTGATAATGCCCTTGTACATGTCCTTGGTGAGGCCTCACCTGGAGTACTGTATTCAGTTCTAGAGACCGTATCTCAAAAAGGATAGAGACTGGATAGAGGCAGTCCAGAGAAGGGTGACCCAAATGGTATGGGGGTCTGTATTGAAGACTTATGAGGAGAGACTGAAGGATCTGAATATGTATACCCTGGAAGAGAGGAGGTACAGGGGAGATATGATATTGACCTTCAGATACCTGAAAGTTTCAGTGATGCACAATCCTTGAACCTTTTCCATTGGTAAGCAAGTAGTAGAACTAGGGGTCCTGAAAGGAAACTTTAGGGGAGATTACTTAGAATCAACACCAGGAAATATTTCTTCACAGAGAGGGTGGTGGATGCTTGGAAATCCCTTCTGGAAGAGATGGTGAAGACAAAAGCAGTAAACAAATTAAAAAAAGGCATGGGATAAATAAATACTATGGATCCCTAAAGGCTAGAGGTGGAAATGAAGAAAAGGGTGCATGGGATAACTTGCATGGAGAAGCAATTACTACCCTAAACAGAAGGCATAGGGATTACTATGCTTAACCAATTAGCTTTCATGATTTTGACACAACTGCAACATCGCTCTATGCTTCAACAGTGGGAGGGGAATCAGGTCCCTGACTTTTAGGCTCTGGGGTACTGATACTCAGTCATTAGGGAAAAAGTGCAGGACTGCTTCTACGGTCAAGTCCAAAAGCAAAGCACAGTCAAGCGCAGTATTGTCTGAATTATTAAGAAGGATGTTCACACTGTAAAAATGTTGATAGCAGTAATTTTGCTATGGGTTTGACTGTGCTTGGTTTTGATTGCATATATTAACTAGGATTGGGGGTAACCTGCACGGAGCGGCAGATACTTCCATAAGAAACTTTCTGGGCAGACTGAATGGACCATTTGGTCTTTTTCTCCATCAATACTATGTTACTGTATGTTACTATGTTAGTATAGTGTCTGACTATTCCTTTAAGATCCCATATTTACTGTGCAAGTCGGCATCATCAAACTCTGATATCTTCCCCAATTGATGCATCTTAATTGCTGTGTTTCACCTGCGGCTTGGCCCCCTCACTTCTTTCAAAGTGATCCAGCATCTGGTCCCTCGTCTCTGGCAGCTGTGGGCCACCGGCTCCATCCTCGGGCCACCCCTGGGGCCTCCAGCTCTGTTGCAGTTCCTGATGTTCAGCGTCGGGCCTCGCTGCGTGGCCCGCGGAGAGACGCCATCCTGACCAGCGCTGCGTCCCTCCCTAGGCACACTCGCACAGCTGGTGCTTACATAGGGCCTGCGGCAGGAACCTGGCCATGGCCCCAGATGATGACGTCGGCAGAGCTCCAGTATATAAGCCCGGACTCCGCTCTCTCAAATTGCCTTTGCAACAGGTCCCCTTGCTAGTTGAGTACTCATTGCCTCTTCAGTTCCTGGTTCCCAATCCTAATTACCTTCGTTCCTGTTTCCTTGTTCCTGTTCCTTCATCTCTCCTTTGGATTGCTAACCTGGTTTGACCTCTGCATTGCCTGACTACTCCGTTGCCTCTCTCCAGCCCCGGACCTCTGCATCGCCTGACCATGCCGTTGCTTCTCTCCAGCCCTGGACTTCTGCTTCGTCTAACCATTCTTTGACTCTCTCCTCTTCTAGACCTCAGCCTTGCTTGCCACTGCTTCCAGACTACTGCCAGCCCTGAACCCAGCTTGCTTAAAGATGCCTCTTCAGCCTTTGTCCTGGACGTGGTTCACTCAGGCTTTGGCCTGCTCTTGCTCGGGTGCCTTCTGTCAGACTGTGTTCCTATTGGCGCCCGGGTCTCCGGGACTCCGCCTCATCCAGTACAGACTGATACCTACACTAGTTGCTGCCTCTGGGCTGACCTCGATCCATCCATCGACGACCACTGACGGAGGCCACCTAAGTCCAGCCAGCCCTGGCACCCAAAGGCTCAACCCGCGGGGAACAAAGGCTGATATTGGTGAAGCGGCAGCCGGCCTCTGTCAGTCAGCTCTCTCTGCCTGCTGACGGTGGGGACCCGTAGGATCCCTCCTATGGGTAGCATCAACCACATCTCAGCCCAAGGGTCCACCTCCGGCACAACACTCACAGCCCACTGCACTTCAGAAACTCTCTACTTTAGATGTAGGGAAGTAATGCAGGTTCAAAAACTTCTGACACCATGTTCCGTATGTAGAAAAAGAGATATCTGAAAGCTGCCAGTGAACAGATGCCAAATTGTATTACCCAGCAAGCAATATACAAGGTCAAAGTATCAATGGAGACAGGAAGTAGAAAACAGTGAAATATAACAATCAGCTATAAAGTGACATCAACCTATAACATCTGTAACAATTTTCACTGGTTTTGCGGAGGCCTGCAACCCATGGGAAAAGTCGCTGAGATGATACCATGGACTTCTGTCCCAGGCCATAACCAACCTTCCTAGTGCTTTAGGGTGGCAAAAACCTAAATCCATCACTGTTCGTGAGCAGGTCTGTGAATGGCATAGAGAATAGTGATCAAATTTGATTTAATGACTGGAAGAGGAAAAGTGTGCAAATCCAAGGCTCTCGTGCTAAACTTTCAAAAGGGAAACTTTGATAAAATGAGAAAAATTGTTAGGAAAAAACTGAAAGGCGCAGCTACAAAAGTAAAAAATGTCCAAGAGGCATGGTCATTGTTAAAAAATACCATTCTAGAAGTACAGTCCAGATGTTTTCCACATATTAAGAAAGGTGGAAAGAAGGTAAAATGATTACCGGCATGGTTAAAAGGGGAGGTGAAAGAAGCTATTTTAGCCAAAAGATCTTCATTCAATAATTGGAAGAAGGATCCAACGGAAGAAAATAGGATAAAGCATAAACGTTGGCAAGTTAAATGTAAGATATTGATAAGACAGGCTAAGAGAGAATTTGAAAAGAAGTTGGCTGTAGAGGCAAAAACTCACAGTAAAAACCTTTTTTAAATATATCTGAAGCAGAAAGCCTGTGAGGGAGTCAGTTGGACCGTTAGATGATCGAGGGGTTAAAGGGGCACTTAAGAAGATAAGGCCATTGCGGAAAGATTAAATGATTTCTTTGCTTCGGTGTTTACTGAAGAGGATGTTGGGGAGGTACCCATAATGGAGAAGGTTTTCATGGGTAATGATTCAGATGGACTGAATCAAATCACCGTGAACCTAGAAGATGTGGTAGGCCTGATTGACAAACTGAAGAGTATTAAGTCACCTGGACCGGATGGTATACACCCCAGAGTTCTGAAGGAACTAAAAAATGAAATTTCAGACCTATTAGTAAAAATTTGTAACTTATCATTAAAATCATCCATTGTACCTGAAGACTGGAGGATAGCAATTGTAACCCCAATATTTAAAAAGGGCTCCAGGGGCGATCCGGGAAACTACAGACCAGTTAGCCTGACTTCAGTGCCAGGAAAAATAGTGGAAAGTGTTCTAAACATCAAAATCACAGAACATATAGAAAGACATGATTTAATGGAACAAAGTCAGCATGGCTTTACCAAGGTCAAGTCTTGCCTCACAAATCTGCTTCACTTTTTTGAAGGAGTTAATAAACATGTGGATAAAGGTGAACCGGTAGATGTAGTATACTTGGATTTTCAGAAGGTGTTTGACAAGGTTCCTCATGAGAGGCTTCTAGGAAAAGTAAAAAGTCATGAGATAGGTGGCGATGTCCTTTCGTGGATTGCAAACTGGCTAAAAGTCAGGAAACAGAGAGTAGGTTTAAATGGACAATTTTCTCAGTGGAAGGGAGTGGACAGTGGAGTGCCTCAGGGTTCCGTATTGGGACCCTTACTTTTCAATATATTTATAAATGATCTGGAAAGAAATACGACGAGTGAGATAATCAAATTTGCAGATGACACAAAATTGTTCAGAGTAGTTAAATCACAAACAGATTGTGATAAATTGCAGGAAGACCTTGTGAGACTGGAAAATTAGGCATCCAAATGGCAGATAAAATTTAATGTGGATAAGTGCAAGGTGATGCATATAGGGAAAAATAACCCATGCTATAATTACACAATATTGGGTTGGCTACAACCTAAAAAAGAGATCTAGGTGTCATAGTGGATAACACATTGAAATCGTCAGTTCAGTGTGCTGTGGCAGTCAAAAAAGCAAACAGAATGTTGGGAATTATTAGAAAGGGAATGGTGAATAAAATGGAAAATGTCATAATGCCTCTGTATCGCTCCATGGTGAGACCACACCTTGAATACTGTGTACAATTCTGGTCGCCGCATCTCAAAAAAGATATAATTTCAATGGAGAAGGTACAGAGAAGGGCTACCAAAATGATAAGGGGAATGGAAAAGCTCCCCTATGAGGAAAGACTAAAGAGGTTAGGACTTTTCAGCTTGGAGAAGAGACGGCTGAGGGGGGATATGATAGAGGTGTTTAAAATCATGAGAGATCTAGAACGGGTAGATGTGAATCGGTTATTTATTCTTTCGGATAGTAGAAAGACTAGGGGGCACTCCATGAAGTTAGCATGGGGCACATTTAAAACTAATCGGAGAAAGTTCTTTTTTACTCAACGCACAATTAAACTCTGGAATTTGTTGCCAGAGGATGTGGTCAGTGCAGTTAGTATAGCTGTGTTTAAAAAGGGATTGGATAAGTTCTTGGAGGCGAAGTCCATTATCTGCTATTAAGTTCACTTAGAGAATAGCCACTGCCATTAGCAATGGTAACATGGAATAGACTTAGTTTTTGGGTACTTGCCAGGTTCTTATGGCCTGGATTGGCCACTGTTGGAAACAGGATGCTGGGCTTGATGGACCCTTGATCTGACCCAGTATGGCATTTTCTTATGTTCTTATGTTCTAATATTAGCAGAGAATATATTCTGGCACACAATTTTTTCTACAGTCAGTATCTACTGTTTATGACAGCAGATATTGGTCAGAAATATTATTTTCCATTATTTAATCACTATGGATCAGATTTGTTTTGGATTACTCAAGCTCTACATGCTTGGACAAATGATAAGCCATTTCCAAACTGTGCAAGCAAACTGACTTGCAGCCATTTTGCCCTCAGCACCTATAAGAAAACCATTATGCTTGCTGAGTAACTATAAATAATTTTCATGGCATGCCATTTGCTTGGATATTTAAGAGTCTGGCTGTAGCTAAAGTTTACAGTGGTGAAGGGCATCATTCTTGAAAGAAGGCTGAGCTAGAAGGGGTATTTTAATCTGTAACCTGTCCTGTTCCAGGTCATGAGGTAAACAGACTCAGCAGTTTGCTCTCAGCTGTTGCGAGTGATCAGTATTTGTTCAGGTCCTATTAACCTGAGATGAAGCATGCACAGATGAACTGGTACACATGCAGCTGCGAAGGACAAACATGACGGCGTTGCTAAGACTCAAAGAACTACAGCATCTGAGTAGCTGAAATGCAGGATGCATTGCTTTTTGAAAATGGACGTGTCCCCCCCCCCCCCCCATGTCAAATGACGTTTTGTCAGGGCCACGGCAATCCTGAGACAATTGTGATGGGAACCACTGGCGTGGCAGCAGAGCACAGTGGAACGTTTTTACAGAAAAATGAACAGTGACAGACAGTCCAGACCATGAACCAGTAATGCATTCCGGAAGGGATGTGTGTGGCCTATCCTTCTCCAATGAGATGCCATCTTCTGGGGAGTGGGGAGGGGAAGGGGGGCAGTAGCAAATTTAAAATTCACCTCAGGCAACAAAATCTTGGACTGCATTTCTGCATTGTGTTGGAAAAACAAAGAAATTCCCCTCTGGGAATAATTAGTGAACCACAAAATTTCAGTGAAAGCAGTTTTCTTTATTCGCGCTCTTGCAAGGGCGGGTGCTCACCACAGACATGTAGTAGGCACAAATTACATTGACCTGATTACACGGTTATATACCCTTCTCCGTTCCTGTTATCTGATCTCTGCGATTAGCGTCTCAGCACTTTTTCCCCTTTCTGATTGGTCTTGCCTCCTGTGGCAGGCTCGCCCTGTTTGCTTATTCCACTAAATATTCATGCAAGAGAGGGGAAGGTGTGGGTGGGTCTCTGCCCTTTCTGCATTTTGTGCTTTAATTTCTCCGTGTTCAGAAAAAAGTTTCTTAGCTTAGTGGTTTGACTTTTTAGTCACCTTTGTTTAAAGCCTCAGGTGTGGGTGTCACACTTTATCTTCCTTTCCACTATTTTCTGTTAAAAAATTAGACCTATTTGCCGTTGGCCTACTTTCCAATGGATACCAAACTTGTGATTTTACAACCTGTTTGCACAGCTTCTCGCCTGTCAATTCTTATTTTAATGTCAGAGGCAAAAATGATCTCTAGAAATGAAGATTAACTGTTTAGGGAGCATTACATTAAACACAATTCTTTTAAGCTTGGCAAAGCTACAAGGGGCTAGGGGCTTTAATTAGCAGCATCTTTTGATAATTAGCAGCATGAAGTGGTCTAAATAAACATTTAAAGCAACTTATATTTCTTATTCCGTATAGATATGAAACAGCAACATTTAAACTCTACTTCTCACAATTCCCTCCTTTTTATTTTTACACCTCTGTTGCTATTTCACGCAAACCTTTCAGAACTCATCTCTGGGTTCCCAATATTTCTTCATACACATTCTCTCTCACCAACTCCTCATACATCGTTTCTTCTCCCACCAGCTCAGCATATTCTCCCACCAACTCCTCCATTAATTTCATATCACCAGAATAGGAAGGTGGCCCAAGGGCCATTTTCTTGGAAATTGCTGTTTCTATTAATCTTTGTGTCAACCCCCGTACGCAAGGAATGATCCAGCAACCCAAGACGACCAGAACTCCTGCTACAACTGTTAGAGTGGTCAATATTTGTATTGCAAAATCCTTCCATT